>NW_020954564.1:5984326-6050794 GCF_900497805.2 Vombatus ursinus | reverse complement strand
CTCTCTCTCTCTCTCTCTCCCTCTCCCTCTCCCTCTCTCTCAGTTTTAGGTACTAGAAGTGATCCCCACTGGATCCACTAGGAGCACCTGGACACAGGGGTTTGAGCTACGGCAACCTTGGAGTCAGGATTGCAGGCAGGATGGTGAAGCCATTCAGTCTGACTGGGAAGCTCAGAACAGCCAGAGTACCTGGGATTGGGTAACGTGGGCCTTTGAACTTGTAATTGGGACTACGTGCTCTATAGCAACTGAGCTACCCTAAACCCCTTCTCCTCCCCAGAAACTGATATGGTGCAAAGGGAGAGGGGAATGAAACCTCACCTGGTGTAGAGTATCTTTGTATATTTGTTATTATAATTTTGAAGCAAATTTTCTTTTGAGGAAGCTAATCTGAATGTTAATAGTTAAATGGGACTGGAAGTCATAAAAAAATGTTTATGGAAATGAAGACATTTATGATAGACACTCAGAGTCAGGTCACACCACCAGAAATTACAAAAGATTATTCTCAAGGAAACCAGATTTATTGATCAATTCATGTACTGGCCACGCCGACCTTATGCCGGCGGCGCAAACACTCCTCCTATAAGGAGCAGGCTGCCAGAATCATACTCACTCATCAGTCTTCGGTACTCAACCAGATAAACACACAAAGACGAGCCATCGGGAGGCGCCAACACCAGAGCTTTATTCAGAGGCCATCACAGCAAGCCATCACAGCAAGCCCAAGCAGCAAGGCCAGAGCAACAGAGCAGGAGCCAAGAGAGTGTGTGATCTGACCACGCTCGTTCCTAAGTACCTACTAGTCCCTCCTCCCCAGCCCGCTTACTAGCCAATGATTGTAGGGTCATATACCAGAAGGGGCTGTCTGAGTTTAGCACACCAAGGGAGAGGCAGTGACTTAGGAGGCTAGGACCGGATACAGGAAGGAGGCGTCTGGGATTAGTGCATAGACAGAGTACGTGACCTAGGAAGTCAGGAAGGACACAGGAAGGAGGCGTCTGGGGTCAGTGCTACACAAAGGGACCCAGGAAGTCAGGAAGGTCACAGGAAGGAGGCGTCTGGGGTTGACGTTGCTTATAGGGAGGGGACTAAGCAAAGGGAACTCGTTCTCTGCCGTCCCACTCCCACGTGGCACCGCCCCTTGCCTCAGGAGCACAAGGTCTGGATACTTCCTTGCACCCAGCTTATCTCACATAGCACTGCCCACTGCCTCAGGGCTTCTCCGTACCCAGCCCATCCCAGTTCACCACGACTCCGCCTACCACAGCCCCTGCCTCGACTTCCAAATACCCAGATCTTATCCTAATCTTGCCACAGCGCCCACCTGGTAGTTGCCAACATAGACAGTCCCTCACAAATTCAGATTACAAAATGAAATGTTGATAACTGCACCATATCATTTAAGCTTGCAAAAAATTATCACTTACAACTACCTTAAAAGACACAATCTTATGGCTAGAATTTTACAACAGAAGTTGCCTGTCCTTTATAAACCACCAGATGATAAATTCCTATACAGAAATAGAGACCTCAAAATAGCCTCTAGAATTCAATAAATAAACTGAACTAAGACTATATCATCATTGCAGAGAAAAAAAAAATGTTGCCCACAATATCCCAGACTTAAGGTTAATGCATAACAATGTAAGAATAGGACTTTCTTTCTTTTTTTTTTTAAAGGCAATTGGGGTTAAGTGACTTGCCCAGGGCCACACAGCTAGTAAGTATCAAGTGTTTGGTCTGAGGCTGGAATTGAACTCAGGTCCTCCTGACTTCAGAGCTAGTGCTCTATCCACTGAGCCACCTAGCTGCCCCCAAGAATAGGATTTTAATATATGTCTCCACACTGACTACCTATTATCTCCAAGTGCTGTATAATAAAAAAACTTTTAAAATATAAAGACCTAGTAGAAGAAATAAAAACCATGTTGGAACAGTATCAGCCACTAGAATTATATGAAAGATGAACTTATACTCAAATATTTTAAAGTTAAAAAAACAGTTTACCTGCTTAATCACCCATAGAACATTAAGTATAAAATAATAATAGCATGTTAGTCACTTGTCCCTGGAACATTACTATCTCAACTCCATCAAAATAGATAAGAAAAATGAGATATTGACAATGTACTCCAAACATCTGTGATTTGAACTCTATGGGCACTACCAATACACATTTCAATTTATCCTGTAACTCATTCTTAACATAGTCTTGCAAATTGTAGATCTCTTTATCTTCTGATGTGGCACAGTAGATAAGAGTACTGGGTCTGGAGTCAGAAAGACTCATCTTTATGAGTTCAAATCTGGACTTAGACATTTACAAGCTGTTTGACCCTGGGCAAGTCACTTAACCCTATTTGCTATTCCTCATGTGTAAGATGATCTAGAGAAGGAAATTGGCAAACCACTTCAGTATCTTTGCCAAGAAAACTCCAATGGGGTCAGGAAGAGCTGGCAATAACTGAATAACAACAAGTGACAAACTTTATGACTTCCATGGGAAAAGATCAGGTAGCAATGGTAGATAAAAGGCTTGACCTTAAGAAACAGGAGAGAGAAGTCCTCTGAGTGATTTGGAAAGTTTGGGAACTGTGAATAAGGCAGTGATAGAATTTAGGCTAGAGCAATTTGGGAGTATGTAAGAAGCAGTTGAAAGAAGAAAAGGAGAAAGAGGACTCATGCTAAAGGAAAAAGAAAAGAGCTAAAATTTGGGAAGAATTCAAAATAAAGAAGGGCTCAAGTTAAAGGATATGAGTAGGAGGAGAAGTAGGAATTGGAAAAGGAGGACATAAAATAAAATAAGTAAAGTCTAAAACAAACAGAAGAAAATGAATAGAAGACAAAGAATTGGAAGCTGTTGACAAGACAAGGTAAGTAAGCCAAGTCTTTGCAATAACATAAGAGGTTAGCAAGAAAAAGGGATAAGGATTCAAATTTGGTTGTCAAGTTGCTAATAAGATAATGAGGTAAAAAGGAGAATGACAATTCCAGTTTAGAGAATTCCATAAAAAATTTGTCCCAGTAGTTCCGCTGGATGAATGCTAAGCAATAAGGACAGAATACTGAGGCAAATATGGCAAATATGAAAAGCAGCAAAAATTTTGCAAAAACATGCATAGAATATGTGATACATGCTCTATGTGATATCACTGTCAGGGCCAAGTGACTAATTATATACACTAGTATCAATTAACTAGGAAAAGAAAAATGATTAATTTTATTGACTTTGGTAATGAAATTTACAAATTTTATGACTAAAAACCTATTAATCAGCAATACGTTCTTCTTTGTTATGATAGAGTATTGAGTCCACACTATTCTGACACATGCTTTTTATTTCATGAAATCATAACTAGATGACTCAATGGAGAGAGCAATGAACTTAAAGTCAGGAAGACCGGAGTTCAAATCCTGCCTGAGACACTAAATGTATGATCCTGGACATATCACTTAACCTTTTCCAGTCTCAGTTTCCTCAACTGTGAAATGGGGATAATAATAATACCTACCTCCCAGGGTTGTTGTGAGGATTGAATGAGATAATATTTGTAAAAGCACTTTGCAATTCTTACAGCGCTATATAAGTGTTATCTATTATTGTCACATTGAATAGCAAAAGTATCTGATAAAAAGTCCATTTTTCCAAGTCTAACCTATATTACAGTCCAGGAGTTTTCAATAGGTTTTAAATCAGGTGATTTCTTAAGCCACTGAAGCATGTTTATCTCCATCTCTTGGATAATTTTCTTAATCCTTCATGATGTGTGGAATCTGCTAAGTTCTTGTTGCAATATTCCATCTCCATTTGGGAAATGTTATAAATTTCTAACAATTGTCCTCTTCAGTATGTTGGTGCATTTTTAAAGGTTTTTTTTTATTCCTCCAATCTGGACAAGATTTCTAGACCCACTAATGTTCAATAGATAAATAAAATAAGAATGCTCCAAGGATTTTTTTTATGTTTTTTAGACTGATGTAAAAGCTCAAGCTGATCCGGATTTCTGATCATATTTTTGATATGACCTTTCATGAAAAAAAAATAGTTTAATCACTAAAATCTACTTTCTAATATTTAGTGTCCAAGTCTTTGTTTTTTTTTCCTTGAAAAAAATAAATGAGTGAAAGACCTGGTATTCACTAAGTGCTTAATAAGTGCTTAACATACAAATAAAAATAGCCAGAGAGCCCAAACACTGGAGAAGAGCTCATGTCCTGAGAGGGGAGAATAGTATTATCTTTATGCATATAGAGGAGGTTTCAGCTGTAAGTCAGATGGAAAGATTCAATTATCTTTAGGGTACAGTGGCAAAGCAGATAGTAATGCATCTTCTTTAATGTTATTTCAAAAAACTATATCAGTTTCTGATTTTGAACCTTTTGATATTACCAAGGATTTGTATTATGAGAACTTTATTCTCTAAACCTTTAGTATCTGTGGCTACCAAGAAAACAAGGACTACAATACCTACAAAAGTAGTTACCAGGTCATATCTCCATTAGGATTGATTACCTGTAAGTTGGTGTGGGGCTAGCCTGGAAGTAAGCCCCAGTGGTTTGAAGTCATTACCATTCCCATGGATCTTGGGTTAAGGGCTCTGGGTTATTCTTCTGGGTGTAAAGGAAGGTAATAGTCAAGGGATTGGTGGTAAATTTACTTCCCTGATATATGCCACCTCTTGTCTCTCCATCTAGGTGCTTTGTTGCTACTCCTAGGCTGGTTTGACTGTCCTAGGAGTTGAAGTTAGTAGAGATGGTGCGCTCTTTATCCTCAATAATATCATTAGACTACTAAGCTAACCTAAAATTCAATCTTTTATAGAAAGCCTTTTTCAAGCCCTCTTAATTCTAGTGCCTTTCTTCTCTTAAACATTTCCTATTCTGGTTGTAGCTTGTTCATATATATTTGTTTGTTGTTTCCCCCTTTAAATTGTGACCTCCTTGAGGGCAGGGTCTTTTTTAACCTTATTTTATATCTCCAGTGCCTAGCACAGTGCCTGACTCATAGTATGTGTTTAATAATTATTTATTGACTATTGACAGGGCCAGTAGTCTAGGCTAGGGTGGGTGTATGGGGTGGTAGCACAGGTGTTTCCTGGGCTCTTAAGTTTAATTGCCAATTGATGGTAGTTGATCAGGGGCTGATGTTGGTGATGGTAAGGATAGTGGTTCCATTTTCTATAGGGGTTGCTTCCCTCAGTGATACCTGCAGAGTGCAGGTTGAAAGCAGTGCTGGTATTGGAGGTGGGGTGAGTACTATTCTGGAACCATTTGGCCTCAGCATGTAGGACTATCCCCATTCACGTCTGAAAAGAGTTAGTGTCCAAATTGGTAATGATAGTTTAACTCACTTGGTATATGTGACCTTTTGTTTCTCCCTCAGGTTGCCTTGCTACTTCAGCCTAACCCATGACAGGAATCTGTGTTTTGTGTTTCTTTTTTTTATTTGTTTGTAGCAAACATTAGTATTTTTTGTACCTTGTTTCTTGTTGTTCTTATATCTTCAAGGAGCCTATGCCATGCTATGGAGAAATCAATATGGACTCTTTAAGTTATCACATCTCTCTTATAGTATGTGTTTATTTTCTGGGGATAAATTAGACTTTTTAAATACATGTTTTAAGTTCTTAAAATTTCTTGTTTTCAATCATATCTTCCTTTGTGCTTCTGTGTGACTGAGCTTGTTTTATTGTGGGCTTGAAATGCTTGATATAGCCATACCAACAGCCATTACAACATCTCTAACAGTCATTGAAGTGTGCTCTTTAAGAGCTATAAATTTTGCAATTTTAATTGAAGTAATATGCATCTTTAAAAACTATGGAATTAATAACACAACAGACAAGAATAATGAAACACGTGTATGGCATAAAATCCAGTACTCAACTGACAGCCCAATCAAAGGTCAAAAAATACATTCAATCCAGTTTCTGTATCAGCACACACTAATTACCATTGCTGTCACAAAAGAAAACTCTATCAAAGTCATTGTTTGTCCTAAGTAGTCCACTCATCATTGTATTTCAAAGTGCAAGCTTGTCTCCTTCCTAGAATAAGAAGCAAAGGAATTAAAGGAACACTTTATTCTTCTGGCTTTCAGGGAGAATAAAGTGAACCTCTAGTAATAAATAAACAAATGAACAACTAGATAGATAAATAAATTAATAAGGAAATTAATGTGTAAAATGTGAAAAAAATATCTTAAAGAGACAGAAAGTTCTGAATTGTGTCAGGGAATTTGAGGATGGAAGAATGGCACAAGAAGAGAAGGGGACGGGATTTGGAGAATCATAGAACAATTAAAGTTAAGGGATAGATATGAGGCTATTCTCAAAAAGGAGGAATCTTGTTGTTATAAAGATGAAATTTCCATTTGTCTTCTAAGGAATGATTAAATGGTTCTATCTGTGTAGTCAGGTAAGAGATTATCAAGCAAACGTCAGAGGGAAAAAATGAATAGTGGTGAATGTCAACTACCTCCTGAGGGGGAAATGAAGCAACAATTTCTTGAATTAATAACATTAATAGAAAAATCTACTTTCTTTCTGAGACACGTAACCAAGATGTCACAGAACATCCCAAGACATACTATAACAAATGCTTAAGATCTTTTTAAGTTCATTGACATGGTCACAAATAATGCTAATATGCTAATAAAAATAACTAAGCCAAACTAAAAGCATTTCTAATGGTAATAAAGCTTTAGGCAAGAAAATAAAGACCTTAGGATCACAGGTGGTGTTTTGATAATTGCTGCCAATCAAGGACTTTCTGAAGAGAAAGACAAATGTTGGAATGTGAACAGCTGGTTAAAAAGGTGTCTGGAAACTGGATTTAGATTTACAATCCATAGCTTAAAATATAGGAGTGACAGATTCCTGGCCAGTGATCAGGTGTGTTTAACAAAATCTGATAAGAATATGTTTAACTGTAGTCATGCAAATCCATTCAAACATGCTTTAAACAGAAAAGGAAAGTACAAAGAAAAATACCCATTTAGTTGAACTCTACCAGATGTAATAGAACACAACTACAGTTTAGGAAGAAGAACATCATTAAAGATATCCATAAGTACACAGGATACAAAATTCAAGAAAGCTACTGATAAAATCCATGACCTCAGATGGACCTATATAAAAGCACAAAGTATGGATATCTTAAAGTCAATATTTCTGAAACCGAACTAATTATCCTCCCCTCAAAACTTTCTTTCTTCCAAGTTTTTTTAATTGATCCCAGCAGTAGATTTTATTTCTGTTCTAGGTATTGATCTCAATTCTTTTGTGGTACTAGTCTCAGTAAATACAAAGTTGGATGATTGCTGCAACGGTAACTGCATTGTTAGTTATCTGCATTGTCCTTGATTGCATTGTCAGTCAGTCAATAAGCATTTATTAAGTGCTTTCTATGTTCCAGGCACTGTGCTAAGCACTGGGGATACAAAAAAAAAAGCCAAAAGACAATGTCTGCTTTCAAGGAGCTTCCAATAAAATTCAAGAGACAACAAGCAAACACATATGTACAAACAATCTATAAACAAGATAAACTAGAATTAAAAGAGATTGGAACAGGCTTCCCGCAGAAGATGAAATTTTGGTTGGAATTTGAAAGAGGCCAGAGAATCCAGGAGGCAAGGATGAGGAGGGAAAGAGGCATGGGGGGCCTCCAGAGAAAATACTCAGAGCTGAAATTGGCGTGTCTTGTTCAAGGAATGGCAAGAAGGCCAGTATCACTGGATCATAGAGTACACGGCAAGGGGTAAAATATAAGAAGACAGGAAAAGGGAAGGAGAAGGGATTGGGTACAAAAGCCTTAAAATGAATGTCAAAGAGATTTGGTATTTGATCATGGAGTTGATAGGGAGGCATTGCAGTTTGGGGGAGCCATTGAATATGGGGTTGACATGGTTGAACCTGAGTTTGAGGAAAATCACTTTAGCAGCTAGAGGATGGATTGGAGTGGGAAGAGCCTTGGACATCATGGAAAGACTGGAAAACATTAGTGTGATTACAGTGATGGATCATTTTCTATGACCAATCATTCAAGAGCACCACCATCCTTCAAGTCACCCAGGTCATAAGCCTGAGTCATCCTTCACTCGCTCCTCTATGTGTGGTTTGGTATCCAATTCGCTGCCATGTCTTAGTTCTTCTAGTACAAGAAGGGTTCTTGATTATATCTCCTTCATTCTACTCACATGTCCACTAGTTCAGAGACTCTTCACCTTCATCCAGACCATTTAAATATCCTAATTAGTTACCTTGATTCTAGTTTCTTTCCCTTTCCATCCATCTTCCACAGAGGTACCAAAGTGCTATCACTAAAGAAAAGGTTTGGCCCCATCACTCCCTCTAGTGTTCCCTCTTATTTCTAGAATAAACACATAATGTTCTATCTGACTTTTAAAATCCTTTGCAATCTGACACCAGCCTACCTTTGCAAACTTAATAGGCACTGCTTTCCTGAACACACTACATTCTAGCCAAACTGCCTTTTTTTTCTTCCCTATTGAGAGAAGTTATCATTATATTAATTACTCATTATTAAATTGATATCCCAGGCTTTTCTTCTACTATTTCCTCATTAAGACCTGCTCTTGTTAAAGTCAGTCCCTGAAGGATATGACTGATAGTTGAGATACTCCTAGCACTCAAGGAACATGCTCTTCATTCTTGGGCAAGACCCCACCCAACTAGGAGACCTAATTTCTGTTCAGAGTATAAATAGAATCCAGTCTGGGTGAGTCCTTACTCTGGGGAAAGGATCCTCTATCCTTGTTTCTCTCCATTAGAATTTGAGTTGACCTTTCTAATAAAGGAGAAAACCAGCCAGAGAAGTCAGGATGGAGATAGATTCCCCTGCCCAGATTGCTGAAGGCTGCTGAGTCTCATGATCAAGTCACATTCTCAGCAGAAGGATCTTAAGACTTTTAGTCCACCTCCTCATTAAATGTCCACCAATCAAAGTTGAGTATCACTTGTCAGGAGAATTCCCTTTCAGGAAGGAATTTAAAGCATTTCAGGGTCTTCCTTTGCATCTTTGGTTACTGAGAGAAACCACTGACCATTGATTTATTGATTGCTGGCTATCCTAATTAATTAATGATTAATTGCCTAGGAACTCTGTTTCTAGGGGTTTTTCATTTGTTTCACTATATATGACATTCTTCTCTTTCTGATTTTGCATAATCTATCTTTCATTCTCTGTATTCACCCCCTTTCCCTTTCCCTTTCAGATTCCCTCATTTTCTTCCAGGCTTAGCTAAAGTTTCACCTCCTGCATGAGGACTTTTCTAGTTCCCTGGTTACTAGGACTTTATTTTCTGAAATTGCTTCAAATTTATTTCCTATTTGTTATGGGTAGCAGGGTATTTTTTTTCTTTTTTGCCTCTTGGTGAGGCAATTGGGGTTAAGTGACTTGCCCAGGGTCACACAGCTAGTAAGTGTCACATGTCTGAGGCCAGATTTGAAATCAGGTCATCCTGACTCCAAGGCTGGAGCTCATCCACTGGGCCACCCAGCTGCCCCATACCAGGATATTTTTAATAGTTTTTCCCATCATGTAAATGTGTATGAGTAAAGAGATGTGTGAGACATTGAAAGAAGGGGAAGCTACAGTTTGGGACACTGACTCCCTAATCAACATCTTTCATTTCCTTTCCCTAATAAACAGTTTTGTGGCATGTATTTGGAGGCATAGGGACAGATAGAAAGATACAGAGCTACACACTGTGTTGGACATATTGCCCACAAAAATTACTAGCCAAGAGAAGGAAAGATATCAGAAAAGAGCCCATTCTCCCTGACTCTTTGTTGCAAATAGGGATGGTCTATCATCTTCTGCTTGCAAGGTGAATGCCCTTCTCCTGTTCACGGGAGGTGCTTCCATCCAATAAATCAATTGGAGATTCTCTTTACACCACACCACACTTTTTCAGTGTTCTCATTGTCAGAAAGTGTCTCTGAATGCCTCATACACACCACTTCCAACACTTTAAACATTTTTAAAAAGCTAGTTTCAACTTATTTCTTATTTCAATAATTCAGCAAGCATTTATTGACCACCTGCTATATGATATATATGATATATATATATATATATATATATATATATATACAGAGAAAGAGAGAGAGAGAGAGAGAGAGAGAGAGAGAGAGAGAGAGAGAGAGAGAGAGACCTACTGGTCTAGGTGCAAGTAATACAAATATAAAATATGAAACACTCCCTGGCTCTCAAGAAGCTTACACTTACACAGAAAAAAAATTACAAAATATACCTCAATTTAATAGACACAAAATAGGTTCTGCAGGGAGAGCGCAAATAAGTCAAAAAATCTAGAAAGGTGAGGCATTGGAACTGAACTTGGAAGAAAGATAGGGAAAGTGCAGAGCAGAAGAGAGCATGGAGATACTTCCAGGCATAGGGAGCAACCTTGCAAAGACATGGAGATTGGCGATGGGATGTTACATTTGAAGAAGTAATAGAGTCCAATTTGATTGGAAGGTAGAATTTATGGAGAGTAACAGCCAATGCGTGTAGAAAAAGAGGCTGGCTGTAGATTGTGAGATAATTCAAAAGCCAAACAAAGGAATTTGAGTTTTATTCTAGAATAAAAAAAGTTGTTACTGAGAATCCTTGAGTAGGCAAGTCACATAACCATGCCCTATTTTTAGCAGGATTATTTTAGCAGTTCTGTGAAGGATGGATCAATACAAGTAGACACTGGAAGCAGGAAATCCAATTAGGAGGCTGTTACAATGTCCCAAATGAGGGGTAACAAGGTCCTAAATTGGAGTAGTGGAGAGAAGAACACGGATGTGAAAGCTGTTATAGAGGTTGAATTGGCAAGATTTGGCAATTGATACATGTAGAGGTTGAAGGAGAATAAAGAAGATGATGACCATCAGGTTGTGAAGCTTAGGTGACTGGCTGAGTGATAGTTCCCTCAAGAAATTAAATGGGGAAAAGCAAAGGGTTGAGGGGAAGGGGAGGGGGAGATGAGTTATGTGTTGCATACATTGAGTTTGTGATTCCTATGGGATATCTATTTGGAAATGTCTAGTGGGCAGGTGGAGATGTGGAACTGGTAATTAACAGACAGACTTGGGTTAAATATATAAATCTGGGAGATATCTGACTAGAGATGATAAACTACTGGGAGTTGATAAGATTACCCAAGGAGAAAGAGTTAAAAAATAAGAGAAGAAGTGAGGGCAAGGGAAGAGAAGGAAGAGGAGAGGAAAAGAAGGCTCAATATAGAACTTAAGGGATACAGGTGTTCATAAGTTAAGACATGAATGATGAAGCAGGATCATCTTGAACTAAAATACACAGGCTTCAGTATGAGTTAGGAGATATTCTAGTGCTTAAGAATTCAGGGTTCTGGGGAAAGTTGTTGCTCAGTTTCCCTACAAGTTAATAGAATCATAGGTTTGGAACTAAAAGGAACCTGAAATATCATCCAGTATTACTCTTTCATTTTACAGATGGGAACCAGAAGACCAGAGAAGTGAAATGGTTTTCCTTAAGATCACGTAGGTAGCAAACGTTAGAGACAGTGATAGGCTTAGTTCTGGTCCCCACCCCTTTCCCTCACCTCTCATTCTCAAGGATAGGTTGGGGTACTTTGACCTACCAAAAATTCCAGTTCTCTCCCCCTCCTCCCTCCACCAAGTTGCATTCTTTGCCTTTCCTTCCTGTAACAGTTTCAGTTATCAAATACCAAGGATGGATAAACATCTAGTAACCCTTAGCAACTCTTAGCAACAAACATCCTATAGATTAAAAAAATAGCTTTTCCATAATTTCATAATGTGTTTGTTGTTGTTATTTTGAGGGTGGAAAAACACCACATAGTTTTGAAGGTTCTGTATTCAGCAGAGAGACAGCTGAAACTCATTTCAATGTTAAAAAAAAACTTGATTAAACAGTTTTCTATAGGGAAATCTTACAATTTATTCTAAAAGCTCTCCACACTGCATAGTGCCAAATATTGTTAAGTGAATGAATGCTTGCATACATGAATGAATGAATGAATGAAAGAGAAGTCAGGCCAACAGTTAATAAATACGATTTTCTAGGCCCTAGGTCCTATAGATACAAAGATAAAAACCAAGTCAGTCCCTCCCCATATATTTTAATAGGGAAAAGCAAAATTACTAATGGAATGTCAACCAAAGAGAGATGCTTTACTATAGGAAATCACAGGGATAGTGAATGGAACAAAAGGCAATTGGTGGATGTGTCCTTTGCAAAAATGTTAGGGTTTATCCAATTACTGTGCTTGGGAGGAAGGGGTGGAAAGTCTTGATAGAGACAAACTGCCAGAGCTCAAAGATTGTTGGATTACAGTGAGGTATGTGTGTGGCCTTGCCAGATACTGTAAAGAGGAGCTCAGAAACTTTGGAGTGTCAGGTACAAGGCACAGAGTAGGTCAAGTCCTTGTGTCAGAAAGATGACCAAAGACCTATCCATGCTCAAATTATTTTTGATCTTTAAAGTGGATGCCCACTTAGGAAGTATGAGCTGACATTGACACTGAAGGGTATCCATGTTTGCTGGCAGATCCCAAAGATATTGCCTAAAAGTTGTGTCTCCATCTGATGAACATCTCCCAAAAGCAACTTGAATAATTTATCCCAAATGGCTTAGAACTGGAAGGAAGCATCAAATGGAAGATGGGGAAAAGAGGCTAAGAAACAGGGAGACAATTTTCCTAAGGTTGTGTACCAACTAAGTGGCAGATCCATGACCAGTCCTCATATCCTCTGACCCTTAGTCCAAAGCTTACTAAAAAAAAAATGCTGTGAACTGGGTTCCAATGATTTCACTCATTTGATAAAGTACCAATCCAAACAAGATCAGTTATACCAATAATAATAACTACTTTACATTTATATAGCCTTTTAACTTCTAAATGCAGATTTTGATCTTCTGTACCATTTGATCCTCACAACAAATCCCTGAGTCAGGCAGAGGGTATTATTTTCATTTTATAGATGAAATAGCTGAGGGTCAGAAAACTGAGGTGACTTGCCTAAGATCCCAGAGATAGCTGGCATATCTGGGACCCAACCCAAATCTCCTGAACCTTGTGGTGTCTAGAAGGTCAAAATTATAACTAACATTGTTACTGCACTTTAAAGTTTGCAAGATACTTTATATGCATTATCTTCTTATGCATTGATCCCCATGGTCCCCACTCTGTGGGGAGAAGTAATATAGATATGAGTATTCTTATTTTACAGATGAGAAAATTGAGGCTTAGAGAAATTAAATTACTTATCCATGCCCATAGAGCTAGTAAGTTCCAGACTAGTTTAGAATCTAGTTCCAATTAACTCCAATGCCCAGATTTTTTGTTGTTTTGTTGTTTTCCCAGTATACGACTATCTGGGAGGTCACTTAAAGCCCTAGTCGATTTGGAGTCTGTATTATTTGACCCATTTCTTACAATAGAAACAAGCAAGTAGAAGTAACATTATCTTATTTTTGATGCCAATGTTCATCCTGATAGCATACTCCTCTAAAATATCAAATTGGTTTATAGGCAAATATGTAATTTCTCTTCTCAATATGTTTATAGGAGAACGATCAACATGTTTGGCTTGCCAAGTACCAGGCAGCAATTGTCTCTGTTGAGAGTATTAATGTTATTTTTATGTACAGCATATATGTATATTTAAGTTAACTTCAACTCTAAACATATTTTTCATCCATCCATATAATTGGATTTTCTTTTGTTATTAGAAGGGGGCATAAATTACTCCTTTTGAGTCCAGATTAGGTTGCAGGATTTTTTTCTCTTCTGTCACCGTTGAAACCCTGGTGTCAGAAAGCTTTAATATTTAATGCAATCCTAATTAGTCTCAGTTGGGCCCAGGGCACTTAGCAAAACCTGACACTAGTCAGGGAGTCAAGTTCATTTAGAGAGCATAATTATCCCAGTAGTATTTCTCTGCTGCAGTTAACATCCCCATTGAAATTGTTCCCCTACTTCCTCCACCCCCATATTCAAAAATTAATTTTAAAAGCAACAAATAATGCCTTGAGTCTTTGTGACAATGGAAAAAAGATTATCTTATTTGGTTGGCAGCCTGACATTTCCATGCTGGCTCTAAGCTCTCACAAGTCTATAAATAGGATCAAGAAAGGTTTAAATAAGTCCACAGGCGCTAGATCGATAACCCCTTGTTAAGGGAAGTTAGAGCTGGCCAAACTACATCTCTAATCTTTGGGAGATGTCAGGGGATGACTACATCTTTCCCGAAACTCATTTTCAACAGCGGTGAATGATAAAAATTATATTTGGACATTGTACCTGGACAAGGAACTACAAAGGGTTAATGTTCTATTTGGAGTTGGAGGATGTATTCATATATTCATTGAAGTATGAAATGTATGGAAGAGACCTTAAAAAACTAGAACTGGGAGTGGGAAAAGAAACTTTAGAATGCAGATCATCAAAGTTGAGGATGAGAAGGACTTTGGAGATGATCCAGTACAATCTCATCATTTTAAAAATGAGACCCAGCGAAATTTCTTCTCTTCACCAAATATCACTGTTACTTATTAGTAGCATTTGGATTAGATACCAGGTCTTCTGATTCTTATCATAATGCTTTTTCTCCTACTACAACTTATTATAAGCAAATATCAGTAAAATTTTAGAAGTTTTAGAATTGAAGACATAAGCCTTAGGTTCAAATCCTGACTTTTTATACTTAATTATTTGACTATGGGCAAGTTTGTTAGCTAAATCTCAGTTTCGTGGTAAAATAAATATAATAATCTTTGCACTACCAACCTTACAGGATTATTATGAGAAAAGTGGCTTTTTAAATTATAATTTTTATAGAAATATGATATAGTCTTATAAAATACTGTAGGTAAATATAGATACTGAACACATTAGGAATTCAGTGAAAGGAGACGTCATTGAGGATTGGGAAAGCATGATAAAAGTCATGGAAAATTAACTTACCTTTGAAGGAAAAGAGTTATCTAAGTTCCTTAATATCTTCAAAATTCAGATCCCTGGGTTCTCCTATCCCTCAAAATTTTGAGCATAGGTTTAGGTTTAGTATTAGTATCAGCATTCAATAAAAGCCTGTGGACTTAAATTGATGCCAGTGTTAAAAACAGAGTCTTTGGGTAGGAAAAGTCTCATTCATCCCTGGTCTGACAATGGGAATCTTCTAAATCATTCTCCACTTGATAGAATTGACACAAAAGGATGATCCCTTCAGTCAACTTGGGAGCATCCAAGTTATAACAGAAGGATTTATATGCATATAGATGGGGTTCTGTTTGAGGAGGAATTATGGATGATAACTATTCCCCAATAATCCAATATGGAATATAACAGCTCAGCACCAGGTCCAGACCTTCTATCAAGAAAAATTAGGATGATCAATAAACTTAGATAGGTGGTTATGGTAGGTCTCAAGATGTGAGACAGGCAGAGTTGTGGCTAGAGAAACTATTATTCTGGATCAGGGATTCTTTTTTTTTTTTTTGCGAGGCAGTTGGGGTTAAATGACTTGCCTGTGGTCACACAGCTAGTAAGTGTCAGGTGTCTGGTCTGAGATCAGATTTGAACTCAGGTCCTCCTAAATCCAGGACTGGTGCTCTATCCAATGTGCCACCTAGCTGCCCACTGGATCAGGGATTCTTAACCTAATTCTGTGTCATGGATTCCTTTGGCAGTTTTGTGAAGCTAATAGGTCCTTTCTCAGAATAATGATTTTAAGTACGTAAAATAAAACATAGGATTACAAAGAAAATGAGTTATATTGTAATCAAGATACTTTTAAAGACTTTCTTAAGAAAAAAATTCACAGAACTTATCAAGAACCTCTGCTTAGGCTACACGCAGCTAGGGAGAGGAAAAAAAGGCAAGGAGCTGGGTAAGTAAGCCAGGGTTAGCATCTGAGGAAACTGCAAGGCAATAGGCAGAAAGTAGCTTTCTGGCAGTGAGGTGTAGAGAAAAGATTTTGCTGATTCTAGGGGATAGTATCCAACAACAAGCAGAGATAAAGAAGTTCACATCATTGGCACAGTTGGGACAGTTGATTGGAGGAGAAAGATGAGCTCTGCTTTGCCTGATTCTTATTTGTCCTACAGAGTGTGGGCAGATGAGATTTGACAGCTGTGTACCGAGAGGCAGAGAAAAGCAGGGCTTCTCTGAATCAAAGAACATTAGAATGGAAAGGACCATAGAGACTTTCTAGGTCAAAGCCTTCATTGGGGTTCCCTACCTGACTACCCTACCTGACTGAGCCTCCCATCCAAAATTTCTTCATGCTGCTTACTGGCCTCTCATATCTTGTTATGTTTGCCAATGAGCACACAGGGGTTAAATATGGGGACCCTGGGGTAACTGGCAGGGGAAACTATTGCTATTTCCCACAGGCCATTGGGGAGCTTAAATGGCCAACAGTTAATTAAAAATAAACTGACACTTTACTTTAAAGATAGTTTTAATAACCATTTATAAATGTTACATTAAAAATTCATACACTGTTATCAACTCCTGCTCAGGATTTACAGCACAATGAAGGTGTTATGAATGTTTTATAGGTAGTGGGGAGAAATCTTTTCCTGAAGAGATATTTTCAGAAAACTATTTGTCTTCCCCCCCACCTCCATTCCCACTGGTATCATAAGTACTTAAGACAACAGCAGCTTGTGAAACATAAACTACTTTCAAAGTTCAGAGTAGGATCACTTCTGCATTCAGTGGTGGGTTCTAACCAGACCAGATTATGTTGGGATGTCATATTGGGTCCTATATCGCATATCTGTGAACAGTCTTCCAGAGGAAGCATAAGGATTCTAGAAATGGTTGTAGTTGCATGATTGCCCAATCAGTAGTAAACCTAGGGGAGATGCAACTAGAAATTGAAATGAGACAGAGATCAATACAGAACCCAAAGTTATGGCATTTGACCCAAACGGTCAGTAAAATAATGTGTTGGAGAGAGGAGAAAGAAATAAGGAAAGTTAAAAGCAGAGGACTGGAAAGAGGAACCTATAGAAATTATAGGATCATGAATTTAGACCTGGAAAGAACCTTAGAGGACATCAAGTCTAACCCTTCATTTTACAAATGAAGAATTTGAGGTTTAGCAAGGTTGAGTGACTTGCCCAGGGTTACACAGCAAGTAATTGTCTGAATCAGGTTTTGAACTCAGGTCTTCCTGACTCTAAGATCAGCATTTTATCCACTGTGCTACTTACCTCCCTCTTGAGAGAGGACATAGAGGGTGAAAGAATGGAGATGTATTGGAGAATAAGGGAAATGGAAGGAAAAAAGAAAAGACAGAGAGAGGAGAGGAGAGGAGAGAGAAAGAGGGAGAGAGAGACAGAGAGAGAGAGAGAGAGAGAGAGACAGAGACAGAGACAGAGACAGAGACAGAGACAGAGACAGAGAGAATCCATTTTAATTATAGAATTTTGTGGCACTGGTGGATGACCTGTTTTCCACATCAGTGAAGGGCCTACCTACACCACAGAATACCAAAGTGATGTCCTTTGAGATAAGAGGACATTTAAAAAAAAAAAAAAACTAGAACCCAAAATCAGTGGGCTAGAAGCTCTTCTGGTGTTTCTATCCTCTTATTTATGTGTGGAGCCCCCTTTAAGAAGATATCCAAGTAAATGTCCAGTTGAAACTCTCTACCTTTCCTCCTCTTACCCCAAGAAGCAGAGATCTAGGTTGTCTAATCTCAGTAGACAGGTTTGCATAGGGTCATGGGATTATCAATGCAGAGTTAGAAGGGATATCAGAGGCCATCTATTTCATGACTCTCATTTTACATATAACGAAACTGAGGCTGAAGGAGGTTAAGGGTCTTGGACAAGGTGGCATAGCAATAAATTGGCAGAGGTGGGCTTGGAATCCAGGCCTTCTGACTCCAGAGTCGAGGGTCTGTCTATTGCTCTGAGCTGCTCTTGGAGGCTTGCTTTCCCACTTTTTTCTTTGCACATCTTTGTCTGGCTTACCAGGCTCACTGAGGTGAGCTTGAGAGGGATTATTTCAGTTAGCACTTCAAAAAAGTTGATTTCATTTGTTTTCTTTCTTTCATCCTTTCATGGAGCCTGATTCTATTGGACTCCAGCTGCTCCCCAGCCTTATCAGCTCTAATATTTGGGATAGAACTGCAGCCATCTCAGCCTGAATGTTCTTGAAGCTGGCTCTAATTTAGCATGCACTATCTAATAGGCATATATGGAAAACTGTCCTAAAAGCTCTCTAAATACACTTGCACATGCACAGACCACAAACATTCTTACTTCTTCAAAGATTTATTATATGACTGTTCCATCCACCAATGGAGATCACAACCCTTCTGTGCCTGAATAGTCTTCATGAGTTGCTGTGTCCAAAATAAATGCATTCCTCTGTGACTGACATGGTGATAAATTTCTCCAGATTTTGTTCATCTCATCATCAGATGAAAGACTAGGCCTATTCCAGCTTGGTAAGGCCCTACAAATTTTGGGCTCCTCTGAAATAGTTTCAGCAATGCAGGATGACGTATCAGAGGACAACTTCAGTGGTGGTCACACATTATTAACTTTAGAAATATACCATATGAAAAGCAATTTTAAATTATACTAAAGTCATTAAACTAAATTTAATGTATTTTTGACCCAGGAAAACTATAACAGTGCATACATCTCCAAAAAATCAAAGAAAAACAGTATGTTTTTATACATACATATATGTATATGCATGTATGTATATATATGCATATCTATGTTATATGTATATATGTGTATGTGTATATATATGTGTGTACGTGTATATATATATATATATATATATATTCAGCACATGTATAGTACTAAAGAAGTGAAAGTGACTGCTCAGAATAACTAGACAAATTGTGCCATACAAATGTAATATAATATTACATTTTAAGGGACCAAAGTCCTTGCTGGACTTTGCTGACACCATATGTATAGAAAAAGGTCAGGAATTTGATCAGGCAGGTAGTAGAGACAGTGACATTACATCTTGATTTAACTTGTCTCTTTGATATGTCCCCACTCACTCATCCACATGGGAGGATGAAAAAGACTTAGGGTTTGAAAATAAGGGATTGTAAACTCCAGAACTACTTGGTAGATATTAAATAAATAATCATTGGTTGGTTTATAGCCCAGCCTTCAGAGATTGAAAAGCAGCAAGTGTACGAAAAGCCAAGGTGATTTCTCTGGTAATGGTGTTCAAGATCTTGGACCAGGAAGAAAAGAATTAGAACATTAGAATAAGGGTAAAGGTATTAATTGGCCAAGCTAGAATACCCTGTTCTCTGTTGTAAATATATATACATACATATATATATATATATATATACACACACACACACACATACACACACACACACTCACACATATATATATATACACTCGCATATATATAATACACACACACAGACATATACATTTATACACACACACACACACACACACCTGGAACTGAGAATCTCCTCCTGCAGAAAAGAAAGATCTTAATAACCAAGATTCTGAAAAACAAAGAAAGGAGGAATTTTGCTAGTTATCTAGGACCAGCATAAGTATTCTGGCCTTTTCTTCAGGAGGTGCAGAAAGCCTAATAAGGAAGAATGGCAGAGATGGCAGAGTTCACTTTTACTTTAAGATAAATAGCCAAGGATTTCAGGTGATTCAGAAAATGGAGGCAGTAAAATTTTGAACAGATGAAAACAGTGTCTGGCAAAGACTGTGTGTCCAGTGGAAGAGAATCTGGCCAATCAGTATCTGGCTAAAACTACAAGTACAATCTAACAGAGACTGTGAGTGTAGTGGTATAGTCTATGGCAGCTAAATAGCCAGAGTATCACAGGGGTGGGGAACCTGTGGCCTCAAGGCCACATGTGGCCCTCTAGGTAGGCCACTCTTTGACTGAATACAAACCTCACAGAACAAATCCCCTTAATAAAAGGATTTGTTCTGTAAAACTTGGACTTGGTCAAAAGGTCACACCCAAGGACCTAGAAGGCCACATGTGGCCTCGAAGCCACAGGTTCCCCACCAGCCTATGTTTCTAACTGAGCAGCATCAAACAGAGACCAATGGGGAGCAGTGTGCTAATGGCCCCAGAAGACATTAGCACCTTGCGGCATCAAAGGTGTGAGTTGCCCTCCCAATTAAGTGTCGTGGCCAGCTATTTACTACATCGTATGCCTCTCCACACACATCTCTTGGTCAAATGTGTTTCCTGTTTATATCTCATCATGTGCTTTCCCTACATTAGTGCATTCTTCTCACTGATGCTATGTGTATTTGTGAGAAAGTGTGTCCTGGGTTTTTAAGGAAAATGTTTTATTGCTGCTTTTCTTACTAAACCATTTCATTAAGTGTCTTTGGATTGAACTACTTCTGGCTTCTAACTAACTATTAAATGTAAATATATCACTAGAGGCTTGTAAGCTGTCATTTTAGGGGATGCAGAACAAAAAGTAACTTAAACCCTGGGTTAGCCATTCTCATCAGGACTCACCCTAAAAAATGCCAGGGGCTCCCAAGAGCTATAAATATACCTTAAGAAATGATGAATATGAAGGCTTCAGAGAATGCTGGGAAGACTTGTATGAAAAGTAAGCAGAACCAAGGGGGAAAATCTACACATTGAGTCTAATAATGTAAAGGAAAAGGACATCAAAAGATTTCAGAACTCTGTTGAATGAAATGACCTTTCATGAGTGACCTAGAAGCAGCTTGGCCTTTAAAAAGTGCCAAACTTCAAGTCACACCTCAGGCCTTTACTAGCTATGTGACCCTAGGCAAGTAATTTTACTTCTCTGAACTCAGTTTTCTTATCTGTAAAATGAGGAGGTTGAATCTGATTTTATCTCTTAGGTACTTCCCAATTCTAAATCTATTATCCAATGATCCTATGACTTCAGAGAGCTGGTGGCAAAGCCTACCTCCCACCTTGTGGAAGAGTGATGATGGACTATCAATGTGGAATGAGGCATACATTTTCAGACATGACTAATGTGTTGCTTTGTGTTGGTTAATTTTATTTATTATGAGGGAAGATTTATGGGGGCAGGGAGGAAGGTGTCATTGGGAGGTGACAGTGATGCAAAAATAATAAAACATAAATATAATGAATATTTTAAAAAAATATGATAAAGAAACCAAGTTAATAAAGTAAACTTTGCTACTCTTTTGATAAATGAAAACTTTAGTAGGATGACTTGGGCAAATTTGACTAATTTTCTACCTCAGTCTCTAACTCTGTGACCTTCAATAGGTAACTCAACATCTTTTTTTATTCTTCATCTGCAAAATGAAGATAAGAAAGCTTGCCCTTTATATGACTCAATTTCTATATCTCAAAGGTTTCTTTGAACTCTGCTATTCTATGCTATGAAGTCTTTCAGTGATATCATTCTATGACACTAAACCTTCTAAACCACTTAACAATTTTTCTTCAGTTATCAAAATCCTCTGAAATTTTAACAGACTTTGGCTGTGTGTGGAAGAGTTTAGAAGCACAGTTATGATTTCCTTGGTAGTAGTCAAATTTGAGTAAAGAAGCCACTGAGATCAGAACTATGTGCAAACTCCACATCACTGAGTAAGAGACTATTTGGCAAGAGTGAATAGTTTTCCTTTCTCTCCTCCCACTAGTATCCCTTACTCACCAATGCACATGGCATCAAAGACACGGAAAACCTGAGGTGCAAAGAAAAGAGAATTAACCTCTTGGAACAACATAGCCCAGTCAAAACCTATATTTTTTTGTTCTCTGGCTTAACACTCACAGACAATAAAGTTGGTTATTGGAGTGCATCCTCCTTGTTAACTAAGATGTTGCTATAAAGAGGAGACGGAACATGGTATGGTGGAATGAACACATCACTTGGGGTCAGAACCTGGGTTCAAGCTCTAAAATTTATTAACTATTGTATCCATGGACAAGTCACTTAATTTTGTGAGCCACAATCTCTTGACCTCATGTAAAATGGAAGTCATGCTGGTTGTATTACCCATCTTAAAAGATTTTTATACATCATACCTATCAGATTGGCCAACATGACAAAACAGGAAAATGATAAATGTTGGAGAAGATGTGGGAAAATTGGAACACTAATGCATTGTTGGTAGAGTTGTGAAATGATCCAACCATTTTGGAGAGCAATTTGGAACTATGCCCAAAGGGATATAAAAATGTGCATAACCTTTGACCCATCAATAGCACTTCTGGGGCTGTATCACAAAGAGATCATACAAATGGGAAAAGGACCCACATATAAAAAAATATTTATAGCAGCTCTTTCTCTGGTGGGAAAGAATTGGAAATTGAGTGGATGCCATCAATTGGGGAATGGCTGAACAAGTTGTGGTATATGAATGTAATGGGATACTATTGTGCTATAAGAAATGATGAGCAAGTGGACTTCAGAAAAACCTGGAAAGACTTGCATGGATTGATGCTGAGTGAAGTGAGCAGAACCAGGAGAACATTGTACATAGTAACAGCCATGTTGTGCAATGACTAACACTGATAGACTTGGCCCTTCTCAGCAATACAGGGATCTAAGACATGTCCAAAAGTCTCATGATGGAAAATGCTATCCACATCCAGAGAAAGAACTATGGAGTTTGAAAGCAGATTGAAGCATACTATTTGTTCTCTTTTTCTTTCTGTATTGTTTTGTTTCCTTTTCCTTGTAATTCTTCCTATTGGTTCCAATTCTTCCTACCAACATGATTAATGTGAAAATATGTTTAATAGGAATGTATATGTAAAGCCTATATCACATTGTATGCCATCTTGGGGAGGGAGGTGGGGAGGAAGGGGAAGAAAAATTTAAAACTCAAAAGCTTATGGAAGTGATTGTTGAAAACTAAAAATAAATTAATAAAAAAGAAAAAAGATTATTATAATAATAACAACAAGAAAACACAGTAATATAATACTTTAAGGTCTACAGAATGCTTTTGTCAGAACAACAACATTTGTGATGAGGCAAGGACTTCATCAAATAAAAGCACTATGTAAATGTGAGTTATCATTATTATTAATGTCTCATTCTTCTCATCTTTTTGATGGAGTTCTGATAGAAATGGTCAGAGGACAAGTTACAATTGGAAATATTTGGTATTCAATATTCTGCAGACAAGTGTTCAGTTTGATGAAATGATTGATGTTTGTAATTAAATTGAGATGTAAGTTCAACTTCCTTAAATATTTTGAAAACATCTTCATAATAACTCTAGTAACAAATAGAATGACCTGGATGATGTGACCCTCCAAACAACTTTAAAATAACTCCTCAAATCAAATTTTAGAGTAGCAGAGCCAACAAAAGATCAGACTGGGACATTTTTCCAGCCTAAGAAACTTCAGGAGGTTGGCAGGAAAGGTCTGTGGCATCAAGATGTGAACCAGCTTGGAGTGTAGCAGATACACTAGTAGTGATCCTATGAGGTCACCACAATAGTGACAATAGTTGTAGTTTTAGGAGCTTTTAGCCCAGAAATGATAAGGGGGTTGGACAACTGGTGAGAAAGAGATTTCAGGGAACTCTTTGTTGACACTGCGTGTAGCTGATGTTGATTGACAACTGTACAGCCCATAAGCAGCTCAGGATCACAGTTCCAGATAGGAATTGGGTGATGATAAAAGGGACGGCTGATAAAGAGACGCAGTGGTCAGAAGCAAAACAAATTTTTATGTAGGGACAGGGAAAAAGAGAGAGGTGGAATAAACAGAAGAAAGTAGGATAGAGGGAAATACATAGGAATCATAATTGTGAATGTGAATGAGATGAGCTCACCCATAAAATGGAAATGGATAGCAGAATGGACTAGACACCAGAATCCAATAATATGTTGTTTACAAGAGATATATCTGAAACAGAAAAACAAATACACAGAGAAAAAACAGAACTGCAGAATCTATTTATGCTTCAGCTGAAGTAAAAAGTCAGGGATAGCAATTATGATTTCAGGCACAGCAAAAGCAAAAGCAGACACCATTAAAAGAGATAATCATGAAGACACATTTTGCTAAAAAGGTACCATAAGCAATGAAATAATTTCAAAAGGTTTTACAGTATTTTTCTCACATAAATGTTTCATTTATCCAATACAAAGGGAACTGAGTCAAATTTATAAAAATAAGAGCTATTCCCCAATTGATAAAGGGTTGAAGCATATGAACAATCAATTTTCTGAAGAAAAAATCAAAGCTATTTTTAGTAATTTGAAAAAAAAATTCTCTAAATTGCCATTGATTAGAGAAATGCAAATTAAACCAAATCTGAGGTACCTCTTCACACATATCAGAAGTGACAATTGCTGAAGAGCATGAGAAAAAAAAATAGGTACATTAACAATCTGTTGGTAGGGTTGTGAAATGGTCTACTCATTCTGAAGAAAAATTTGGAACTATACCCCAAGGGATATTTAATTATGAACACCCTTTGACTTAGCAATACCACTACTAGGTCTGTACCTCAAGGAGATTAAAGAAAAAGGGGAAAAAACTTACATGTACAAAAATATAGCAGCTCTTTTTGTGGTTGCAAAGAATTGGAAATTGAAAGGATGCTTATCAATTGAGGAATGGCTGAACAAGCTGTAGTGTATGATTTTGGTGGAGTACTCTTGTACTATAAGAAATGATGAGGTAGCTAGTTTCAGGGGAAAAAAGACAAAAGTTATATGAACTGATCCAAAGTCAAATGAGATGAACCAAGAGATTGTTGTGCACACCTCAATGTTATAATAATGAACAACTGTGAAAATGTTGGCTACTCTGATAAATACAACAACCTGATACAATTCCAAAGGACTCATGATGAAAAACTGTTAACCACCTCCAGAGGAAGAATTATAAACTCTGAATACAAATTGAGGCATAATTTTCTTTTCTTTTCTTTTTTGCTTCGTAGTGATATGGCTAATATGGAATTATATTGTGTATGATTCTATATGTATAATTATTTGATATCATTTTGTTTGCTTCTAATTAGGTGGAGGAGAGGTTGTAAAGAGGGAAAGAATTTAGAACTCAAATTTTAAAAAGATAAAAATGTTAAAAAATAATATTTTTAAAAGTATGTCAGGTGGGAACAAGAATAGATGGTGAGGAATCCAGAATGACTCCTAGGTTGGGAGTTTGAGGGACCGAGAAGATGATGTTGCCCTTTACCATAATAGATAAGGTAGGAGAGGATCAGGGTTTGGGGGAAAAGACAATGAGTTCAGTTTTTTTTTTAACACATTGAGTTTAAAATGTCCACTGGACATCTGATTTGAGATGTCTTAAAGGCAATAGGAGACAAAAGACTGGAGGTCAGGAGAGAGATTGAGGGAGCAAAGGTATATTTGAGAATCATCATCGTAAAGATGGTAGTAAATCCGTGGGAGATGAGGTCACCAACTGAAGTAGTGTAGAGGCATAAGAGAAGAGGACTCAGGAGAGAACCTTGAGGGACACCTATAGTTACTGAGTATAATCTGGAAGAGGATCCAGCAAAGGAGACAGAAGTTGTGAGGTAGATCCCGTCTCAGTAAGGATATCTTTTCTGTGATACCTAGTCTTGACTCACTATCACCAACTCCTCGATTACCACTAAAAAAAAAATCAAAATCCATACGACAATAATTTGTTCAATACTTCTTTGCTGACTTCATATGAATTATCAACCTTGGAACACCATTGGATTCTGCATTTAGATCCTAGGTGTTTCATAGGCTCTGAGAGGAGACATTTGACAAATCCAGTGGGACAAAATGAGATATTTGTAAAGTGTTTGCAAGACTTAGAGTATATATAAATGCTAATGATGATGGTGATAAAGATGACTATGACAATATACTCATCATCAGCATTTACTATTACTTTGTGAAATGAAGTATATTTGTTCTAAAACTATGAGGTTTTTTTTCCTAGCATGAAAAACCTGCACTCTGTGAACATCTACTGAGTCTTTTCCTATTACGCTTTTAAAAAGGAAATGTGAATCTTTATGTAGATGTCTTAGAGTGATATGCCTTGTTTTTCACTTACATTATGTGAGTTTTTATTTGGATATCTTCCAGATCAGTTGTCATCCATTTTATTCTCACGAAAGCATATGTTAAGCCTGATATTGTGTCAGTGTTAATTGGCCTAAATGTGTTCTTCCCATTAAGCTTTGACTTCTAGATGACAATAAGTATCTTAGCATACGTTTTGCATTCTCCTTGATATCCTCCTGCACAATGTGTCTTGCCTAGAGAGAAAGCAAAACATTTTTAAATATCATATTAATTCATTGGTTCAATTTGATCCCCAGTTTCCAATTCAAGCCATTAGTTTCTATTCTGTTTTGGTATGTATTAAGAACTTTACATTTATAGAGTCCAAATCATAAGTTGATATCATTGGAGAAAGTTTCTATGACATGCAGTTGTTGTTGAATATGTTTTTTCAGTGGAGTCATATATCTTGATATTATCCATACATATCAAATGATTAATAAAATGCATGGGTAGCATTACCTCTTACTTTGAAATCTAGACTTCTTTCAGTTCATAAAATAATAGTGGGTTTTAGAATACCAAGGACAGTAAAAACCAGAGACTCCTCTGATTATTTTTTTCTCTGGAGGATGCCACATTTTAGATCAATTGCTTCTGACATGATTACAGTGGTTGCATGTTTCTAATTGGAGAATAATTATCTTTGTAAACACAAAATCCTCTAGAACTGGGTCTGTTTGAAGCTATTGGACAGAGTTGCCACACATGAATCTAAACCATGAGTATGGAACTGAGTTAAAGGCTTTGCACAATTCAATAAGTAAAGTAAAATGTGGCATCATTTTAGAGTGGTCTGGTAAATAATCAACAGACAATAATAAACTTTTCTTCACCCTGGGATTTTTTTGAACACCCCTTTTGCTCCTCCATAAATATATTGTTTTCTTGTAATTATTTATAAACTTCTTAAATGCTATAAACTATGGATGTTTTATGTAAAGTACATATATGTCTAATTTGTCTACATTTGGATAAGTCACTGATATTTTTATCTTTCGGTAATAAATATATGATACCTCCTGGTACAAAAGATGAGATCAGACTCACATAAGGGAAGAAGTTGATAAAATGCTTGCAAATAATTCACAACCATTGTTTAGTATTTAAGTTAAATACTATGGAGGTTTTCCTAAGACTATTACTTTCCAGTTTTTCAAAAGTGCTAGAGTGTTAGCCATGTCCCTTGACATAACCATTACATTGTTCACGATATTAATCATGCCCAATCTTTGTGTTTCATATTTAATACAACTTATATTCTCATTGTGTTGGACTTCTTTCAACAATAGAACAGAAATGTTCAAATCCTTCTGCTTTGGGGGTTCTCTCTTTATATTCAAATTTTTTACTTTTCAAATCTCCAGAGCTCTGTTTATAATTATTTTGAATTTTTTGGTTCTAACTTGGTTCTTTGAAAAATGCTTAGCATAGTACCTAGCACATAACAGGAGCTTAACAAGTGTTTGTTAATCTCCCATGTCCCTTGAATTCCACTAAACTTTTGGTTTTAGCTTTCAATTGTTGATTAAGAATATCAGGAGTCTCTGATATACATTTATTGTCCATATTCCCTTCCATGTTTCTTTTTTGTTGACTTTTACTAGACTATATAGTATTTTAGAACACATTCTAAAATTCATCTAGTGTGTTTCTACAAGTTTCTAACAGTGTCTTCAGTCCACTTCTGTCATGATATTATTGGATTCTTCTACTTATGAGTATTTCAAATATTTCTCCTTTTCCACCTATAATTCTTACAATGGCAACAACTTCAGCATATACTGTTGTGTGTAAATCTCATAATGCTTTTATATTCTCAAATAAAATTGAAGACTATCTCTGTTTGTGGTGGTTATAGCAGCTTTTTTTTTCTTTTGATTTACTCTCTGAGTATTATTGGCCTATTAGTTGGAATCATACTGTCAAGCTGATTTTTTTAGGCATTCAAATTTTTATCCTAAGTATGTCCATCTCCTCTTTCAAATGTTCAAGATATTATCTTTATTTTTGCCATTCACTTGATTTTTATGCAGCAATTCTGTACTTTCCGTTGTGTTGATTTTAATGTATTCTAAGTCTTCAAGTATTCTTTTTCAATATTTTAGAAACTTCTCAATTTCTACTTTTTCTTCTAATATGGATTTAGGAATGAAGTTATTTATGTCTTATCATTGTACTGTACTTATCTGCAATATATTATTGTGTAACTTGGAGCTGAGACTATTAATGACAAAAATCATCATGAAGGCCATATCTATAACTGTTGAGATCTAATTCCATTTATGTTATTATGTAGTACTGATATATAATTTAAATGAACATATCCGTTTCATGCATGCAATCATGGTTATCAACATTAGTGCTCCACACGATTGGCCCTAAAACATACCCTTCACTTTTTTTTTTCTGATATTTCTTGCCTCCTTGTGTTATCAGAACATGTGGGACAGCCATACTCTTTGCTGTCCTCTGGGTCAAACTGATCATCATTATGGTTTCATGCAAAACCAGCATTCATAGGATCATTTGTTTCACACTGGCTTGGATGTTAACCAAATCAGTGGTAGTTTCAGAGTCTTATGTTGGTGTTTCAGAGATTGCCAAGGATACTATAGTAGTTTCAGGGTCTATGGAATACCTGTCATGCATTATCATGGCTTGCATTAGGCTTCTTGGTTATTAGATGTCTCCCTATGATAAATTAGGCTTTCACAGGGTCATTATTATTATTATTATCATTATCATTATTATTACTCTTGTAGTTGTTCTTATTATTATTTTAATAGCCTCTTTTAAATTTGATGGTACAAATCTAAATACTTTGATCCCCAAAGTAATAAAGATAAAAAAATGAGGAACAGTTTTTTTTATTATTATCCCTATTTTAGAGATGGGAAAATGAAGGCTATGAAAAGTTATGTGACTTGTTAAAGGTCATATGAGTTCATAACAGCTACACTTGCTGCACTACAGCTGGTACTACAATGTCTCTCTTAAAAGGTGACATCCAAAACAGAACATAATGCTCCAAATATAATATGACCAGGGCAAATGGAGTACAGCAGTATCATCATCTGTTTTTTTTAAAAGACTTTTTTTTTTAAAGTTCTGAGTATGGGCTTAATGTCAATATAACATAGACCATGTCAAGTGAAAACCAATTAATCTAAGTGGAGAAAGTCTCATTGTCACTAGGTTGACCATGCTTAAGGTTCATGCTGATCTTAGACTCAATTAAAACCTCAGGTTTTTATTTCCCAGTATTATTTGGGTGTTTTGTTATTCTTTTTGGAAGCAGAGAACTCAAATGCAGTGCATTGATCCCTGTTTCCAGATCAAAGTTGTTGTAGAACAGATAATCTCTCTGATTATCATTGAGAGCAGACTCAAAAAAGAAAAAGAAAAATCCAGCAGTCATGATATTTGGTTCCATCATTAGGAATCTTGAGAAAAACCTAAGGGGGAAATGACCAAGTCATCATTAAGTTCATAATAGTAAAGGAATGAAATTATAGTAATAATCAGACATACATGTTTTAGACTAGGAAAGCATATTTCAAAGAGATGATATAAAGATACTTGTGATGTCTTAGTCTGACAAGGACCAAACAACTCTCATAAACAAAATTCAAACTATATAGTTGTCAATAAATAAATAAGCATTCATTAAGCATCTACTATATACTGGGCATTGTGCTACGTATTAGGTATAAGAAGACAAAGATGAAAACAGAACCATCTCCAGCATCAAAGGATGTACATTCTCATGGGCATACAAAGCATGAGATACAAAATATATACAAAGCAAATACAAGGTAATTGGAAAAGGGGAGGAGAGTAAACACTAGCAGGAGAAGTAGTCAGGAAAAGACTCCAGGTGGCATTTGAACTAAGCTTCAAGGAAATTAGTGTTTCTAAGAGGTTGCCATGAGGAGAAAGTGCATTCATTATAGACAATAAGCTCAGCCTTTGCAAAGATATATAGGAGACAGTCCGTGTGAGAGAGCAAGAAAACTACTTTCAGTGTGTGTGTGTGTGTGTGTGTATGTGTGTGTGTGAGAAATAAAATAATGCACGATACATCTGGAAAACTAGAGTGGAGCCAAATTGTCAGGGGCTTTAGAGGCCAAGCCGAGGGTTTGTGGGCAATATAAAGGTACTATAGTTTCTAGAATGGGAGCATGACATAGTAAGACACGTGCTTTAGATAAAATCCCTCTGCCAACTCTGTTGAGGATAGATTAGAGCAGTCAGAGAGTTCAATTAGTCCACTATTATAACAGTTCGAGCAAAAGGTAATTAAGGCCTGGACTAGATGTGAGTGGGGTGAGGAAATTTCTGTGTAAAGAATGGGAGAAATATGAAAGTTGCTGTGTAGCTAGAATCAATCAGATTGGAAAAGGCCTAAATAATAGGGACTGAATGGTGGGATCTTCTCCTCCTTCACTTTTTACTTTCTCTCTAATTAATTTGTGTCTTCAGCCCTGCTCTCTGAATATTTGGTCCAGTTCAGCTGCTCTTTTGATTTCATCTTTCTTCAGTGACATGTCAATACCCCCTCTAAATACATCTCAGACTTTGATTTTAGAGTCCAAATATGTAGGTTCTACTACTCTTAATGAGAAAGAGAGCTTGTTATTAAGTCACAACAGCAACAATGAAATCTTTGTAGATATTGCCCAACATTCACACATCCGTTGTCTACATCCCAGTTCCATCTGTAAATATACTTCGGGATGGTTTTGCTTAGTGATACATACTGTCTAGTGTATCAATTACCTTTCTAAAATGGAATGCCCAGACCTGAACTTCATATATGATCTGACTAGGGGAAAGTCTTAAACACTACGTTTTTCTAATTACCTTAAGATTATATTAGCTTGTTCGGCTATAGTTTCACACTAATGACTTATACTGAACATACAGTTCACAATATTCCCAGATATTTTCAGATGAATTACTCTCTATTTATGCTTCCCCAATCCTGTGCTTTTGGAGTTGATATTTAAACCCAAATATGAAATTTTACATTTACTTCTATTACATTTATATTATCAAATGTGATCCAATATTCTAGCCTGCCAAGCTCTTTGGGGGAATCCTACTTCATTTATCCAGTGCTCAACTATAACTTCTAGCTTTAGGTAATTTGAAATTTGACAAAATTCCATTTATATATTTATCTAGGTCATTTTTTAAATGTTAAATTTCAGAAAGTTAGGAATTCCTGGATCACTCTCCATCTATATTGACATTGAGTTTGGCCTTTTAATCAATTCCAAATTCAGCTAAATGTACTATCCTGTAGTTCATATATTTTCCTTTTTTTTCCATAAGAATAGCATGAAGGAAGTCGTCAAATGCTTTACTAAAATCTAGGGACATTGCATATGTATCATTCTGCTGATCTACCAATCTTGAAATACCTTCATGAAAGGAAATGGAGCTAATCTGGCATGACCAACTCCATTTGGAACTTTGCCCTTGACTGTTAAATCATTGACAGTTGTTTATCATTTATTTCATTCACTCCAATTTGCAAATGAGAAAATATGCCCTGAGAGATGATTCTATAAAACCAAGGTGGATACACAACGAGTTGAGATTTGGAAAGAACATAGAAAAGGAGGGAAGAGGACTATAGAATAAAGGTTTCATAGAAAAGGATATCAAAAGTCTGAAAAAATAGTGATAGCATGGCTTATTATGTCTCAAATAAGCTTACAAATGAACCACACACAAAATCCAAGGGCAAATGTAACACATTTTATCCTTGTTATAAAACTATATGTAAGGCAAAGTATTGAACAAAGAAAGGATAAAATTGTGGCATAGAATAGATGATGAAATGACAACACATGAGAGAGGGAAGTCAGAACTACTCAAATCTTATTTTTCTTCCATCAAGGAGAATTATCCTCAAACTGGAAAGGTTAGAATGAACATCATTAGAGTGAATTGAAGCCCCAAATAGGTGAGGAGATTCCAAGAGAATACTCAGCTGCTTTAAATGAGTTCAAGTGTTCAAGCCCAGACAAATTATACCCCAGGATATTGAGAGAACTTGCAGGTGTGATCAAGGGAACACCTTTAGCAGTACTTAAGAAATTATGGTGAATATGAGAGGTACTATAAGACTCGAGGTATCCAAATGTTCCAGATTATTTTTTCAAAAAAAAGAAAAAAAGGAGAAGACAGATGGATGCTTCTGACTATGGATCGGTGAACTTGACCTTGATCGTCAGTAAAATTCTAGAACAGATTATTAAACAGATGGCTTCCAAGCACGTTGGAATGGAAGTGAATTGTTGATCTTTAATAGCCAAGCTGGTTTTACTAAGGACAAATCTTGCTGAACTAAACACATTCCCTTTATGATGGGATATCTAGGTATGTTGCCCAACAGAAGGTAGCAGGCATACTTTTTCTGGATTTCAGCTAAGCATTTGAAAGAACTGCTGATTTCCTTATGAGCAAAATGGGGAAATTATGGGTGAAATGAAAATATATGCATATGTGTGTAAATATATATGCATATACACACATACATACAAATGTATACATATGTGTATGCATGTGCATATACTTATATATATCTATATATTATATATTTATTCATAGCTAAATGAATAATCATAATTCTGATTAACATTACAAAAATCTCAATATAGAAAGAGGTCTAGAGTGGTAGACAGAGCACTTGATCCTTAGCCTTATTCCATTTATTTTGTTGCTGTTGTTGCTGCTAAGCTATTTCAATCAAGATTAAGAATGCATACTTATTAAAACTAAGGATAACTTAAAGTTGAAAAATATTGAAAAATATTGATTTTGATCAACATATAGAAGGTATAGTTTGATACCTACAATGCATCAATGATCTCAACAATGTTAATATATATTAAGGGAGATATTCAATTTATTAAGTATTTTAATGTGTGAATAGCTATGGAGTATGCTACCTGTCCATCAATTATCTCTCAATATCACCATATGATCAGCTGATCTTTTCTATCAGTCAGTCAATAGCAGACATTGGTTTGATAGCATTGCTCATACTACTTTTCACATACAATTTTTCTTTGGTTATATGTTGCAACCAATTTTGGCCTGTGCTATTCCTCTCCATTGCCCTTTGGCTGATAGGGAACTCTAATTCCTGTGATGGCAACCAGGATGAGTAACCAAAGAGACTCAGTGGAAGAATATATGCAAGTATGTATGCATGCATATACTACATAAGAATGTGTGTATGTGTGAATAAATGTGTATATGGCTCAATACAGAGTATCAGAAAAGTCTTAATGTTGTTTTAAGTTTTGAAGTGCACTATGATTTTTGGGACATTGTATATATGATATATAAATAGGTCTTTGTTTCAGAGAAGTTGAGGGTTGTTAAAGTGCTTTTTGGATGGCAATCCAGGCTACTTTCTTTCAGTCATGGGCCCAGTGTTCATATGATATATTTATCTAAGAGAGAGACTGGTATATGCCTAGATAGGTGGACCTAATGTATGATTTGTCCATCCAATTTAGTTGTATAGTCTTGACCATAATCGTTTTTCATATACTTGCTGCTATTCAGATCCAAGACTTCCTCCCAGGAGCTGTTGTTAGGATCAAATGAGATAACATATGTAAAGCTCTTCCCAAACCTTAAAATGCTATATGAATTTTAGCCATTGTATTATTAGTAGTAAAATGCTTTTGAAAACAAGGTGCATTACAAATGTGAGTTTCTGTTATCCTTTTTCAATAGACTTTTCACTTTCTTTTTTTAATAGTCCCCATGCTTGGCCAGTAACTCTTCCATGAAGCTTTCTTTAATCTTTCCCAACTAAAACTGATCTTTCCTTCCTTAAATTATTTTTTTTGGCTAGGCAATGGGGTTAAGTGACTTGCCCAGGGTCAGACAGCTAGTAAGTGCCATGTGTCTAAGGCTGGATTTGAACTCAGATCCTCCTGAATCCAGAGCCAGTGCTCTATCCACTGTGCCACCTAGCTGCCCCAAATTAATTTCTTGTTTAAATTTCCTCTCCTCTTCTTCCTTCTCAGGTTTCTCACAGTTTTTTACTTGAACTTCTCCTTTGTACTTTTTATCATTTTCTTTCGTACCACAGTTATGTGTATACATACCCTTCCCTTTGCTCTATAATAATGAACTTGAATTTCTGTAGTGTTTTAAGTTTGTAAAGTACTTTCTTAACAACAGACTCATGAATTAAGTAGTGTAAATCTTTTGATTCCCATTTGGCAAATGAGGAAATAGATGTTCAGAGATGCTAAGTGATTTGCCTAAAGTCAAACAGCTAGTAAGTTTTTGAAGTGGGATTGAAACGTGAGTCTCCCCTCCCAAGCCCAGTGTACTTTCCATAATATCACAGCGCCTATCTTTAGAGCTCTTTGCAAGTAGGGATCATTTCATTCCTTGTATTTGTTTCCCCAGTGTCTAGTACCTAATAGATGGTGAAATGAATATTTGTTGATTGTTTATTGCAAGCACTCTAACCACTGTACCATAATTAGAATTTAGGTTTCTTGAATCAGAATTCTTATTATACCTATCTCTGTATGTCTCCTGCCTATGACAAGAGCTTGAACAAAGTAAATGCTTTTGAATGAGTGATTCCCAATTAGCCTTGGCCCCAAAGACTGTCACTCTTTGCAACTGAAGAAATATTTTGTTTTTCCTTTGGAGGGCTATAATGATATAGGGATGCAACCCATAATGATATGGAAATCAAGCTCCAGGACATAGTAGACTGATAAGCTATGAGACATCCAGAACTCCCTACCTATTTCACAGAGTTGTTAGGAAAATCCTTTGTAAACCTTAAAGTACTACATTAATGTGAGCTATTATGTGCCAAGAGTTTGCCTTATATAATTTCTTCCAGATCAAAAATTTGATAATTTCACATCATAATCTAAATTACAAAAATAATATGGACCAATTGATTTCTAAGGTCTTTTTAGCTCTAAATTTCTGATCCTATGATCCAGCAAACTTTTGAAATGGGGCTTTTGCTAATGCCAGGTAGTCCTTGACTTGAACCACCAAATAGAACAACAACAACAACAACAACAACAATAATAATAATGGACCAATTCAAAGGTACTTAGAAGATAGGGAGGCCTTGTGAATGCTCCTTTGATTGCTTTGTAAAGTAGAGGGAAAAGGGCAGAAACAATTCTGCTGATTTCCTTCTTTACCAGCATGTGCTTATCAACATTTGTTTGTTACAAAAGTAACCCTAAGAGTTTTGAACGACCTCACATGGCATTTTCAGTACAGCAGAGTTCATGTCATAATTTTACAAGGGACTTCAGAAGCCATCTTGTCTAATTCCCTCATTTTAGAGAGGATGAAACTGAGGTCAAAGGAAATTAAGTGACTTGCCCAACATCATGCAGGTAATACCAATTGAAGGCAAAATTTAAATCTTGGTCTTTTGCTTTCAAAGCTAGAACTCTTGCAAATAACGACTAAATTAAGAATGGATGTTCTAAATATCACACCTCTTCTACCCATTCTACTTCCCCATCTCTTGAACAAACATGCATACCTCCCTTCTAAATTGGTTTAGATATGCACATAGATCATTTACCTTCCCCCATCGATCCTATATCTCTCCATTTTTTCTCTTTTCCTTCCCCAGATTGTTACTGTGCATTCACTCAACCAAATCTCCCTGCAGCACTTTTAATATAATCTTCTCTGTAACTTGGAGGTGAGGGTCATTTATAGAAATTTTTCATAAAAATAGGATTTCAAAAAATATCATAACCAGAACTTGGTGGCAAAAACGCACTGAAAGGGTAAACTCAGACATTTGTCTCCCTCTTCTGACTAGCTGGGAGACTAACAAGGCATTTGTCTAAACAAGTATCTTTATGTAGAGAGGATTGTAGAATCATTGAATCTCGGTGTTCTGATAGCCTTTCAATCATAAAATGTTAGTTAGAGAGGTCTTAGTCTAAGTATCTCATTTTTGAAACACGTAAACAGAGAGCTGAGAAGAAAGCAATTGGGCTAAAGCCACAACATGAGTAAATATCAAAGTTAGGACTAGAACTCAGTTCTTCTGAATCTGCATCCAAAGGCTCATTCTTCAACACACCAGCTAATGCTGAAGTACCTCCTACCTTATTTTTCTCTTGGAGTTGTAAGAAATGCTGTATAGATAGAGGATGAAAAAGTGACATGTTGCCTATATGTTCTCTACATTGTTGATTTAGAATTTACCACCATAAAGATAAGGAAGGGGCAGCTAGGTGGCTCAGTAAATACTGCACTGAGCCTGGAATCAGGAAGACTCATCTTCCTGAGTTCAAATCCTGCCTCAGATTCTGTGTCACCCCAGGCAAGTCACTTAACCCTGTTTGCCTCATTTTCCTCAACTGTACAATGAGCTGGAGAAGGAAATGGTAAACCACTCCAGTATCTCTGGCAAGAAAACCCCAAATGGGGTCAGACGTGACTAAGAAATGACTTGACAAGATGAGGAAAACCCTCAGGAGCACTAGGTTTTGGTCTGATGTTTCGTTGTTGTTGCTTCAGCTACTGCTCTCGTTTCTTTGTTTAACATCTCACTTAGTGTACAGATCAGAATTCCCTTGGAGATGGACGTTAGTCTTTCCAGTTCCAGGCCCAGTGCTTCAACTAGCTTAATGCATGACCTTGAGCAAGTGACCTCACCTCTCCTAATCTCTAATCAGTAAAATAGAGAGTTGGACTACATGGCCAGTGGGGTTAATCTATTAGTCAATCAACAAGCATTTATTAAGAAACAACTACATTTGAGGGACTGTGTTAGTCATTGATATTTGGACAGAGAAGAAACAGTCTCTGCTATTTGCACTGTAAACTCAGGGAGTTGACATTCTATTATTAGAGACAGTGTGTGTGTGTGATACATGTATGAACATATAAAACAGATACAAGGTGACTAGCAAGAAGGGGTAAGGGGGTATTATAAGCTGGTGGGGGTTGGGAACTCAGATGTCACAACTAAAGAGGAAAAGACTGGGGCTTCAGGTAAAGGCCTAATCCTGACCACAATGGGGCCTCAGATACCACTTTGAATACCAAATGGTCCAGCACCTCAGACACCAGACATAACACAGAACACTTAACAAAATTTTCTGAGTGTCCCATCCCTCAATGTTGTGAGATATTAACAACTGATCTGGTGCCATGTGTGATTTCAGTCCAGCCCATGGTGATGTAGACCTTTGGCTTGCCATCTCTATACCCCAGCTCCCTGCTGTTTGGAGAGAAACTACCACAACATCATGGTTCTTGTTTCTCAATGGCACCTGGAGGTATGGGCCCCAAACACATGGCTAACAAATGTGCACCTCCTGTTCCACCTATCTCAGTGATTCAGACTTAGAGAATCCCAGGATGAAAGTCACGTTCTTTCACTATCTTTCCTCCTATCAGGGATGGGGAACCTGTGGCCTTGAGGCCACATGTGGCCCTCTAGGTCCTCAAGTGGGGCCCTTTGACAGAATCCAAACCTCACAGAACAAATCTTTTTATTGAGGGGATTTATTAAATCTTTCCCCATCAACCTCAATTTTGATGCTTCCTAGTCCCTTTCCTCTTGTGGCCTCCTTTTCTATGGGGTTTTTGGCAAGTCTTCTTTAATAAACAATACACTCCCCTTCATCTTCAACCTTTTATTTTCACACTTGTGATAGGCCTAATATACGCCAGCTTTCCCTGATGCAGTTTCTTTCCATCTACTCACAACATGAGGAAGCCCAGCCCTCATCCCTTCTTCCCTAATCTTTAAAGATTAGCTTTCTTTAAAAGGATACAAAGATGCCTCCAGTCAGATATTGGTCCCATTGCCATACTGCTTGCTCTCCACTTCCACTAACAGACTCTCCCTCTTCTATCATCATTTAGCAACTTCTCTTTTCAAGTTTACTCCAGCCTTCTTTGTCATCCAATCTGCCTCCTTTTTTCAGAACTGGTTCAATGTCCTAGACTGTCAGAATTAGAAGGAATCTCAGAATGCAACTTGTATCACCTTTACTTCCCAGCCAATCCCATACCAAGCTGTCTCCAGTCAGGCCATCATTTCCATTGTTCTCCTTACCAGAATCTTGGAATCCACCCCAAGTAACTGCCTCTGGGACAGTTTGGATCTTATCTAGCCTGGCCTCTGGCCTCACCAGAACTTCTTATCCATTTCTACACCATACCAGGATTGCCATTCTGTCCCTACTCAGGCCACCATCTCTGCTTCTTCATCTCTTTCCCACTTGAACCTTGCATTTCAGAGCATAACCACCCTGGGCTCTGATAGATTGGGCTTAACTTTATCTTTCCTGGATGTAGGTTTCCACCGCAGTATATTTCTCACTCCTCCTTTACTTCCACTTTAAGTCTTTTCTTCTCCCATTAGAATGTAAATTCCTGGAGGAGAAGTACATACCTGTTTGCATATATTTCTATTCCCAGTTCTTGGCATAATGCAGTAAACACAGAATATATATATATATATATATATATATATATATATATACATACATATATATATATATACTATGTACTATGTGTCTATTTCCTTACTTCTTCCTTCATCCTTTCTTCTGGTACTAACCACTAAAAATGAGGGATTGATTTATTGTTTAAACTTAAGAAAGTAATGGAGAAAATGTTAATAATACAAATTAAACTTAAATGTGTGTCCTACGTACATCTTCTTTGGGCAGCAGAGCTGGCTATCAAGTATTTGCTTGCAGATATCTAAAAGACGCTTACTAGGACACTTTATGATTTCTTAAATGTCCCACTAGCAAACACATCTTTAGGGTGAATGATAATAAGCACCTAAGGGCTCTACCATACTGATGTGAATTATTGGTGGATTTCTAAAGATGATGGAGCCACATTAGCCAGGACATATATACTGAACTGCCTCAGACTTTTTGTTCATTTTATCTATATTCCCTTGTTTACTCTCTGGGAGAGGGATTATCCTGTGTGACTCCTTTTCTACTCTGAGAAGCAGTGTGGCTTAGAGGAAGGACCACTGGGCTGGGAATCACAAGACTTGGATTTTAGTCCTAGCTCAGCTACTTAAAGCTATATTTTTTAAATTGCTTGTCCTTTCTGTGTTTCAGGTTCCTCATCTTTAAAATGGGGGTATGATTGGTGGGGGAAGAAGAAAAACATCAGAATATCTGATCTCCAAATTTTATTCCAGTTCTTAGACTACAATTCTATATTCTGAAATCACATTCAGCTCTCATAGTTTATGATATATGTTTTAAAATCACTTCCAAATGTCACTAGCTTAAGACCTTGATGAAGTCACTTCCACTCTCTGAGTTTTGGTTTGCTCCAATGAAAATAGAGGGTTGGTCCAACTATGTAGTTCAGTGGATAGAGTGTTCAGCTAACAGTCAGGAAGACCTGAGTTCAAATCTAGCCTTAAATATTTTCCAGTTCTATGACCATTGGCAAGTCATTTAAAGACTGTCAATCTCAGTTTCCTCAATTGTAAAATGAAGATAATAATTGTATTTGTCTTCTAGTATTGTGAGGATCAAATAAGATAACATTTGTGAAGTTCTTAGACCAGTGACTGGCACATAGCAGGTACTTAATAAATGCATATTTCATTCCTTTCTTCCTTACATCAGATTTCTAAAATCTCTTCTAGATATGGCATTTTGTGATGAAATATGTTATATTCTAAGGACTCTTCTAGCTCTTGTATTCTATGAGTTTATTAGTCTTTCTATTTTGTCCTATCTCTCCACAGTGGAAGTCTGGAGAATGATTCAAAAATGTACACTGAATTGAGGAAGGTACAGAGATAGGAGCTAGTTCGTATCACAGAATTTTATTCTTTTTGGTTGTAGTGACAGAAACTGTATGTGAGCTTTTTAGTATTACATTTGTGCTACTTGTTCTCATCTTGCCATAGCAAGACCACGAACTGTCTCCAATTTATGGATAGCTTAGTTATCTGCTGCCTCCCATAAAGGTATCATTGTCTCTTCTCAGGAAATGGAAATGGAAGCTGATAGCAGATTTTTGGGGGCAGTGGCATAGTGGATAGATTATCGGGCCTAGAGTCAAGAAGACTCATCTCCCTAAATTCAAATCTGACTTTAGACACTTACTAGTTGTGTGACCCTGGGCAAGTCACTTAACCCTGTTTGTCCCAGTTTCTTCATCTGTAAAATCATCTGGAAAAGGAAATGACATACCACCTCAGTATCTTGAAGAGTCAGACATCAACTGAAAAGACTGAACAACAACAACAGTGAATTTTTATCATCACCGGTGAATATCAGCTGTCCAGTGTTCACAATACTACCCTCTTCCTGCTGCCTTCTATGAGGTATGAGGTACCCCATCTATTCAGTCATAGAATTTGCAAAGTGGAAAGAAGAAAAGAGGTCATTTCATCTGATTCCTTTCATTTTATGACTTAGGAAACTGAGGCCCAGAGAAGGGACAAGACTTAACCAAGGCCACAGAGTGAGATCTAGCATTCTGGTCTCCCCACCACCAAACAATGTCATACTGAATTAGAAAGGTTACATAGCTTCTGATGAAATCATAGAATGTAAAAACTGAAAGGGACCTTAGAACAGAGTGTGTTATTGCTGAAAGAGAACACTTTATTTGGGGTAAAATCTAGCCTCTGTCACTTTGGTCACTTGCGTGACATTGGGCTAGTCACTTCTATGCTTTTGTGCTTCAGCTTTTTCATCTGTAAAATGAAGGTGTTGGACTAAAAGGGAACTAAGATTCCTGCTGTCTCTAAAATCTATTATTGTACAATATTTGTAACATAGCATAAGATATAGAATATATACATATAAAACAATATCTTTGTATTATATGCAATGAGATATATTTAAAGTACTTTTAAGCAACAACATACTATATACATATACATGTTATTATTACTATTATTAAAGCAACAGCAGTAGCAACAAGGTGACCACAGATAGAGTCTGGAGTCAGGAAGACCTTAGTTCAAATCCTGGCTCAGATTCTTGCTTAGTTGCATGAACCAGGGCAAGTCACTACATTTTCCCAGTCTCAATTAATCATCATCTATAAAAATGGGAATAATAGCACCTGCCTCTCAAGGTTATTGCGAGAATAAAATGGAATACTATTTGTGATAACAATAACTAACATTTATATAACACTAAGTTTTGCAAACACTTTACACATAGCTCATTTGAGCCTCACAACTCTAAAAAATAAGTTCTGTTATTACCCTCAATTTTACAGATGAGAAAGCTGGGGAAGACAGAGGTTAAGTGGCTTGTCTAGGGTCATACAGACAGTAAATGTCTGAATCTAGATTTGAACTCAGATCTTCATGACCTCAAATCCAGTGTTCTAGCCAATGTGCCACCTAGTTGCTCAATATTTATAAACATTTTGTAAATCTTAAAGTGACACATAAATGCTAGCTCTTATTATTGCTAATAGGAGCAGTAAGACTATTATTATCTGAGTTTTCTCTGCTTTTCCACAGGGGAAAATTGAGGCTCAGAGAGGGAAATTAATTTGTCCGTAGTCCAATAGCAAGTTATTGGCAAAGTAAAAGCTTCATCCCAAGTGTCATAATAAAGTGTGCAGTACTTTTGACACTATACTACCCCACCTCTCCTCTGTGGCTCTGTATCTATATGGAGAGCAGAGTAGAGCCTCATCTCCCATGTCCACCCCAGGATAGCAAAATAGGAGAACCAAGTTCTCCATCGTAAAGTGCTCTGGAAAAGGAATGATGTGATAGCTAGCACTGAATGGTGCTTCAAAATGACCAGCTAGAGACCAAAACAATCAAACATGCAAGTGTTGATCTTCAGGTTCAGTGTGATTTTTATGCATTTGGGAGCTAATATTTCCACCTATAAATTAGGAACTATTATATGTAATAATGATTTAATGTCCTCCACTTAGGAAGATGGACAAGAAGAAACCCACTGACATTTCCACGCATGCAAAGACTAATTTGGAGATGTATATTAATTAACTCTATTGATACAGAACATACCAGTTGGAAACCAGAGTCTGAGCTCATACTGGTTTCTTTTTCTTATTGGTAAAAATTGTCCTTGCTTTAATCCACTTTTCCTCCACAGTCTTCCATGTGATAAATGTACACCCACCAAGAAGTCAGAGACTCCAAATTTTATATAACATAAACATTTTTGGAGACATTCTGAACCTTAGTTTTCTTTTTCCTAATAAATTCCAGGTAATGGACCAAAAGGCCCCGATATACTTCCCAATTCTTAACATACTCTTAACATTCTATCTTTAAAGGTCCCTTTTAGATTTGACATGATATCCTCCATGTTCTAAATTCCCTTCCAGCATTATGTCTTTTAATTTAACATACTATGCCACTAAATTGTTATATGACCCTGGGCATGTAAGTCACTTAGTCTCCCTGGGTTTCAGTTTCCCTATCTGAGGAAACATGGAGCTGAAATAAAAGATACCTATCACCTCTAAAATGCATAGTCCTATCAGAGTGATATGCCCTATACTTGAGACGTTTTTGGTTAGATGAGCTGTATTTCCAGAAATAAAGATGGATGGGAACCAAATCTGGAATCATTTTTGTACTTAATACTCAAGGATTCATCTCTCACAGTTTTTCCAAAGAAGCACATTTGCTGGCTGGGTTTTCAGGATTATGGAAACAATCTCAATCCTGGCCCCAGTGTCAAGTGTGGACACAGTAGGTATGTTACTTTGTGATAGTAAACGATCTAATAAAATAATTCCTAGCATTTATATAGCACGTTAAGATGTGAAAAACACTTAATGAATTTTATCTTATTTGGTTCCCACACAAACCCGTGAGGCAAGTCCTTTAAAAAAAAAATACCCCCCTTTAGTAGATAAGGAGACAGAGGCACAGAGAAGTTAAATGACTTCCCTAGGTGTTACAGAGAACTGTTAAGAGTCTGAAGCAGGATTTGAATTCGTCTTCCTAACTCTAAGTATAACATGCTATCCCCTGTGCTACCTAGCAGCCTAATAAAATGATGTCTCTGCCCTCTCATAGCAATGACAACTAAAATTGTTAGGAGTCTTGACAGCAAAACTTTTGATACTATGACTCCAGCCCCAGTCCCTCTGTGACTTTAGGTTTAGAAGTCTCCTTGCCCTCATACCTATTGCCATAAATATATAGTTTACCTCCTCTGCCTTGTGTCACCTATTCTTCTGAAAGCACACAACTGCCTCTGGTTTCTATAACCTCTCTGATAGAATGCTTTTTAACCTCTTCAGAATCAGGGTCTCACATAGTAGGTCTACTGGAAAACTAAATGCATTATGTCCTTCATTCATCACCTTCCCTATACTTTCAATATCATGGAAATTGAACAAACTCTATAAATCAGGGGGTGATCTATTGTATTGTTGATTATTTAGGTTTAAGAAATGGATAGAGATCATGTTAATAGTAAAGAATAAACTAGAAAGTATGTTATGCATACATTTTTGAGCAATTTGTTAAGCATTTATCATTGCACAGAACTAAATATGCTATTCCCTTGATTAAAAAAAAAAATTACTCCCTTTTGCCTCCACAACAAAACCCAAGTTCCGACTTCCGCTTCAGGGAGCCAAGATGGCGAAGTAAAAAGGTAGTCACTCTCACCCTCCCCTATCAACCTCTGAAAACCCAGAAAATATCACCCCAGAAAAAACCTTGGAACAGCTGAACCAGAAGAAACACAGGGTGCAGCAGTGCAGTAGCCCAGGTAGCTAGAGGGATTAAAGGGAAAGGCCCCTCTTACCCTGGGGGAAGGGGAGCAGTACGAAATAGGAGTTGCCCAGTCAGCTAGTGGAAACACCCACTTTAGCACAACAGGAGGAGATTCTAGTGCCTAGGCATTCTACAGCAAACGGGTCTCCCAGTGACTCAGCAAAAATCAGAGAAGCAGCACTACAAAGGGCCCCAGGCAGATAAACACCCAGCGGCATTCCTCTGAAAGGAGCTGAAGAAAACAACCTAGAGGTGCCAAAAAGTTCCAGCCTTGTTGATTCCAGCCCAACTCCAGGTAAGCTGTTAGAACCCTACAGCCTCCAATTGCCAACTAGGAGGAGATCCTGAAGCCCAGGTGTTTGAGCAGGCAAACACCAACAGCTGTACCTCCGAGTGCCTCAGTGAGGGTGGGGTAATTGGTGGAAACCAGCTCAGAAAACCACCAGATGCCTCAGCATTCTACAGCAAAGAAGTCTCCCAGTGCCTCAACAGAAATAAGGGAGGCAGCACTGCAAGGGGCCCCAGGCAGATAAACACCTAGCAGCACTTATCTAAAAGGAGCTAAACAAAGCTAAAGGAAAGGAAAAGCAGGCAACCTAGATTTACCTGAAAGTCCCAGCCTTGCTGATTCCAGTTCAACACCAGATAAGCTGCTGGAACCCTACAGCCTCCAATTGCCAACATAAGAGGCCCCAGCTCCCAAAGCCAGTGACCAAGACCTAAGCTCCCAACACAAGAAGCTTGGGTCAGTGCCCTCTGCTCCCCAGCAGGAGAGCTTAATCTTTGTAAAGGCCAGGGAATAAAGAAACACCATGAGTAAAAAGAAATGAATGATAGATTCTTATTATGAGAAGAGTGAAGATCAAGAGAGACATTCTGAAGAGGACAACACTGTCATAGAAGGGAAGGAAGAAGCATTAAGGTTAAAGGAGAAGAAAAGGGAAAGGGATAATAGAGGGGAGGTGGGACCTAAGGAGGCGCTGGTCAAAAATACTAGTGAGGGGGGGAAAGGAGAAAGGAGAAAGAAAAGAATAAATGGGGGGGGAAGGATGGAGAAAAAAACACAGATAGTAATCATAACTGTAAATGTGAATGGGATGAACTCTCCCATAAAACAGAAGCATATAGCAGATTGGATTAAAAACCATAATGCTACAATATGTTGTTTACAGGAAACACATTTGAAAAAGAGTGACACATACAGGGTAAAGGTAAAAGGCTGGAGCAAAATATATTATGCCTCAGCTGAAGTAAAAAAAGCATGGGTAGCAATCCTGATCTCAGACAAAGCAAAAGCAAAAATAGATCTTATCAAAAGAGATAAGGAAGGAAACTACATCCTGCTAAAAGGCCCCATAGACAATGAAGTAATATCATTACCAAACATATATGCATGAAATGGTATAGCATCCAGATTCTTAGAGGAAAAGTTCAGGGAGTTACAGGAAGACATAGACAGCAAAACTATACTAGTGGGGTATCTCAACCTCCCCCTCTCTGAACTAGATAAATCTAACCACAAAATAAACAAGAAAGAAGTTAAGGAGGTGAATAGAACATTAGAAAGGTTAGGTATGATAGACCTGTGGAGAAAACTGAATGGGGATAGAAAGGAATATACTTTTTTCTCAGCAATACATGGCACATACACAAAAATTGACCATGTAGTAGGGCATAAAAACCTCAAAATCCAATGCAGAAAGGCAGAAATATTAAATGCATCCTTTTCAGATCATGATGCAATAAGAATTATATGTAATAAAGGGCCATGGAAAGATAGACTAAAAAATAATTGTAAAGTAAATAATCTAATCCTAAAAAATGATTGGGTCAAACAACAAATCATAGAAACAATCAATAATTTCATTCAAGAGAATGACAGTAAAGAGACAACATACCAAAACTTATGGGATGCAGCAAAAGCAGTTCTTAGGGGGAGTTTTGCATCTCTAAATGATTACATCAATAAAATAGAAAAAGAGGAGATCAATGAATTGGGCATACAACTTAAAAAATTAGAAAAAGAACAAATTAAAAATCCTCAATTAAACACCAAATTAGAAATATTGAAAATCAAATGAAAAATTAATAAAACTGAAATTAAGAAAACTATTGAACTAATAAATAAAACTAAGAGCTGGTTTTATGAAAAAACCAATAAAATAGATAAACCTTTGGTTAATTTAATTTAAAAAAAAGAAAGAAGAAAACCAAATTACTAGTATCAAGAATGAAAAGGGTGAAACTACCACCAAGGAAGAGGAAATTAAAACAACAATTAGAAATTATTTTGTCCAGCTATATACCAACAAATTTGACAATCTAAGTGAAATGGATGTATATTTACAAAAATATCAATTGCCCAGATTAACAGAAGAGGAAGTAAAATACTTAAATAACCCCATCTCAGAAAAAGAAATTGCACAAGTCATTGATGAACTCCCTAGGAAAAAATCTCCAGGGCCAGATGAATTTACATGCGAATTCTATCAAACATTTAAAGAGCAATTAATTCCAATACTATATAAACTATTTGGTAAAATAGGTAAAGAAGGAATCTTACCAAATTCTTTTTATGATACAAATATGGTGCTGATACCTAAACCAGGAAGATTCAAAACAGAGAAAGAAAATTATAGATCAATTTCTCTAATGAATATAGATGCAAAAATTTAAAACAAAATATTAGCAAATAGATTACAGCAACTTATCACACAAATAATACACTGTGACCAGGCAGGATTTACACCAGGAATGCAGGGCTGGTTCAATATAAGGAAAACTATCAGCATAATTGATCATATCAACACTAAAACTAACAGAAACCACATGATCATCTCAATAGATGCAGAAAAAGCTTTTGAAAAAATACAACACCCATTCCTATTAAAAACACTAGAGAGCATAGGTATAAATGAAGTCTTCCTTAAAATAATAAATATCATCTATCTAAAACCTTCAGCAAGCATAATATGTAATGGGGACAAGCTAGAAGCATTTCTAATAAGATCGGGGGTGAAACAAGAATGTCCATTATCACCACTGTTATTCAACATTGCCCTGGAAACGTTAGCTTTAGCAATAAGAGAAGAAAAAGACATTGAAGGCATTAGAATAGGCAAAGAAGAAACAATGCTATCACTCTTTTCAGATGACATGATGTTACACTTAGAGAATCCCAGAGAATCAAGTAAAAAACTACTTGAAATAATAAACAACTTTAGCAAAGTTGCAGGCTATAAAATAAGCCCACATAAATCATTGGCATTTCTATATATTACCAACAAAGCCCAACATCAAGAGATAGAAAGAGAAATTCCATTTAATTTTACTGTAGACATTATAAAATATTTAGGAGTCTACCTCTTGAAACAAACCCAGGAACTCTATGAACACAATTACAAAACACTTTTCACGCAATTAAAATCAGATCTAAATAATTGGAAAAACATCAGTTGCTCATGGGTAGGCCAAGCTAATGTAATAAAAATGACAATTCTACCCAAGCTAATTTACTTATTCAGTGCCATACCAATCAAACTGCCAAAAATTATTTTATAGAGTTAGAAAAAATGAAAACAAGATTCATTTGGAAGAACAAAAGGTCCAGAATATCAAGAGAACTAATGAAAAGAAATGCAGGGGAAGGTAGCCTAGCCATTCCAGACCTTATATTGTATTATAAAGCAGCAATCATCAAAACTGCTTGGTACTGGCTAAGAAATAGAGTGGTGGATCAGTGGAATAGGTTAAGTATGCAAGACACAGTAGTCAATGACTATAGTAATCTATTATTTGATAAACCCAAAGACCCCAGCTTCTGGGATAAGAACACACTCTTTGAAAAAAACTGCTGGGAAAAATGGAAAAGAGTATGGCAGAAACTAGGCATAGACCAAAATCTCAAACCATATACCAAAATAAGGTCAAAATGGGTACATGATTTAGATATAATGGCTGATAATATAAGTAAACTGAGAGCAAGGAATGGTTTACCTGTCAGATCTATGGAGAACAGAAGAATTCATGACCAAACAGGAGACAGAGAACATTACAAAAAGCAAAATAGAGAATTTTGATTACATTAAATTGAAAAGTTTTTGCCCAAACAAAGCCAATGCAACTAAGATTAGAAGGAAGGTAGAAAATTGGGAAAGAATTTTTACAACCAGTCTCTCCAATAAGGGCCTCATTTCTCAAATATATAGAGAATTAAGTCAAATTTATAAGAATATAAGCCATTACCCAATTGATATGTGGTCAAAGGATATGAACAGACAGTTGTCAGATGAAGAAATTAAAGCCATCTATAGTCATATGAAAAAATGCTCTAAATCACTATTGATTAGAGAAATGCAAATCGAAACAACTCTGAGGTACCACATCACACCTATCAGAATGGCCAACATGACAAAACAGGAAAATGATAAATGTTAGAGAAGATGTGGGAAAATTGGAACACTAATGAATTGTTGGTGGAGTTGTGAAATGATCCAACCATTTTGGAGAGCAATTTGGAACTATGCCCAAAGGACCATAAAAATGTGCATACCCTTTGACCCAGCAATAGCACTTCTAGGGCTATATCCCAAGGAGATCACAAAAATGGGAAAAGGACCTACAAGTACAAAAATATTCCTAGTAGCTCTTTTCGTGGTGGCAAAGAATTGGAAATTGAGAGGATGCCCATCAATTGGGGAGTGGCTGAGCAAGTTGTGTTATATGAATGTGATGGAATATTATTGTTCTATAAAAAATAATGAACAGGGTGACTTCAGAAAAACCTGGAAAGACTTGTGTGGTCTGATGCTGAGTGAAGTGAGCAGAGCCAAGAGAACGTTGTACACAATAACAGCCACGTTGTGTGATGACTAATATTGATAAACTTAACCCTTCCTGGCAATACAAGGATCTAAGACATCTCCAGAGGCCTTGTGATGGAAAATGCTATCCACACCCAAATAAAGAACTGTGGAAGCTGAATTGTTATTTTTTTCTCTTCTGTTGAGTTTTGTTTCCTCTTTCTGATGGTTCCTCCTATTGGTTTTAATTTCTACTTACAACATCACTAATGTGAAAGTGTGTTTAATATGAATGTAAATATATAGCCTATATCAGATTGTGTGCCATCTTGGGGAGGGTGGAGGGGAGCAAGGGGGAGAAAAATTTTAAGCTCAAAAACATATGGAAGTGATTATTGATAAATCAAAATAAATTAATAAAAAATTAAAAAGAAAATAAAATACAAGTTCCGTAGCATGGCATCTAAATCTCTCTACAACTTGATTTCCTTCTGTTTTTTTTTCTTTTGTATTTCAGATTTATTGAATTCCCCTACACCCACCTTACATTTCAGCAAAATTAGCCCCAAACCAAGCATTCCATTTCCCATTTCCATATTTTCATATAGGGTGTTCCCTTCCCTAAGACTAATAACTTTTTAGGCTTCAATATGCTCATATTGAACATGCAGTCTCTCAAAATCTGTTGGTTGTTGTTGTTGTTGTTGTTGTTGTTTCCAGCAAAGATATACCTTCTCTTCACTTTTGTTTCTTAGAATTTGTAGTTGGCTTCATTACCCAGGACGGGTTTCATGAGAAATGAATCATGCTTTCTGGTCTTCCCATTTTAAATCCGAATCCCATCTAGTTATAAGTATTCTTTTTCTCCTGAAATTACTAGTGATCTTTCCTTCTTCAAATGGTCTTTACTTACATCAGTCAATCAACTGATTGATATTTGCATCCATCTGTCTGTCTGTCTGTCTGTCTGTCTGTCTGTCTATCTATCATGTAGATTAATGATAGAACATAAACTCCTGGAGGTCATGCCTTTTACATCTTTGTCATTGTATCCCAGGCACCAAAGACAGTTCCTTACACATGGTATGTACCTGATAAATGCTAGTTGAATTGAATTAAATCGAAGTAAATCTCATACTTATTGATCCAAAGGCTTGGTCTTCTTGTGTTCATAGGATCATAAGATTTAGAGTTAAAAAGAGATGTATGAAATCATCTACTTCCTCTAAGCTTACTACAAGGGAGGAAGAACAAGTGATTTGGAGACAAAGGACCTTAATTCAAATTCCAGCTCTGCTATTTATCATGATGTAAACTTAGGCAAGTCACCCAGTTTCTCTGAGCTTCAGTTTCTTCATCTTTAAAATAAGGGTATTAAACTTGATGATATTTCAGCTATAAATCTCCACAAAAGTTAAAAAAAAATCAGACTCTGAAAGGTTAAGTGACTTGTCCAAGATCATCCAAATAGTAAGTAGCAGACATTGACTCCAGTTCCAATCTGAAGTAAGACATCTCATCACAGGTTCACATATTCAGTGAATTCTGATTTGTGCTAAGCTAGGGTAAAGAAATACAATATCACCAAATATTCATTCCAGACACTCTACATTAACATATGTTGGAGGGCAAAATAGGGTCAGAATATTCAAGTACTAATGTACCTATAACAAGGAACAGATGGTTTGAGCTAGGATGGACCTTAAAACACAGAATGCCAAAACTGGAAGAGAGTTTTGAGTGTAAAATATCAAAGCTGAAAGTGATGCTAGAACACAGAATTCTAGAATGTCAGGACTGGTAGAAACTTTCAAGCATAGAATGTCATCTTTGACAGTGATCTTTAGATTACATAATTTTAGAGCTAGAAGGGACACCAAGAGACCATCTAGGTAGCACCTCCCACCCCCATAATTTATAAAGGAGGAAATTGAGGATCAGAGATGGAAAGTGCTGTCCCCAACATCACAGAGTGAGCTAATTACAGAGCTAGGGATGCCTTCCCTCCTAACCTAGTGCTCATTTTTTTTTTGTACAAAGCTGCCACTCTCAATGTAAATATGGTTTTCTAGCTTGTGGGTAGCTAGAAGGCCATTGCTAGACCATTGAGGCACTCTTGCTTTGAGGAGATACTATATCCCCTTAAGAAATTATGAATTCTGCTTGCTACTGTACCTCAAATACGTCTGTGTATGAATTAAAATGGGATTGAGCATCAGCATACTGAAAATACCACTTTAAGGAAGAGAGAAGAGGAGTTTGAATGGAACTTGAAGGCTTTGGTACCAGTAAATCCTGAAAGAAGACATTGAGAGCCAGGCCTTAAGTGACCATGAGGACTCCCCAAACAGCTCCCACCCCCACCTCCATCCCCAGAAAACAAAGCACAGCAGTAGGCTTAACAGTGAGAAGGAAGGGAGGGGATTCAGAAGATTGAGTAGTTCCAGAAAGGAAGGAGTTCCATGGCCCTGGAAAGACAATTGGGAAGAAATAATTTTGTAAAGTCCTAGGTAATTTTAATGGCAGGGAGAGAAAATGGCGTATTTTGATTTGCTCTATCTCCCCCAGGAACTGGGGATGACTCCAGTTCTGGCTTTGAGGGGATTAGAGGAAGAAGTGATGGCTGACTGCATAGTATATATTTGTGTTGGGTTTTGTGGGTGGGGGTTAGGAAGGAAAGAAGAATAAGGAATGAAGGATAGGAAGAGGTCAAAGAGCTCTCTCTACAACTCATTTAACATAAGTCTTCTCAAAGCATTTATCTCTTCACCAGTCAATCCACCCATAATCAAATAGAAAATCTATATCTATTTATCAACCTCTTTTGCATTATTACATCTAGACAGATTTTTTGGGGTAAGGGGAAAGAGAAGGTCTCCTTGATTAAATCAGTTTGAATAGCAAGTTAATTTTCAACCTGAGTTGAGTAGGGCAGTTTGATGTATCTGCAAACTCAGAACAGTTATAATCATTTGCCCTGAGGTTGGGAATGTGAGTTTGTCTTGATTATAGTGCCACATTTGGAAACTCTAATGTGTATGGACATCATTTACATTATTGAACAGCTGTGCAACTCTCTAAATTTGTTTGTCTGCCATAATGTATGGATAATAATATCTAATCCATATTAATTATAAATATAAAACACTGCATCTTAAATACAGGACAATCTGCAAGTTGAACTGAGCAACAGGTTTTAGGAAATGGTGAAGGTTAAAATTCATTGCAGTCTCCAATATCAACTGAGGCGTAGAGTAAGTAATGTTAGATACATAGGGTATTAAAGCTATGACCCTTAGAGATCAAATTTACAGTTGAGAAAAACCAGGCTCAAAAAGAAGAAGCTACTCATCTACCTAAGATTACTCAGTTACTGAGCTGAGATTAGGTACTAAGTCCTCTTAGTTCAATGTTCTTTCCACTATACCCAACTTCTTCCCTAGCACAGATATATTTTAAAGACTTTAAAAAAGAATCAATATATCTACCTCTGAGAAATTATATAAATAGAATAGGAAGAACATTGGACTAGAAATTAGTAGTCAAAGGTTTTATAGCTGGAAGGAATCAGAGAGCACCCAATTAAACCACATCTTGATTTCAAAATCAGGAAACCACTTTCCAAAGGGGGAAGTGACTTGGCCAAGGTCATATGTTGTATAAGGGGCAGAATTGAAACTTGAACCCATATTTCCTGAATCTTAATTATTATTCTTTCTACTGTACTAATCTGTTTTTCATTTTTCTCCTCCACTCCACCCCCATCCTCCCATTGTATGTTATTGACTTCCCATGGCCAGAGCAGGATAGAATAAATGATCACAATAGCATAGAATGCATAACTGGATTCTAGTCTCAGCTCCACTACTAATTATCTCTGTGATTTTAGGAAACTCATCAGCCTTTCTCAGGTTCAAATTTTCTTCCATAAAATTATGGTCAAATTAGATAAAAAAAATAAAAATTAAAATGAAATGATCTGTAAAGTCCATTCTATCTCCAAAATCTTCTGATCCTATGACTTCATTAATTGCTCCCTGAATAATCAGCACTGTAGTAGATATTATGAAAGGATGCAAGAGACATAAAGAATATGATTTCTACTTTTTAAGAGATTTGATCTTGTTTGACAGATAAGACTCTGACTCAGAAAGAAATGCAAAAACAAGACAACGGGTGCTAGGTCCAGTAGTGTCAACCAAAATGTCTATAGGATTTTAGACAGAAGAGATCAAATTGAGCACAGTAGTCAGGGAATACTTTGTTAAACACACACACACACACACACACACACACACACACAATTTGTCCTAGGCCTTGAATCACAAAATATGGGTTAAATAGAACCAGAAATTTTGTTTCTAATCCAACTACTACTGGTGCACAGCATCCCCTACAAATGGTTACATAGTCTCTGCTTGAAGACCTGCAGTGATGGGGAGTCCATTATTGCCATAGGTAGCCCATTCCTCTTTTTGTAGCTGCAGTTGTTAGGATACTTGTTGGTTTCACTGAAATTTGCCTCTTCAACTTCTGTGCCATTGACCCTAGTTCAAAAATAGTTTAATCCCTCTCATGTATGTAAGCACTTAGAATACTGGAAGATATCATTCAAATTTTGATGTTGAAGGATGGGTGGGATTTGAATGAACTGGGGATGAAGTCATTCCAGATGAGATGAATGACATGATTTCTTATGTTAGAGCTTTATGGTACACAGCAGGAGGAAGAAGATAGGCAGGCACAAAATAAAGCACAGAAATGACTAGACTATTTGTAAGGGATGTTTATATTGTGAAGAAATGGAGAGAAAATAAGAATAGTGTTGAATGTGACCCAAGGGTGTTTCAGTTAGTCTTTTGGAGCAAAAGGCTGATGTTATGCTATCTTGTTAACCCTAATAATATAATAAGAGAATGTGAATATCTTGGTCCCAGAATAGCTATTAGATGCTAATTGTTTGGGATGCTGTGATAAGCAATTGTATGGCACAGTGAAAGTCCTAGATTTTGACAGGTGAGAAACATAAGGACCTAGGCAGAAAAATGAGAAGGAAAAAGCAGCTGATACTGGTGATTCTAGAGAAGACAGGGCTGAGGGGGCATTGAATAATGATGCTAAGTCACTTGGAGGGATATTAGGAGAAAGGTCAGTGACCTAATTATTTTTCTTATTTCTATGGAGAACAGAATGACAAGAAACAGGTTGAAGCTGTAGACTGAGGGATTTGAGAAAGACACAGGGAAGGATTTTCTGACTGTAAGAGTTGCCTTAGTTTCTTCCTCTGTGAAATGAGGGAATTGGACCAGGTGATATCTTAGACATCTTCCAGTTTGATATTACATGGTTCAGCACCAGAATGGGTAACTGAAAAAGCTTGTGAAGTCTACCTCTCTGATTATTTTTTTGGGGGGGGCTGGTAGTTAGGAGGATAGAGAGTGTTATTATTTGTGTTTTAGACTAACTAGGAAAAGGGAAAGGAGTAGGTCAATCAATCAATCAGCAAGCATCTATTAAGCACTTCTAGATACTAGGCCCAGTGCCAAGCACTAGGGATTACAAGGGAAAAAAAAATTTAAAAACCATTCTCTTTTGTGCATTACCTTGCATTCTAATGGGGGAGACAACACATACATGAGTAGGTGGATACAAATTATAGAGAGTATATATCACAGTTAGGTGGCACAGTGGATGGAGTGCCAGATCCAGAGTCAGGAAGACCAGAGTTCAAATACGGCCTTAGCCACTTACTAGCTGTGTGACCCTGGGCAAGTCACTTAACCCTTTTTGCCTCAATTTGCTCATCTATAAAATGAGCTGGAGAAGGAAAGGGCAAACTGCTCCATATCTTTGCCAAGAAAACTCCAAATACGGTTACGAAGAGTTGGACATTCCTGAAATGACTGGAGAACAACAACACCAACTAGATACAAAATAATTTTAGTCAATAATGGCTAGACACAGTGAGAAAGTTCTGCAGATACATTTGACTGGGTCTTGAAGGAAACCAAGGAAGTGGAAGTGAAGAAGGAGAATATCCCTCAAGCTTGGAGGAAGACAAGTACAAAAGCCTGAATATGGGAGACAGAGTGTCATGTATGAAGAGCAAGTTGACCAATGTGGTGGAACCAGAGAGTTTATAATTGGAAAGTCCTATGTCAGAAGACTTGGGAAGGGAAAAAGGAACAAAATTAAGTATCTGCTTTGTGGCATGCATGTGCTAAGTGCTTTTCAAATACTATCTCATTTGATCCTCACAAGCACTCTGAGACAGGTGTTATTCTTATAACCATTTCAGAGTTAAGGACACTGAGGCACATTCTACAGGGATCAAATGTTGTTGTTGTTGTTGTTTGTTGATTGGTTTGTTGATTGGTTAGCTGGTTGGGTTTTTGTTTATTTGGGGGGAGGGGAGTTGGTTTATATTGATAGACATTTTTTAAGAACCAAAGAAAAATACAGTTAGTTTCCTAAATTATATGATAGAATATGTTGAGTTTTTTTTCATTTTTTGACTGCTTATTTACTTAAATTTATAATTTAAAAATGAATTGAATTAAATTAGTTACATTAAATTTACAAAGCTAATTTCTCCAAACCAATCTGTAAGAGGTAATTCCAATTTACCAATAAGGAAACTAAGACACACAAAAGTCATATAACTTGTCCAAGATAAAGCAGAGTAGGGGCTTTAAAGTAGCTCTTGTGATGCCAAGTCTAGAATTTTTTCTATTCTCTTAGATTATCTCTGATCACAAAGATTCAGCTTTAGATTATCTAATAGTCTATAGTTCTAGATAGATGCACCTGTGCCATACATTTGGAGCATGAATTATGTTTGATGTGACATTCCATTCCCTACCATGCAACTGCAATTTCACTTCCTGTCATTCATCCTTCATAGGCCAACCAAAATCCCATAATACAGTTTTTTTTTTAACTTTTCTAGCCAGTATACTGCATCATTGTAATCTGGGTTGGTGTTGTATCCCTCTTCTAGAATGTAAGTTCCATGAGGACAGAACAAGCATATCTTACTCAATATTTGGATTTCCTTTATTATCTACTATATTTCTCATCACACAATAGACACTTAATACTTCTTATTACTATTGCTGTTGCTAAGTACACAGATATGCAATAAACAATTCCTAAACTGAACTAAAGTGAAGCCTGGCAGAAAGAGGTTTTAAGCACTTTTGCATGTGGAAGAGATATATAACTCTTCACCCAGAAAGAGGCTTTCAGACAGTGTGTCCCCAGCATCCTGAAGTGGTGCCAAGCAAAATCTAACTCCATCATTTCCAGCAAGGACTTTGCCCATTAAAATATAGCCTTTATCTGGATCACCTGAGACATTCATTACTTGCGCCCATCTGCCTTACTTATTGGAGTGATAAAAACTCAATCATTTGGGGAGCTATGATTTCTCCGTGCTGGACTTCTCCAAATCATAGAACTTGAGAGGCATGAGGGAGGCCACCTCTGACTACCTATTCTTTCAGCTTATTTTAGATTGAAGAGGTTCCTTCCATCTCTTTCCTATAATTCTGCATCATATGGCATTAGAAGGGACAGTAGAAAGCATGTGGCTTTTCACTAGCTCAAATGCACATTGTAAATAAGTCTGTTCTTCCTAACTGTGTAGAATGAGACTGACTATTGAAATATTTTATCTGCTGGGTGGGCAATTCATTAAAACAGATATCCAGTGTTTTAATCGCTCTGCCAAACTACCATCTGTTTCCACCTCTCTTTCCCCTGCTACCCCAAACATGTCCCCCGCCTCTCCCCATAGAATCAGCCAGGTCTCAATATATGAAGGGACAGCTTGCAAGGGGAGGTTTTTGTGCCTGTGTAATAATTCATCTTTCGAGCACGACAGAGCAAGCTGGTGGATGCTGTGAATCTGTGCAACAGGCCCTACTCCACAAAACCCTGGCTCTTAGAAAGAAGGTGGGACCTGCCCAGTGAAGCAATACACCTTCTGAACCAAGGATCCAAGCCAATCTTTCTGCAGGGGTCTGGGCATTTCCTCTCCAGCCCTTTCAAAAGGAGCCTCTTGGAAAAGGAACTCAAAGTAACAATACTGATAACAAATTATTACATACGATAGCTCACATTTCTATAACACTTTATAGTTGCTAAAGTTTTATCTTCACAACTGTCCAAGGAGTCTTTAGTGTAAATAAGGTCACAGGATAATAGGGTCAGAGACTTAGAGCTGGAAGATACTTTAGTCATCCAGTCAATCTTTTCATTTTACATTTGAGGTTCAGGCAAGTTATATGACTTCCCCAAGGTCACACAGTTAAGATTCAAACCCAGGACCTCTTCCTAAAGAGTCAGCATTCTTTCTATCATATGATGTATCTCACAGTATTACTGTACACTTGAGGAAACAAAGGCTTGAGGAGGTAACATGACTTATCGTAGGTCACAGAGTTAGCAAATGTCAGAATCAGTATGGAAATTATAAAGAATCCAATCCTTTTCTCTCTAAGGACTAGACAGTACCATTTGATAGATGTAGTCTGAGTTTTGGTGGCCACGACCAGTTGGGCATGTGTGTACTTGGAAATATTCGAGGTAAGGTCAGGTTCTTTTCCTAGTTCTTTTCAAATAAATGTTACAGAAAATGTGACACTCTTAAAGCCAGAAGACCAAGAATTCACTATAATCCCACATTTGACTTTGACACTTACCATACTTATAAGCATGGACAAAATCACCTCTTTTCAGTGACTTCAGACTTTGACATTTTCTACAGTGTCCTATGAATATATATATATATATATATTCCATTTCTTTTGGTCCAGAACCATGACTTTATCAGTGTGGGGAGACTTCTAGTATAGCAAATCCTTCACCTACACACATCAGCAACTTGTCCTTAACTTGTCTCACAGTATGTCCTATGCCACTGAAAGGTTAAGTGATTTTTTTGTCCATGATCAATCAGCCAGGTTATATTGGAGGCACGATGGCTATATAGGTCTTAATGGTTCTGAGGACAAGCTTCTTTCCACTTCTACACTTTCTCTTATATCTATGATTAAGCAGGTGATGACTGACAATGAAATTCATATCTTGTAATATTTATGCCTTGGATTAGATGATTTCTGAGGTTTGTTTTTGACTTCATATTCCTATGATATTTGGCTTTTTTTTTCTTCCTCTCCTGTCTGGCCTCCAATCTTCCTGATACTTTTGTGTAGATCACCCAGACTCCATGTCTTCTCCCAGCCACTTCTTCCTCCATTCTCCAGGGAAGTAATTCCTCAGCTCACAGTTACCAGGCTACTATCCTCTCTGCTTGGTCCCTTCATTGACTATGATGAAATATAGCCTCTTAAAGGAGGTCTTTTGAAGTCTGTTAAGGATAGAAAAGCTATAGGATTTAGCCCTCCTTTTCAGTAAGTGATCATAAAGAAATTGCTAGATTTTCCCCCAAAGTGACATATTTGTTAGCAGAATTTATTATTGTACACCAAGGATTTGTGTAGCAGAAAGTCAACCAAAGAAGTTCTGAGGAAAAGTACATCTGTCAAGTTTACTCCCAATATAAAAGTATCATTGCAAATCAGGAAAACAAAAACAATTATTTAGTCCACTCCCTATTTTCCAAATGTGCTTTTTCTATTGATCTCCAGAATTCTAGCTCTTAGAAAGTAACTGCTATTTCTTAATATCTAGACTCTCCCCTTCTTTTAGGAAGAACAAAACAAAATTAAACGTCTCCTTATTCCTTCTAAATTTTGCCATTTACCCACCACAGGAAGTCTTCCCAGACTCAACTAACTAACTACAATTATAGGAGTATACTTCTCTTCCTCTTTTCCTTACCACTAATTCCATCTTCCTGCACATATCGTATACACAGAGAGCCATAAGTGGTACTGTACTTCCTTCAAGGCCCTAACTCAAATGGCACCTTCTCCATAAAGCTCTCTCTTGTTCCCTGAGGTAAAAGTGACTATTTCCTTCTTATTTTGAATAATGCCACCTAATCCTTTTTTTTTTGAAATCTCTCTTTCACCATAGTTATATGAGAATAAAACCTTCCTTCCACTAAATTTTAAGATATTTAAAAGCTGCAATTATATTGTAACTATTTTCATATCTCTAGTGACAAGCACATATACATCAATGAATCTGTGAACTAATCAAAGTGGGTATACCCATTTGTCAGTTCAAATGGTAACCCATTTATACCTTTTTATCCTGTGATATATATTCTTGTCTACTTCTTCTAGTATATTCTCCATGGGTCTTCTATCTAATTTTATTTCCTTAAGCTCAGGGACTGACTTTACCTTTCTTTCTATCCTCCATAATTAGTGCAAATCCTGGCATATACTAAGTACTTAATAAATGTTTATTGACTGATTGACTTAAAAGTCCTTTTTTTTTAGGTCTCCATACATTTTGTAGTTATTAGAGTATCACATGGATTGCTTATCCTTTACCCTCATTACAAGGGGAGTCTATCTTTTTTTTTCTGATCATGCTCATCAGAATTATACTCCTTAAACCACTTCTAGTATAGGCCACCAGTGAAAATTAGCTACAACCCTCATGTACTTATGTTGGGCTCTTCACTTTTCTTTGGACCACATGAAATTTGGATATTTTTTGAGATTATGGTCCTTTCAGATCCACAGACATAAATCATCTCTGTAACTTATTTGTTAAAAAAAAATAGGGTGGAAATGGGAGAAAGGGAAACAGAAGGTATTGGAACAACTTGAAATTGTTGATAACACTGTAATTTCCAAAAGGTAATATAGCCCATTCTCTTCCTCCTTTTCAATTATAGGCACAATCATTGTCCATCTGGAATGTCTGTCTTAGATATGTGTATTGATATACTAATTCAGTAGACTGGACATTCAATTGCATTTCATTGCCCAGAAAATAAGTATTTTTCATTCAATTGATTTTTCTTATAGGGATTATAAGACTAGTCTCTTTTAAGCAATCATGACTTTCATTGGGGATGACCTATTATGTTGAAGGGTTTGATGTAATCACTGTTTTACCATCCACAAAGAAGACTGTTGGGAGATCAACGCATCCACAAAGACTCTCTTCAATTTTTTCTGCCCAAGATGAACCTGATAACTAATCATAACTCTATGAACCTGATAATCACCTTCAGTGGGCATATCTTTCCCTGATTTTTTTTTGTTATTGTTTTTACTCTTGCTTGATATTTCACATATACCTTAATATCATTTGATCTACATAATAACCCAGTGGAGTAGCTTTTACTTTTCTCAAGAGGTGGCTGATGACATAGTAGATTGAGTGCTGGACCTGGAGTCAGAAAGACCCACCTGAGTTCAAATCTGGATTTTGATATCTCCTAGCAAAGTGACCCTGGCAAATTCATTTAACCTCTGTTTGTCTTAGTTTCCTCATCTGTAAAATGGGGATTACCTACTTCCAAGGATTGTTGTGAGACTCAACTTTGTAAAACACACTTAGGACAGTACCTGGCATGTAGTAAGAGATATATAAATGCTTATTCTCCTTTCCCTTCCTATTACCATCCTCATCTGTAAGATGAGGAAACTGAGGCTGAGAGAAATTAAATGACAAAAGTTACGCAATTGACTCCTTATTGGAAGATCAATTTAAAGGATAGAATTGGCTTTAATAATCAAATGCTTTTTTTTAGTAGTCAGTAATAAACACAATGAGATCTTATATTCTCTATAACATTTTAATCAATTTGTGACTGTTGATATATTCTATTATAGAAAATCACTTGTGAAAGTCTACCTATTCCCTTCTCACATTTTCATCATAAATGTGTAGATAATTCTCACACTTATGTGTATTTAATCAAGATGAGAAAGTACATATATGGGTCAAGAGATACTAAAAATCCATTTAGGGGACAGTAATTTTTTGATACTATTTTTAGTGTATTTTCTAACTCGACACTCGTAAAATGGACCCTTAATGCTTTTAAGATTTTCTCAATGTGCAGGTACTTGGATGTATCCAATCATTTTTTCACAAATTCAGAGGAGTAGCATTTCTACTTCTTTGTGCTACATATCCATTTATTGTCTGTTCTAAAGTTACTTCCATCTATGAACACTGTTGGGATGGTGTACTACAGATGAGTCTCATGCCAAAATATTGATGGACTTACTTTAATCTTCACTAATTTTGGCTATTTTATGAGATATTAACAATATTTTGCCTTCCAATTCTGTAAAACTGCATTTGTTTTCCACATTGGCAATTCTCTTGGTTTCCATCTCTCTCGCTCAGCAAGAATATCAAGTTTGTTGTTTTTTTGTTGCTGTTGTTTTTGTTTTGTTTTGTTTTCTGGCTAAAACAGTTTCTGGGTTCTTTTGACCTTATTTTTACTAAGTTTAATTTTACATCAGGGTTTTGTTTGTTTTGTTTTATTGTTTTTCTTTAAGAAAATGGCAATAATTTTACCAACAGTCTTTGCTGTTTTTTTTCTTCATTTCTCATTAAACCAAGCTGAAGTTACTGCAGTTATACTCAATCATCTCTTAGGATTACCCTACTTCTAATTAGATGATTATTTTGACTTTTACTTTAACTAGTCAATGGCCTTTAGTCAATTGCCCTCTTACTTGTTTAAACTCAAACTATTTTTCTCCTAGACTTTATTTTTTATCTTTTTTATAAATTTTTGCTATTTTGAAATCACTGAATTCCAAAGCATATATTGACTTGGTTTGGAGATTCTCATTAAATCTCTAGTCTAATTGCTCTACTTCTGTAGAATTTGTTATATAAGTGACTATGTTCTTTATGGTGCTTTTGTTGCCTATGTTCATCATGAGTGTTGTAAGATAATAAAACCAGCACATCTTATGAAAGGGTGATTTGCATGAAAGATGTAACCAATTACTACCTAGTCTTTTATTTCCCTCCCCAAAGAGAACTTGGAAAACATGCTTCCATTTAGATGCAATTCTTTTTTGTTTTCTAGTTTTATTTAGAGAAGTAAATAAAACATGTATTAAACATTTATTCTATGCCACTCAGTGCACAGAGCAGTGTATACAAATACAAGGAAATGAGGTGGTCCTTACCCTCAAGGATCTTACATTATGATAGGAGATAATAACACATACTTTTACATGGTAAAGCTGGGGAAGATGGAAATAGGATCTGGCTGGTGTTGGAGATGACCAGAAAGTGAGTTAGAGTCCTCCATCTCAGTGACAAAAGACAAGACCTTACCTATTAAGAGCACCAGGTGGTATCAAATGGTCCTAGGTCCTGATGAGAAGTAGAAGTGATGGCCTGAGCTGAAAAGTCACGGAATGGAAACACCATTGCATGGGAAAGGATAAGAAATTGTTATTATTTACGTATTTCAATTCTTCAACTAGTATGTTCATTGGTCATTGGAAAAGAAAACTAGAAAAATAATGCTAATAGGCCTAAATATGGTCATTCTTTAACATCATCTGCATCATTTTAGCATATTTCACCACCATCACTGTAGAAATATGAAGGGTCCACACAGGACCAAACATTTATTATTATTATTATTATTATTATTATTATTATTATTATTATTTTCATGGTTTCATAGAATAGAAAGGCGCAGGACTGCTAGTGTCCAATCTGCTGTTGGTGAGGGGGAGGAGGTCCTCTCTGTATTAAGCCATGTTGGATATTAGACATATTGGACAATAGATTCAGTCACATGCAACAAGGTCATATTTAAAATCTTTATAGTTTGGCACAACCCATCAGACCTTTCATTCCTCCGTTAGAGTTATCAAAAGCCCAAAGTCACCTCAACTCCACAATAAGGTATAATGTAAGACTTTGTGAAGGCTGAGCATATTATATAAGATTAATATATATTTGTTGAATTACTTAATTTAATTGAAGTCTGAGACTTTTGGGTATGCATATGTGTATATATGTGTGTTATACCACACCAATTTACTCTCCTCTATCTCTTGCCTGAACTCTTAATAATAATAAAAGCTTATTTTTATGTAGTGCCTCAAAAATCAGCAAAACACCTTCCTTTTCCAAAGCTATGTGAGTAAGATAAAACAAGTGTTTGTCTCTCCATGTCATTGACAAGTAAACTGTCAGAGCCAGAGAGGTTGGATCTGCTTGAGGTCACTCAGAGAATAAATAGCAGAATTAGTACTCTCAGGTTTCCCAATTACACATTGTTGCTATTTAACATTTCTGATATAATTTCTGATATCACTCATACTAGGGTATTAACATGGTATTTTTTCTTATAATATTATTTAGTTTGCATGGGTTGATATATTATTTTCCCAGTTATACTATAAGCTCGTGGAAGACATTTTGTATCCCCAAAGTGCCTAGAATTCCACTCTCCATGTAACAGGCACTACATAAAATGTTTGAACTAGAAAGGACTTTAGGGGATCATTTGATTTAAGTCCATCATTTTAAAGATGAGCAAACTAAAACCCCATGAGATTAAATAACTTGTTCAAGTTCACATAAGCAACAAAGTAAAAAAAAAATTAATAAATAAAAAGACTTAAAGTCAAGTTTTTGTGGCTTAAATGTCAATAATTATTTCCATATAACATACTACCTCCTAAATATTTGTTGGTTGATTTGTATTACCTTCCTCAGTAGAGTTTTAGTCCCTAAATGGCTGGGACTATATCTTTCTGCCTTTGTTATACTCTATGACAGTTAATAGAGGAAGCTAAGCAGTCAACTTCAATTGTAGGCAAGACAGGTATTTACTGTCAAAGTATGATTTGAATGGCATTAACAAGATAGGTAGATGGATACACAGACAAACAGACAGATTGATGGATGGATGGATGGATGGATGGATAGAACTTACATTCTCATGAGGAAAGATAACACATAAAAGGGGCTGAAAAGTGGATTGGGGTGGTAGTGTAGGGAAGACAGTCAATTGGGGAAAATGTAGAAAAGTCCAGAACTTCAAGAATAGAGGCAACAAAGAAAGATTGCCCAGATCCTCTATGATAACATTAAGTGTTTTGGGTACTGGCAGTCAATGATATTTAAAATTGCAAATTATTTTAAAGTATGAGAAATACATACTATATTTTCATTAATATTTAGGTTAAAATGAATTCATTACACTAACCTGCTACCTATGGGAATCCTGAGGGGTTGGGGCCATCCCCTCAACTTAAATGGAGAAAGAAAAAATTAGGGGTAAAGGTGCTGTTTATGTAAAGGAAATGAGGTTGGGACATTCTGGCTCAGGGCAGTACTCAAGAGGAGGCCTCAAACTATAAGGTTATCAATCATTGGTGAGCAAAAAACAAAACAAAAGAACAACAACAACAAACCAACAGTAGGATGCTGTCATGAAAAGGGACTGAATATAGAGACAAAAAGTTTGACTTAATTCCCAGCTTAGCATCCTACCAACCTTTGCATCCTTGAACAAAATTTCTCCATTCTCTGGACTCCAGTTTCCTGAGCTGTATAATGTAAAGGTTGAATTAATGGGCATATATACCAAGAAATTCATGCACAGTAAGAGAGGTCCCATATATACCAAAATATTCATAGATAACTTTTTTTTTAGTAAAAAACAAACAAAAAAAAACCTCAAGAATGGTCATTCGTTGATTGGAGAATGGATTAATGACAAAATGGTGCATAACTGTAATGGGATATTATTCCATCATGAAAAATGAAGAATTTGAGGAATTCAGGGGAAAAAAGGAGATGAATAATTTTTTTATGAACTGATGTAGAATAAAGAAATCAAAAAAGTAAAAACAATATATACAATGGTCACAATGATGTAAATAAAACTACATTAATAGTCACCAGGATTCAGATTAAATGAATTGACCAGTCTTGGTTCCAGAAGTCAAGAAACACTTCTTCCCTCTCAAAAGAAAATTGGTGAGCTGCATGTCTTAATCGTTGCTTATATGACATAGTCACTATTTGTTCATTTTGCCCTTTTTTCCCCTATAATGGAAAGTCCTTCTGGGAGGATTATTAGGAAATGTCTGTGGTGATTTTTTTTAAAGCATAAATTAAATACAAAATAAGATGAGGGTATTGAATTAAGTGATTTCTAAATCATATTTTTCTATGTTCTTGTTATACAAAGACACTGAGAAATTGGGTGGGACCCCATAAAGGGAGAGCATAGGGCCATGGATCTTGTGATGACAGGGTACTGAGGAGAACCTTGACTTGTTCCACCATGTGACTTTAGTTAGATCCTGAACCTCTTCTCAGAGTGATTGTTGGAAGAATGCCACCCTAGACTGACAGGCCAAAACCAGAGAGCACAAGATTGTAGACTTATCTTTGCTGACTTTTTCCCTCATTGTTTCCCTGTGCCCATTCCCAACTTCTGAGTGTATCAAAAGACAAGTGAGGAGGCTGCTTCTTTGCCTATCATCCATCTGTCCTGTTAATTTGTGTTAAGTGGTGCTTTATCGGAGCCAAGCTTTTAAGTCCATTAAAAGTCTAACTGCTTGCCTTGAGCTGTGAACAGTAAAAGACAACATCAATCCTGCTGTCTGTGTCCTGGCTCTGGACACATTGATGGCTTTGGTCTGAGCCTCTGCAACATCTGCCATTGAAAGAGTCAGACATGATGGGTGATATGTGAAACCCCACTCTTGATAACAGGAAAAGCTAGAAAGGCTTCCCGAAGAGTCCGATGGAACATGGCATTTCTCTTTCAGAGGGATATTCTTCCCAGGGTCAAAGAGAGAGGATACCCATGCAGTGTGATTTGTGTATGTCTATGAGAAGAGGATACAAGAGGCCTCTTCTAAAATATAATACACACACACACACACACACACACACACACACATACACACCACCACCACCACCACCACTAGCCTGCTATGGTGCCTCACATGCATGAGGTTGAGATTGAGGCTTGTATTAATAGAAAGGAAATACAGATTCAGCCATAGTAAGCTCTGGAATCTGAAGTTACATTAGTTCTTTTTTATTTTGTTTTGTTTTTTTTTTTTTCAGAATTGCATCAAGTCTGTCACTGTCCAATGAATTCAACATCAGTATCCCTCAAATCTCATAGTATTGTAAGATTTAAAGCTGAAGGAAGGGGAGTGAGGGGGTGTTACTTAGAGATCCTCTAATCTATTCCATTTAATTTATGGGTAAGAGAATCAGTGACCAGAAAGTTAAAGTCACATAGACAGCAAATAAAAAACTGGGATGCAAATCCAGATCTTCTGTCAATTCTAACATTACGTTCACTACACCATTCTCCCATCCCTTCTATTTCTATTGCTCTATCTAAAATATTTGCTTTTAGTATCACCTACCTATACCTTTAAGTACCTCCTAACGGACCACAAAATCACCTCAAAACTGTCCTAACCTAATTTGTAGCTAAAAAAGAACTGTTTCTGCAATATACCCCAGATTTTCATTCAACCATCTCTTAAAGACCCTGAGTAAGCAAAAATTCGCTACTTCCAGAGTCTAGTTTTGTCCTTTGGGGGCCAAGGAAAAGAAGTATAATCTCTTTTCCATGTGATGGACCTTCAAATATATGAAAGCACTTCAACTACCTCGATGTCATGCTTCACCACACTGAGTCTTCTGTTTTCCATAATGAAAATCCTAAATTTCTTATATGGCAAGAAATTGAAGTCTTTTACCATCTTCATAGCATTTCTCTAAATCCTAATAGACATATCAATGCCCTTCTAGGAATACAGCACTCAAAACTGAATGAAATACTCCTGATGTGATTTGACCTGGAGAATATATTGTTATATATATAATATATATATATATTAT
>NW_020954564.1:5963374-5984226 GCF_900497805.2 Vombatus ursinus | reverse complement strand
TGTTATATATATAATATATATATATATTATATATAATATATATAATAATATATAATATAATATATAATATATATAATATAATATATAATATATAATATAATATATATTATATATATATTAATATATAATTATATATGTAATATATATATTGTTTTTACTTTTTTGATTTCTTTATTCTACATCAGTTCATAAAAAAATTATTCATCTCCTTTTTTCCCCTGAATTCCTCAAATTCTTCATTTTTCATGATGGAATAATATCCCATTACAGTTATGCACCATTTTGTCATTAATCCATTCTCCAATCAATGAATGACCATTCTTGAGGTTTTTTTTTTGTTTGTTTTTTACTAAAAAAAAAGTTATCTATGAATATTTTGGTATATATGGGACCTCTCTTACTGTGCATGAATTTCTTGGTATATATGCCCATTATCTTCCTAGTCCTGAAGACTACACAATTCTTAATTTACCTAAGAATGTATTAGGGGCATTTTTATTTTTATTTGTTTGTTTTTGTCAATAGTGTGGTAATATTTGGCTACCATATGGTAATATTGTACTCAATTTGTATTGAACTGGAAATCTTCACAAACTCCCAGATCGTTTCTGACAAACTATGGCCTGATGATGCAGATGCCCAGATTGTATTTATGAAATTGATTTTTTAAAAGTGAAATTTAGGACTTGAGCTGATATCATTTGATTCATCACATTGTTCTAACCTATTGAGATCTTTTCTCTGTTATCATTCCACTATGCATTCGTCCATCCTTCACTCTATCCTTCTTTCCATGCCCACTGCTGCCATTCTGGTAAGGGCTTTTATTATTACTCTCCCTCACTTTTACAACAGTCTTTTAATTTTTTAAACTTCTTCTTCTTCTTCTTCTTCTTCTTCTTCTTCTTCTTCTTCTTCTTCTTCTTCTTCTTCTTCTTCTTCTTCTTCTTCTTCTTCTTCTTCTTTCTTCTTCTTCTTCTTCTCCTTCTTGTCCTTCTTGTCCTTCTTCTTCTTTTCTCTCTTTCTCTCTCTCTCTCTCTCTCTCTCTACCTCTCTCTCTCTACTTCTCTCTTCCTCTCTCATTTTTCCTGCATGTGTTGTACCCTTAATCTTCTTCATATACAAATTCAGGCATTTCTCTGCAGTGTTTGAGAATCATCAACAGCTCCCCATGGTAAATAAAAAGTCCATACCTTTTAATAAGGCATTCATTCAAAACATTCCATCATCAAGCTTCAACTTGCTTTTTCTTCAGTTTTGTACCTATTAACTTCTTTCCTTATGCTATTGCCAAACTGTAACATAATTAAAGATTACTTCTCACTGCAGATTGGAAGATAGTAGAATATAAATAAAAAAAGTAAAAGGAATAAAGCAGTACTTGAGCCATTAGAGGTCTAATGAAAGATCAGAGTTCAGGGAGAAGGGGTGAGAAAGTAAAAGAAGAGTGCTGTTATGGTTGTCAAAGCCAGGTGAGGAGGTTCCCTTATGGAAAACACAGAAGCAAGTATCTCAGATTGAATCATTGTCTGAGTAATATAGAACTGATGAAGTATCTGTAAGAAGTTTTTAAAGGTAGATAACCTTTGTGGCCCACCATCTTAGAGTCAAAAGGAGGTACTTAATTATTTTATAGTTACAGGGCACTTTACGTACATATATATAAAAAATATAACATATTATATATGTATATATACACACATATATACATATATAATATATGTATATATATTATATATGTATATATATAATATATATAATAGATATAATTTGATTCTTACAATGGATTCATGAGATTAATAGTACAACTATAATTATTCTTTTTTATAGATGAGGAAACAAAAGCTAAGAAAAGTTAAATGACTTTCTTAAGTTTACATGGTTAAATGAGTGACAGAACTAGAACTGTGGGAAATGCGTAATCTGATAGAAAGAACATTGGACTTAAGAGTAGGAAGGCTTAATTTCAAGTACTGGATGTATTATGATCCTGGGTGAAACATTCCCTGGCCAAAGATCTCTGACTCATAGTTCACTTATGTACAAAATGAGGGAGTTGGACTAAATGGTCTCTAATTAAACACAGCCTTAGTAAGGGCAAGAACCATCCCTAAGGCCACTATCCAATCTGACATACTGTGAATTGAACTCTAGTTCCTTATCTGTTTTTTTTTTATTCTTTCCACCATACCATGCTGTCCCTCTCTCCCTTTATCCATCCCCTTTTCCCTCTACATATTTTTTCTATACATTGCAACTTCCTCTATGACCTAATCTCTACCTGGATAGTAATCTTTTAATTACTCAAATAGACACTTAATGAACACTTAATATGTATAAGACACTGTGGTTGACTTTGGGAATTTGAAAATGAAAAATGACATGACCCTCAACCTCAAAGAGTTGACATTCCAAAAAGAGGGATCAACATGGATGTAAGTATGATAACGGCAAAGGATACATTTAGACAAGGCTCTCTGGAAAAACATGAAACATTATAGAACACATTTAGATGGAAGAATCAGAAAAAAGACTTCATGGATAAAGTAAAACCTGAGTTGAGCTTTGAAGAAGAGAAGAATTTTAGCAGGCAGAGGTGAGAGAAGAGTGCATTAGGATGAGGAATAGCTTGGGCAAAAATACAGACATGGGAGATGGCAGGCCCAGAACCAGGGAAAGTTAATAGTCCAATCTGACTAGAATTTAGAGTGCAGGAAAAGAAGTGATGTGGAACAAAGTTGGAAGGGTAGGTGGAGTTGGGTTGTTGAGGGTCTTGAATAATAGGTTTAAGTTTTTTTGTTTGTTTGTTTGTTTTATTGTGTCTAATAGACAATAGGAAGCAACTGAAGTTTTTTGTTTGTTTTGCAGAGAGTGATATGGTCACACTTACACAATAGAAATCCCATTTTTTATAGTTTGCTAAGCTGGGGACTTCCATTCCAGAAGAATCCACTCCTAAATCTCCTGGGGAGATAAGACAGTGTCACTTAAATGGTTTAAGAGACAGCCCACAATTTAAATATCCCCTGTAAGCACTTGAGACTTGATTACATCGCCATATGCCACACAAAGGGAAAAAATAAATATCATATAATGATGAGACATTTAGTCCCTGGCGTCAGGATTCCAGTTTAGGAGAGAAACTGCAGAAGAAAAAAAAGAATCTGAATCAGATCGGCAATTATTTATTGTATGTCTATGGTTTGCCCAGCCTTTTGTAAGGTGAAAGAAGCCAGGGTCTCTGCCCTCAAGGAATCATGATCTGGTGTAAAAAAATGGAATATGAAAAAATGATCTGTATAAATGTGTGGTTATTAGTTGCAGCAAGTCAAGTGGCTCCAAAATTTGTTGTGAAGAGGAAGAGTCACTCCAAGGGCAATGTGGTAAAAAAGAATATTTAACTTAGGGCAAGAGACTTGGATTCTCAACCTAACTCTTGCCCTTACTTTCTGACTAATCAATTCTTGTGTCTTTCTCTCAATTTCCTCCTCTACAAATAGAAGAGTGGATTTAGATTCAATGATTTTGAAGAGCCCTTGAAGAGCTTAAAGCTCTGTTGTTACATGTTCTAAGGTTCTTACCTGCTTTATAATTATAGGAAAACTTCCTTGGGATCAAATTATAATATTCCCTCTGCATTTAAGCAAGAGCTAGGCTTGTCCCTAATGATCTACAACTAAAATTCCTTTATTAACCCTTCCCTTCACTTGCTATAGGGCATGCCAAGACCAATGATATAACCATGCAGGAACAAAATATTCATCAACACTATCCATTACATGAAATTTTGTACTCATCTCACACTTCTATTTAGTAACTCTGTATTCAAGCTCCTCCTCCAGAGGGGATCTATCTCCTATTTCTTTGTCTCCCAGTCATACCCCCACAGTGCCTTATAGAAGTCTCTGCCCACATGGGCCTCCTGTCACTATTGTTGACATTTTGATCTTTTGATCTTTTTAATGTAAGTAAGTCACTTAGCATCATGATACATCCCATTTTTTTAATCTCAGGACCCCTTTACACTATTAAAAATTTTTAAGGACACCCAAAATATTTTCTTTATGTGAATTATATATATTATACTTGAAATTAAAACAGGTAAAATTTAAAAATAATTTTAGTAATTAATTTAATAATAATAAACTATATGTTAAACTAAATAACATATTTTAATAAAAAATTTTACTTTCCAAAACAAAAATAATTAAAAGAGTGGCATTGTTTAACATATTTTTGCAAATATCAACATCTTACTTAATAAAAGACAGCTGAATTCTTATCTGTGTTCAATCTGTTGTGACATGATGTTTTGGCTGAAGCATATGTAGAAAATCCAAGCTTGCACAGATATGTAATTAGAAAAGGGAACAGTGTTTTAATAGACAAATGATGTAACATAATAATAACAGTAATTATTATCATTCAGATAAGTGGCACCGTAGATAGTGCTGAACCTAAGTCACGAATACTCATCTTCCTGAGTTCAAATCTGGCCTTAGACACTTCTATAAATTGAGCTGGAAAAGGAAATGGTAAACTATTGCAGGATCTTTGCCAAGAAAAATCCAGATAGGGTCATGAAGGGTCAGAAACAACTAAACAACAAATTATTAAGAAAGTACTTTTGATCTCACAGACCCCCCAACAAGAGTTTTAAGGACCCCCAGGGGTCTGCAAATCACCTTTTATGAACCCCTGGTATAGTGGAAAGAGTTCTGAAATTGGAATGCAAAGATTTAGGTTCAAAGACCCAATTTAAAGACTTAATAGTTGTGTGACTGAATTTCCCTTGGCCCTTTGAAGACAGTCTATCACCTGACACAATGATGTCTTTTCAATTTTGTGCAACCTACACTCTGTTGCTATAACCATCAGGAACTCCATGATCAGATGAATAGTGCCGTCTTGATGAAAGCATCACAGATTCTTCATTCTTTGTTACAAGAGATGAGTCACAGGGTAGGAGAGACAGAGGTATATATTCATAAATGAAGGTGATATTTTTAAACTGCCAGTTAAAATTAAAAATTTAATGTTAAATTAATTTAAATTAATTAATTTAATGAAAATTAAATTTAAAATAAAGAATCATAGAGTATCTGAGTTGCAAGGAGGCTCAGTGGATATATATCCAACTAGAACTAAAAAAGAGTTCTCTCTACAACATAGTCACCAAATGCAAATGATGAACCAGTTTTGACTGGAGACCTCCAATTAGAGGAAACTCATTCCTCCTAAGCAACCCTTTCTGCTTTAATTTAGCTCTTTTATTTAGGAATCCCCCCCCCTTTATTTTATGTCTCTATCTATTTTTCACCCACTGTAAGTAAGGTGGATTTTAGTGTGTGAAAGGAAGATTTTGTTATTCTTTTTAGATAATACTTCTAGGATCCTAGATAATATTTCCCATGAAGTATGGTTGTAAACAATTTCTACTGTGCAGTTGCAGTGAGATATAGGGGTGACATAATGTGATATTTACTAAGCATGCACTGTGCTAGGTTATGATGATATTGCTGAAGTTAACCTGTGAGACTAATATTAGCAACATGCCTTCTTTGTCTGTTGCCTTATAAAGCAAGTGGGCACTGGTTTGTAACCCATTTTGGGATTTGGATAATGCATAGAGTAATGCATGTACCTGCCTCGATTGGCCCACATCAAAGCTTGGGGGAATCTGTGTTTGTCTCAACTTACTGGCTGTGTTACTTTGAGCAAGTCACTTTAACCCCTCTGGGACCCAGCTTCCTCATCTGTAAAAAGGAAGGATTGAACCAGATGATCTTGAAGGCCCCTTCTAGCCCAGTATCTATGATTCTATGACAGGCCATTCCTCTGATGATTACCACATAATAGTAGCTAGCATTTGTATAATGCTTCAAGGTTTGCAAAGCACTTTACAAATATTATCTCATTTTATCCTCACAATAACCCTTGATGATAAGTTCTATAATTATCTCCATTTTACAAATGGAAAAACTGAGATTAAGTGGTTAAGACAAAGGTTAAGTGACTTACTAGGGTCAGCTATAAAATGTCTGAGGGCATATATGCACTTGTCTTCCCAACTCCAGAACAGGAGCTGCACATTACCCACCAATGCCACCTTGCTATCGAATCAATGATTGGTTCATTGGTTGTTATCCTTTGTTCTCAAAGAAGACCAAAATGACATCACTATGTTGGAGTCAAGGTAAGGTATATCTGATAAGCTCAGAAGGATCAATATTCCATGTGACCATTTGGAGTGGAGATGTCTAAATTTGCACATCTAACATTTCTTCTGAGCTATAGCAATTCTGCTTTGCTCAAAGAGCACAAAGCCTCCTGTGGCAGTGTCTCCCATGTAATGCAATCAATTCCAAAGTTCTTCAGAGAGACCTTAAAAGTGTCCTTGTATTTCTTCTTCTGACCTCCATGTGAGCTCACTTACCTTGTGTGAGTTCTCCATAAAACAGTCATTTAGGCAAACTTACATTTGGTATCTAAACAATGTGGTTAGCCAATAAGAGTTGTGCTCTCTGCAACACAGTTTGAATGATTGGCAGTTTAGCTTGAGAAAGAACCTCAATGTGAGGGACCTTATCTTGTCAGGTGATCTTCAGAACATTCCTAAGACAATTCAAATGGAATTGATTCTTTGATTCTGTTTCCTGGGACAGCACTGGTACATTGTTCAGATTTCAGAGGCATACAACAGTGATGTCAGAATAAGAGCCCTATCGACCTTCAGTTTGGTAAGCAGCATAATTCCTCTTCTCTCCCTAGCTTTCCTTTGCAAACTCCCAAACACTGACCTAACTCTGGCAATGTGTGTGTCCACATCATCAGGTATGAAGACATCCTTGAAAAGTGCCTGATTGCTTTGCTTAAACTCAAAGTCCTTTCAGGCTGTCTGGACCTGCCAAAGCTTGTACCTTATTGCCTACAAGAATGCAGCAGTCCTTCCAAGCTGTGATGGAGCATCAACATTATGGACAAAGTCATTATCAGTAATAATAATTACAATTCCTTTATTCTTTCAATAGGTATTTATAGAGTGCCTGCTATGGACCCAAGCCTATACTAAATGCTAAGGAGACCCAAGGGAAGTAAAAGACATCCTTATAATCCTCAAGCAACAACTGTATAAATATTTTTGGGGAGAAAAGACACATACACTTGAGATATGTAAGAGGATGATTCATTCTTCCAGATTTGGTTCTGAAGATATATTTAGGGAACTGGTGCAATAGAGAAAAAGACACAAATTCCTACAATTGTTTGTGATTCAGTTCACCAAGAAAAGGAAGTAAAACGTGGTTTAGTTTTATAGTCTTGCCAAGATTTTATCTCTCAAGGACCTATCTATGTAGATTGGACAAAGTGTGCTACTTTTTTTTTTGTTTGTTTTTTTGTTTTATTTTTTTTTTGTTTTTTGTTTGTTTGGTTGTTTGTTTTTGGTGGGGATGGGGGGGCATTATGAAGAGGAAGAACAGAACCATAAGATGAGATTTCAAATAAACTAATGAGGCTACATTTCACATGCAAGGAAGCTGAGACTTATAGTTATGAAATGCCTTAGACGATAATGCAGCAAGCATTTATTAAGTATTTACTGTATGCAAACACCATTCTAGAGAATGGGAGAAATTCAAGGTAGAGATAAGAAACAGACCCTCATAATCCTTATAACTTTTCAACTGAAAATGTCCCTCCCTGACCACCACTCTTCTATATGTGTCTTCTCCCCTATCACCATGTAAGCTTCTGGAGGTCAAGGGATGTCTCGTTTTGGTGTTTATGTTATAGTTATCCCTTAAATATATCCTTTATTCATTGAGTTATTCATTCATTTTCATTCATTCATATATTTAATTGTAGGTTGAGATAAGAGCAAAAGAGAGAACCAGATAAATGCATTAAAGAAATCTCCTGAGTAAGAGAAGACTTTCTTCATTTTGTGAGAGTTAAGAAACAAAGCACTCTGTGAGAGCCATGTTCAAATTTGCCCAAGGTCACCAAGTGAGAAGCCAAGTCCCCTGACTCTCAGTTGCATTGCGTTTTCTATGACACCAGTCATCCAGGAGTAAAATTCCTTTACCTTCTTAGCTGCTTCCTGAGAATGAGCCCTGGGGCAACCATCAGAAAGGCTCTGTCCTGCACTTTCAACAGATTGAGGGATCATGGCCCTTGATATACCCTTTATCTAAGGGTCAAGTATGCACGAGGTCAAGTAGGAAGAAGAAAGTGAACACTGAGCACTGATTTTCTTTTGAGCTGATAATCACTCCAAAAGAAAAGCAGTCTATGTTAGGAAATATGTTAATGAAGCATATGCAAATGAAGGTTCACTGTATTAAATACTGAGATCAAGGGATAACTGCAAGTAATTTGGTAATGGGCTGTAATTATCCTTCCCTCTATAGCATTTGGCAGTGAAAGCATGAATCAAACAGTGTTACTAATAACTATCACATCACTACAGTACAGTTTATTTACCATTATACTAGAGCATACCTGAGTCCCCCCTCCAACCCTGCAAAATAAACAAGTTGCAGTAAATTATGGGTTAAAGACACCAGGTGGTAGATATTTCAGTAGTTACATTTACTAGTGAAGTGTATTAGAAAGTATAGTAGTCCAAGACTTCTCCAACTCAGGTAGGTGCCCTGGCTTGGATAATCACCGGATCTGAGTATGACACACACTGAGCTATGGTGGAAAGAACAGGGACATGAAGTAAGGAAAGCTGAGTTTTAATTCTATCTCCAGTTTTGTTTTGTTTTTTTTTTTTTTGGTTGTGTGGATATGGCCAAGTGATTAAAATTCTGTATATCTCAGTTTCTCCACCTGTAAAATGAAGATTAAAAAGTTACGCAATCCACCTTTACCATGTTGTTTTGAAAAAAAAAGTCTATAAAAATAGCAAGTTATATAGAAATAGATTATCATTGATATTAAGATCCAAAAATCATCCCCTGGTTATCAGACCAGTTGATCTGATGGTTTTATACCCAAAACTTGTTTTTTCAGGAGCAAAAGTCTTGTGTTGGGAGACTATTAAAGGCAAAGCCATAACTAGTAATACTAACAACTGAGGAATAATTATTTTGGGGAGATGGCATGCCATGAGTATGTTTCTGGGGAGGACAAAGCATTCCAGCCTTCCTAGGTCTACGATGGAGTAGAAGAGAATGGGAGGGAGTTGACATTTTGGTGCACAGTGGTGCACCAGAACCAATGGAACACTTCTGAAAGGAGAAAGCCCCGCCCTCAATGTCAGCACCCTAGAGCAAAGCATTATTTGCCCCATGCTTGTTGCTTTTCTGATTAAAGACAATGAGTGCCGTTGGTACCCATCCCTTCTGCAAAGACAGTTATGTATATTAGAGAACCCCAGAAAGGTTTAATGACTCAGTCAGTAGAGTATAAGAAGTTGCTTTGCTACTCATGAAACCAAACCTTTTACGCACATTAAATTCCTTCTCATCTTTGAGCTTAAATGCCAACTACCCCATGGAACTTTCTCTGATAGTTCCTAGTAGGGAGTAACCCTTTCCCTCTTGGCCCACATTAACACTATTTTGTACCTCTCTGATGTATCATTCATGTAAACTTCTTAATTTTATCTATCTATGAAAGTATAATTTGAGAACAGTGCAGTACGGTTGAAAATATCCTGGATTTCAAATAAAATGGCCCAGTGTCAAGTTTGCCTCTTCCACCAACTAGATGCATAATCTTGAGAGAGTCCTTTTACCCCTTAGACTCTGTTTCTTCACTGAAAAACAAAATGAAGATGATAACATGTATACTGCCTACTTCACAAAGTTGTTATAAAGGAAATGCCTTTTAAACCTTGAAGTGCTATAGAAAGACGAGATTTTGTCATTATTGTTATCAATGTATATAGCTTGTTCTACTAAAATACTCTTCTGGGTAGGTAACTCAGCAAAGAGAGAGTCTGAGGTTTGCAAAAGCAATGCCAGTTGAGTGTAATATTTCCACTCTGCCTGCTAGGATATTAGGAGCTTGCCTGCATAGTCATGAAATGGTGGGCATGATAATACTTAAGATTATTACAAAGTTTTCCCAGATATTAGTCATTGGCAATTATGAATTTAAAATCCATCCATCTACTAGGGCTCCAACACTCATCAGGAGTAGGCATCTTGATATTTACCATACTACTACCCACCTCTCAAAATCAGTGAGAGTAATTCTCTGTGAGAACTTACCTCCTCTACCTACCCTTTGAAAATTTATCTATTTAGACGTAAAGGAGAGCTACCTGCTGGGTTGAAGGGTGACAGTGAAAACTAATATAATATCCTATATCTAGCCATCTCTAAGCCATGTTTCATCTCATCTAATCAGTCAGTATCCCTGGACCTAGCCAACCCATTAATCCTAATGCTACACATATATTCCTACCCTCCTTCTACCTCCACTTATCTTCTTGCTCAGAGAATAAAGTCAAGTCAGTATTTTTGTTTCTACTGGAAATAACAAGACAATTTACTATCCTGTGGATCCACTCATAATCTTTATAACTGGCAAGATCAAATCTCCCTTCTCCCAATCAGCATTCACCAATATGTGTTGCACCTCCATTCTAGAATGTAAATTCTTTAAAGTAAGAATTGTCTCTCTTTTGCATTTGGATCTCCAACACCTAGCACAGGGTAGGTGTTTAGTAAATGCTTGATGATTGAATGAACTGAGCCTTTCTAAATAGTTGAGTGGGGCTGGAGAATATACAATAACTCTCTCTGTGACTTCATTTGAGTCTAGCCAGTTCAGGAGTTATCCTCAATAGGTCACACATTGAGGGTCAAGTTTTCTGCTCATTAAAGGGGCAGGTAGTCTCAATTCAAATCTGACTCTTTTATTCTGAACAGAACCCATAATATAAAAGGAGAAACATTGTCCAAATATCGAAAAGAAGCTCAGATGCTACTTGCTTGCTCAAGTTGCCAGTGTTTTCCCCAAAAATATTACCTTGTGTGCATTTTGTATTGATTTTATATAAGCTGATATATGTTGTCTTCCCCAGCTAGAATGAAAACTCTGTGGGGAGTGACTGTTTTATGTCGCAATGTCCTGGCATAGTGCCTGGAATGGGTAGACCCTTGATAAATGCTTATTGATTGATTATGAAAATGATAACGATGATGATAATAGCATAAGATATAACTTAATCAAAAGTAGTAGGAGATACCTTAAGCCTCAGAGGTTCTGAGGCTTCTTGTTTCCAGTCAAACAGGAAAGCAGCAAACTTTTGTTTTGTTCTTCTCTCAGTTCGAGCAAGAAAACTGAGTTTTCTATCTCTCTTCTCAAATGTATAATCCAATCCAGCTTCAAGTGGTTGTTATCTTTATTTCTCAGTCCTCATGTCATTCTCTCTTCATTCATAATAAGTTAATAACTTGCCTCATAGTCTTCTTCTACTCAATCCAATCTCTACTCTAGTATTGGTGGAATGAGTTTCTATGCATCTTCAAAATACTGACATTTAAGAAATAGATGTCCTATATCTCTAACAGGACACAAATTCTGTAAGGGTAGGGACTTGGTGTCATGTAAACTCTCTAAACCAGGGGAGGGAAACCTGCAGTCTTGAGGCCACATGTGGTTTTCTAGGTCCTTAAGTGTGGCCCTTTGACTGAATCCAAACTTGACAGAACAAATTCTTTTATTAAAGGGATTTTTTAGAATTTAGAATCTAAAAAATACCCCATTCTGACTATACTGGTTGCTATATTGGTATAAGCCCCCATCATTTCAAGTCAGAGCCATTGGAATAACCATTTTGTTCATTGGTCTCCCTGGCTTAAATCTCTTACCACTCCAGTCCATTATCTTTTTATTTTTTATTAATTTATTTTGATTTATCAACAATCACTTCCATAAGCTTTTGAGTTTTAAATTTTTCTCCTCCTCTCTCCCTCCCCAAGACAGAGTGCAATCTGATATAGGCTTTACATATACATTCCTATTAAACATATTTTCACATTAGTGGTGTTGTAAGGAAGAATTAGAACCAATAGGAGGAACCATGAGAAAAACAAAACAAAACAAAACAGAAGAAAAAAAAATAGCAAATAGTATGCTTCAATCTGCATTCAAAATCCATAGTTCTTTCTTTGGATTTGGATAGCATTTTCCATCATGAAACCTTTGGAGATGTCTTAGATCCTTGTATTGCTGAGAAGGGCTAAGTCTATCAACGTTAGTCCTCGCACAGTGTGGCTGTTACTATGTACAACATTCTGATTCTGCTCACTTCACTCAGTATCAGACCATACAAGTCTCAAGGTTTTTCTGAGGTCCGCCTGCCAAGCTAATTTACTTATTCAGTGCCATATCAATCAAACTACCAAAAATTATTTTATAAATCCAGTCCATTTTCCACTCAGCTATCAAATTGATCTTCCTAAAGTGAAAATCTGCTCATGTCACCCCTCCTACTCAATAAACTCCTATTGGTTCCCTATCACCACCAGGATAAAATATAAAATCCTCTGTTTAGTATTCAAACCTTTTCAAACCTGCCCCAAACCCTTTCCCCCTTCTTACATTTCCTCCTCCCATGCAATCCAATCCAGTGACACTTGCCTCCATGCTGTTCCTCAAACAAAATACTCCATCATCCAACTCTGGTTGCTTTCACTGGTTATCTTCCATGCCCAGAATGTTCTCACTCCTCATCTCTGCCTCTTGACTTCTCTGGCTTCCTTCAAATCCCAGCTAAAATCCTATTCCCTACAGGAAGACTTTCCTGGCCTGTCTTAATTGTAGTACCTGTCCTCATTTGATAACTTCTAATGTATACTACATAAACTTGTTTGTTTGTATGTAGTAATTTGAATGTCATCTCCCTCATTAGATTGAGGGATCCTTAAGAGCAAAGTCTCTACTTCAGTCCTCCTTAAACTGTGGGATCATGACCCACAGTTTAAGAAGCACTGAAGGGATTGCAAATAGAAAAAAAAATTAAGAAGCTCTGCTAGTTGACTTTTCTCTGTACTGGCTGTGCTTAGCACAGGGTCTGTGCTAAGTAGGCATTAATAAATGTTGACTGACACAGAATATAGCAGTGTTTTGCCATGATAAATCTATAGCTATAATATAGATATAGATATTTAACATGCATTTGTATACTAGATATAGATATTTAATAGGCATTTATGTAATTGAATCCAGGAGTCAGTTCTGAAGGGCAGAACTCTAAGACTATGCAGCTACTGAAGCTGGGAATAGTTAATGGTTCCTCAGTATTTAATAACATTTATTAAGGGAAAGTCAGATCAGTACTCAATGTTTACTTAGTCTTCAGTCAGGATTCCCCACAGGGAACATTCCAGCAGCCACTACATTTTCATTAATGCAAGAACTTCAAGGACTGTAACACCTGGATCAGGGAAAGGTGTGGGAGCAGGAAGCACCCTTGACTTCATCTTAGAAGAGGTCATGGCAGCCTAAAACTTATTAATAAACTGAGGTATGAAGGTAATACCTAGATTTTAGCAAGGCTTTTGATAAAGTTTCTTATGCTACTGTGGAAAAGATAGAGAAATATATTCTGGACAACAGTTTAAATTTGGAGCTAGTTGAATGGCCAGACCTCAAAAGCAGTCATTAACTATTCCACGGCAACCTGGAAGGAAATCTCTAACAGAGTGTCACAGAGATCTGTGCCTAGACAGGCGCTACATAATTGTTTAGCTAATCAATGACTTGAATAAGGACATAGAAGGAATGCTTATACATTTGCAGATGACAAAAGACTAGGAAAGATAGTCTAGCTAACACATTGGATGACAGAATCAGACTCTAAAATCATCTTGACATGCTAGAACACTGGACCAAGTCTAATGAGATGAAATTTAGTATGGATAAACGTAAAGTTTTATACTTGGATTCAAAAAAAGCTAATAGGGAAGCATGATGAGACATCAGTTCAACTGACAAGTATCTTAAAATATTAGTGTAACACAAGCTCAACATGAATCACCAGTGTGATATAGTAGTCAAAACTTATACCAGGCTGCATTAATCCTCCACATCCTCCACAAATAAGGAAACAATATTCTGCCCTGTTCAATTGTTACTGACACATTTTAGGAAGAACACCAATACATTTCAATGAGAAAATACATACAAAATGCTTTATAAACCTTAAAATTCTGTAATGTGAGTTAGTAGAATCATCATCATCATCATTATTGTTATTATTATTATTGTGGGAGACTATACATAAATGGAACAAAGATGGTGAAAGGGATTTGTTTTCACAATATACGAAGATCCTTTGAAGGAACTTGGCTATCTACTCTGGACAGGAGAAGGCCCATGGCTTCTCTGCTTTTCTAGCTTTCTTCAAGTCTCACTTAAAATCCTGTCTTCTAGAAGAAGTTTCTCCTGACCTCCATTAATGTTAGCCCCTAATTGATTACCTCCAGCTTATGCTGTATGTATCTTATTTTTAAATACTTATTTTCATGATGTCCCTATTAGACTGAACTCCTTGAGAACAGGGACAAATTTTGCTTCTACTTGTATCCTCAGCTCTTAGCACAGTGCCCCATATATAATAGACACTTAATAAATGCTTCTTGACCAACTAACTGACTAACTTTTCGAGTATTTGAAGGGCTATCTTATGGAAGAGAGATTAGTCTCCTTTTCCTTAGTCCTAGAAGACAAAATAATAAACGATAAGTTGAAATTGTTAAAAGGAAAAATTAAAAGAGATAAAAGATAACATTTAGACCTGTAGAACAATAGATTAGGCTAGAGGAGGTAGTGATGTCCCCTTATTGGAATTTTTTAAGCAAAGCTCAAAAGATCCCATTGTCAGGTATATTGTAGCATTTGGAGTTAGGATAAGTGTTCTCAAGACCCAATTCTGCCATGGTATCCATGAACATGGCACTTCACATTTTTGACTTCAATTTCTGTGTCCGTATAATGTTGCTATACCTGGATTCAGAAGGAGATAGACATGTGGTTACAGGAAGCCTGAGAGAGAAATTCATAGGTGATGTTTGTGAACCCCAGCTCACGTGTGGCAGAGAGGTTGATTTTAAATTTCCTATGCATTGTGACTCAGGAATTTAGCTTCTGGACAAAGAAAAGGGATCTTCTAGGCAGCTCTGGTTCTTAGAATTGCCCCATAGTTACCTCAAGAATAACAGCTTACAATTATGAGAGTTTGAGGATAAGACTTTTGAGAAAGAGAAGAGGATTTCCTGATGCAACGTCCTCTTGCTGAGGAAAAATAGAATCATCTACATAGTTATTATACAGTATTCTACTGTTGTTGTTGTCATTGTTAGTCAATCATTTCAGTCATGTCCAACTCTTTATGGTCCCATTTAGGGTTTCCTTGGCAAAGATATTGGAGTGATTTGCCATTTCCTTCCCTAGGTCATATTAAAGATGAGGAAACTGAGGGTTAAGTGACTTGCCCAGGGTCACACAGCTAGTAAGTGTCTGAGGCCAGATTTTTCCAACTAAATAGGAGAGAAAATCCATGGGGTTACTGGAAGTCTAGGCTCATAGGAAGGTTATTGCTTTTCAGAAGCCCCTCTCTTTGCTCCCCACCAAAGTGTATTTTCATTTGGGAGATGCAGGAAGGGTCTAAGTCACAGAATGTTATTGTGAATATTGAGTGAACTCTGTAAGGACATATGAAGGAAGATGCTATCTGCATCCAGAGAAAGAATTGATAAATAGAAGTATGTATATGTGTGTATATGTATACATATATACATACATATATATACACATACATACATACATACATACATAGAGAGAGAGAGAGAGAGAGACAGAAAGACAAAGACAGAGACAGACAGAGACAGAGACATTTGTATCTAATGGTAGCCATCTCTAGGTCAGGGGGAGAGAGAATTAAAAAAGAAAAAAAACAAAGTTATATGATAATTTTATTACATATTTAAAAGGAATAGCAAGTTGTACATATAGATTCGCAGTTTCATGTGTAATCATCTTTTTTTTTTCTATTCTACTGTGCTATGTAAATGTTACTTTTATTTCTTAAGTTCAAAATGAAATCAATAAAATTTAAAAAGAAAAGATTTTGTGGAAAAGAGGGACTTACCAGAATGGCAAAATATTACCCTGATAGTAACCCCAAGTTCAGTTTCCCATCACATAGTAGGCACCAAATAATGTTTGGGCTGAATCAAATGAAATTAAATTCAGGCCAATCTTATATACACAGCATATCTCACATGATTGTTGGGAAGGTTAAACGAATAACCAAAAATGTGAGGAATTATTAATGTAACTTTTACATCAGTGGACTCCTTGACAAGAATTGACACAAATCTCCAGTTCATTTTTACTAATACTTATTCCTCTGGCTCATCTTCCCCTAATAAAGTAAATACTAGGATCACTGGGAACACGGTAATAGTTTATTTTGAACCTTTCCCACTCCAGTTAGGAACTGTGTATATCAATATCTAGCACTCCCCTAAATGGTGGTAACCAGTTGCTCTATAAGCCCTTGGGATTACAAGACCATGAAAACATACTATTGGTTGGATTTAGAAAGTAGAGAACATGAAAAGGACACAGAAGGGTGTTCATAGACTCCAGAGAGATACCAGTCCAGCTTTGTCAGCATCTTTTCCTAGAGTCCTTTGTATAGTATATGTATATAAATATATACATTAATACAGATGTATATAAGTGCATGTGTATGTATGTGTATGTGTGTGTGTGTGTATGTGTGTCCAAATAGCTCCAGCTCATTTTGGTACTGGTCCAGTGTCTCTGATCTTGTGAATCTCATCCCAAAACTGAAGAGTCCTGTTCCAAGCAAATACACCCAAGTGTGTCTAGACATGAAGGTTAAGTGAGAAGAATCAGTTCCAGTGCCCCTCCGTGCATACCTTTAGAAAACATCCTAGTTATGGAAACTCTAACACACATTTTATTTCTTTCAATACATTGCCCATAAAGGCTATTTTAACCTTTCCTTTTTCTCTCTTAAATCTTCAACAACCTATCTCTTGTCTCTCCCTCAGCAGAGGACTTCACTTCTTTCCTTATTAATATAAGGTCCTGCTCCCCTTTAAAAAGGAGCATTTTGAGTTTTTTAAGGGGCAGACAAGGCAGTTTTGTATAAATAAAAAGGAAATACATCAATTTGAGAATGTACAATAATGTCCTCTTTCATAGTGAAAGCTTTGGTGGTTGACAGAACCAGAAAAAAAAAACTTGTGTTTAATGAAAATTGTGAAAATCTATGTATAAAAACAGTTTTCAGATAAGTTGTAAACATTTTGGTTGCCAAAAAGAACAAACGACGAACTTTTTTTGAGAAATCAAAAATGCTTAAATAACTTTGTAAAGGGTATAAGATAGACCCTCCTCTCGGTTGCAAACTGTGTGAGTTCTAAGAGGGACAGAAAAAAGACATTTTATGTATTAAAAACTTATAAAATGCAAGTATAATGAGAGATACAGAATGTTAAGCGGGTGAATCTGAGGCTTAGTGCCTGAAGCTGCAGAGCAGTGTAGTCCTTTATTTCATTTGCATGTAACTGTTTTTAAGGCTTAAAATATTCAAACTGACAAATACATCAAATAACTTTTGGACAGTATGGGTTGATTTAAACAAAGGCTGTTGGTTGTAAAAAGAACCCAGAAGGAAAGTTCATGAGTTTCTAACCTCATAAAGAAAAAGTAAATAAATGAGTACCAGGAGACGCTGGTTTGAGTCATTGAAAGTATAGGGAACTCTGACTGCAATAATGAAGACTTGAGCAAAAAAAGAGCTCAACATGGATTGAAAAAGTCCATTTTTCCAGAGTTGTTGATGATACCAGCAGCAGATAATTTGTCTATGAAGAAGGCTTCAGCTGTTACTGATTGCCTGGGTAAAAGCTGAAGCTCCATGGCAAACAGGAATGATACTCCATCAACTTTCAAGGCATTCTTCTCCTCATTGACTTTTTGGACCTCTTTTGCCATTTGGGTTAGGCTATTTTTTAAGGTGTTATTTTCTTCAGTATTTTTTGGTTCTCCTTTAGCAAGTTGTTGACTTGTTTTTCATGATTTTTTTGCATCGCTCTCATTTCTCTTCCCAATTTTTCCTCTATGTCTCTTATTTGCTTTTTAAAATTCTTTTTGAGCTTTTCCATGGCCTGAGACCAAGTCATATTTTTCTTGGAAGCTTTAGATGTAGGCGCTTTGACTTTGTTGTCTTCTTTGTTGTGTATTTTGATCTTCTTTGTCACCAAAGAAAGATTCTATGCTGTGACTTTTTTTGCACTGTTTACTCATGTTCCCAGCCAATTATTTTAGTTTTAAACTCTTTGTTAAGGTAAGGGTCTGCTTCCAGTGTGGAGAATGTATTGTCCCAAGCTTCAGGGGGTTTGAGCAACTGTTTTCAGGGATACTTCTAGGGACCTGTAAATTTTCAGTTCTTCCTAGGTGCTATGATCAAGGGCAAGGTGTTAACTCCTTTCCTGACCTGTGCTCTGGTCTATGAGTGACCACAAGCACTCTTTTCTGTCTTGGAACTGTGAAGAGCATTCTTTCTCTACTGCCACTACAAGCTCCACCACACTAGTGCTCCTCCTTGCCCCAGGATCACCACTCAGAACTGTGACCCAGATCCAAGCACAGCCAAAGCAAGAGATTCCTGCCTCAGCACCAACAAAGAGATTCCTTCAATACCCCTCTGATGAGCCACTCGATTCTCCCTCAGTCCATGAGCAGAGACCTCAAGAAGCAGCCACCACCCAAGGGCTGCACCTGGACTGGGGTTGGGACCAAGTTTCTTTCTCACCACCTTCACAGACATTTCCTACTGACCTTCTAAGCTGTCTTTGGCATTTGTGGGTTGAGAAGTCTGGAAACTGCCACAGCTGCTCATTATTCAGTCCCCTGAGGCCTGCTCCAGGTTTGCTGAGGCCTGGTCTTTGTCTGCACACCCATGCCGCACTGCACTCCTCTCCCAGCCTTGTGCAATAGTCCTCTCTAATCAACCATCCAGGTTATCTTGGGCTGGAAATTTGTTTCACTCTGCCTTTTTGTGGGTTCTGCTATTCCAGAATTTGTTTAGAGCCAATTTTTACAGGTATTTGGAGGGGTTGGGGGGAGAGCTCAAGCAAGTCACTGCTTTTACTCCACCATCTTGGCCTCTATCTATTCTTTAAAGATGATCTCAGATGATACCTCTTCAAGGAAGCCTTGATGGTCCCACCAATAAGAAATAACCAGACCCCTCAGACAACTCAGAGCAATCCTCTGATAAATTTTCATATAAAGAGAGGTAACAGGGAGTGTTGCATAGCAGGCAGGCCTTGGAGCAAGGAAAACCTATGCATCTGACATATAAACTGAAGGATCATGGAAAGGTCATTAAGCCTCTCAAAGGCAGGTCTCTAGTTTCCATACTGGAAGCTCCTTAGACTAAAGAAATCATGGGTCCAGAGTAAAGCTGTAAAGTTGTTGTTGTTGTTGTTAATTATTCATTATAGCTACCTCCGTTGGTATCTTATTGGTACTACTAGTCAATAAGTTCCTTGAGAGCAAAGATCCTTTCCTATGTGAACTTTGTATCTTACCTGGTATTCATACATGTGGGTTGTATGGTATTGTACATTTTAGAAAACTGGGCAGAAACCAGGCATTTCTAAGACTTTTTTAATTTTACAATTCTGAATTAATGCTAAATCTCTTGTGCAGTCTAATTTTCATTTCACTCAGAATCCTACAATACAAACACTAGCCTGCTGGGGTGAATCAGGAGATCAACAGGGAGTGAAGAGGGCAGGCTAGCAATAGGGGACATCACCTCCTTCTGAGAAAGAGACTGCCCAGAAGAGAGGAGAGGAGAGGATTAGTGACAGGCCAGGCAAGTTGTAAGTTATTTCTTGATAAAAGTCTGCAACCTGACAGACAGAAGTAGGAAACATTAATTCACAGGCTTTTAGTGCCTGACAAACACTTCACATTCATAACTTGAGGTATGTTTTCCACAGCCATTAAACTAACAAGAGAAGACTTCAGGGACTCTCTGGAGAGGTGACTTTGGCCTAGGGTCAGAGTATATTTGTTAGGAGAGGGAGGAGAATGGGAGAAAGGAGACTGAATTGTAAAGAAAAGGGATAGCTTCATGTTACTGGGGCTATGTTGGTACTCATAAGTGTACACAGAGGGAGGGTCAGGTGTGGCAGCATGTTGCTACTGGCGCTTTCTCTGAGAAGGGGATTTTTCATCTTGGGCCTAGCTCTACGTATGTCTGTAATTGAACTGTTGGTTTAATGTGTATGTTCTTTAGTTTCAAACCAAAGGCTTCAATTCAATTCATTAAAAATAGTGGAAAGAATGCTGAACTAGTAGCCAAACAATCTGGGTTCTAGCTCCAACTATACAACTAATTCCCTGTGTGATATCTGATAACTCCCTCATCTTCTGTGAGCCCCACTTTTTACCCTATACAACTTTAGGAGACAGACAGGCCATATTTTATCATTTTGTCCATTCTTGGACTGTGGTCTGTGGATTGATCATTCTGGGGATAAAATAGAATTTTGGGAGTAAAGTCACTAAACTGTTCAAGTCATTTGATTCAGCAATTTGACTACTCAATATATACCCCCAAAGGAGGAGAAAGAAAGAAAGATAAAAGGAAGGAGGGAAAGAAGGAAGGAAGGAAGGAAGGAAGGAAAGAAAAAAGGAAGGGAAAATAAAAGGTGAAAGAAAAAAAGAAATAAAGAGAAAAGGGAAGGGAAAAGAAAAGAAGAAAGAAAGAAAGAAAGAAAGAAAGAAAGAAAGAAAGAAAGAAAGAAAGAAAGAAAGAAAGAAAGAAAGAAAGA
>NW_020954564.1:5949553-5963274 GCF_900497805.2 Vombatus ursinus | reverse complement strand
CTGGAGTTCTGTACCTTCTCTGAAACTCATGGTATTGGGGAATAGTCTAGTGTACTGTGAGGTTTAGCAATTTGCCCAGGGACATAAAGCTAACATGTGCCAGAGACTGGCCTTTTAATGCAGGTCTACCTGGTTCTGAGATGAGGGTTTTATCTTCTACATCATTCTGAAAAGAAAGTAGGTGTTTATGAATTGGAGAGCAACTGAGACATTCTGACGGCATATAAATGGTTTTAGTGTGCCATAAAAAATTATGAATATAAGAAATTCACAGATACATGGGAGAAGACTTATGTGATTTGATGAAGAGCCAAGATAAGCAGAATGAAGGGAACAATATACACAATGACAGAAACAAAAACAACACTGAAAGGCAGCCAGACTCAGATTAATGGTAATGACTACGTCGGTCCCAGAGAAATGTTGAAACATGACTTCTTCCTCTCAATAGAGATGTGAGGGAGTATGAATAGGAAACATGGTATATGCAGACAGACAAGGTCATTGTGTTGATTTGTTTGGATGTTTTTTCTTTGTTACAAAGGAAGTATTGATGAGGTGGGGGTGGAATATTTAAAGGAAACAATGGTCATAAAAAAGGTATTAGTAAAATTGTTTTAAAACCATAGATTTACCTAGAAGATCTTGAAAGTTGTTTTCAAATTTGATGATTTAAATTCTTTATTTTAACATTCTATATCCTAATGTCTTTTCCAGTTCTAGCATCTTAAATTGTGAAGTTCCTTCCCAGCACTGACATTCTATGGTCTCTAGTATATCATACTCTATTGTAAGATCCCTTTCAGGTCTAAGGTTCTATTTCCTAACATTCTATGTTTGAAAGGTTTTTTGTTTGTTTCTTTGTTTGTTTTTGTTCTAGGTCTTAAGATTTCTGTATGTAAAACCAATATGCCCCTCACCCTGTGATTCTTCTACTTTATGAGTATATGACTGCTCTTATCTATTTTGTGTTGTAATTATTTGTTTGGTTTTCTCCTTGTACCTGATGTAGAGGTCATTTCAAAAGAACTTTAGTATCTAAGGTCTTTTGTTTACCCTTTCCTTCATGGAAACATCACAAGATTTTACTGAGAACAACTTGCAGGATTTAATTTAATTTATTCTACTGAAATAGAATCATAATAAATTCCCATAACCACATAATAAAGCTTAAGCCAACCAGTCATTTTTAACACTGGTTACAATGTTGAATCCTGTTCCACACCCATTTATAGGATATAAGTTTTAGGTAGAGCTTTCATAGAAAATTGATAGGAGGGCATAGGCATATGTTGCATATAATAATAAAGTGTACATGGATATAAAAATAATAATTAGAAGTAATATGACAATCATGAGATTGTGGATGCATTAAAGTATTGAAGTAGGTTCTTGAATTAAGGCATCTGGATGATGCCTTAAATATATGGTGGGTAGGGGATCTTCTATATGAATATACTCTCCACAAGCCATTTCCATGTATGGAAAAATAGTTCTGATGCCAGGTAAAGATAAAAAGTTATAGTAATTATCATCTCTCTCTATATCTCTATATGCATATGTGTGTATGTGTGTACATACGTACATATATATATATATATATTTCTTTAATGCTTTAAGATTCCATTATTTTATTGATAGAGAACTGAGTTTTCCATCTACCAATGCAGACAACAAACCCTCTGTGATTTAGAAGATAGCATGTATGCATCCTCTATCGAGCAACTTTGCCAGATTCACAGAACCAATATGTTTCAGAAGCAGGACTTTAACCAAGATCCTCCTGATTCTTCTCTAACTACTCCCTTTAATGTATGTGTCTGTGTATGTTTAACATATACTCAACATTTTAGTTTTAAAGCCGTTCTGCTTGTCTGTGTCTTCTTCTTATAGAAGTGACTGTTTCAAGGTTTATTGTTGTTGTTTTTTAGTTGTTTCAGTCATATCTGACTCTGTGATCCCATGTTTTTTTTTGGTTTTGTTTTTGTTATTTTGGCAAAGATACTATAATGGTTTCCCATTTCCTTCTCCAGTTCATGTTACAGATAAGGAATTAATGCAAACAGAGTTAAGTGACTTGTACAGGATCCTACAGCTACTAAGTGTTTGAGGCAGAATTTGAACTCAGGTATCCCTTATTCCAAGCGTGGAGCACTGTCCACTGTGCCACCTAGCTGCTAGCACCTCTGGTGTGAAGGCTTGCTGAGCCCTTTTCAGAGCTGCACATCCAACTTTGGTGTTTACTGGCACTCAACTCTCACCTGTGGCTCCAAGAAATGTCTATCTCAAGCATGTGAATACTGTTCCTGGTAGAATGCACAGATGAGAACAATTTGTTCTGGCAGCCACAAAGGTGGCTGAAACAGGTACCATGGAGCACTTAGAGCTTGGTCAGACATTGAAGATGCCAAGATCTACTGCAGCCCAAGCTATTCCCACTTTTCCTGCCTCTTTCCTTGCCATTGGACTTCAATGATTCTGGAAGAGAGAATGAGGCTGACAACTTTGCACAACTCTGCCTCACTTAAATCCAAATCACACCATGATATTATTGGTTCTCTTCAAAAACCACGGACAAACAATAATAAACATATATGTGAGTGTGTATTATTTACATGAATACATATACACATATCTGTATGTATACATGTATGACACACATACACACACAACATAGATTATTGAGTGTTAGAGTAGGAAGGAACCTTTCAACATAAAATATTATAGTTAGAAGTCCCATTAAAACTATATTATAACAGAGTGTTAAAGTTAGAAAGGACCTTAAGTATCATGTCATCCAACCTGATCATTTTCTAGATTAGGTGAGTTTAGGTTTAGATATGCATAGTGACTCACCCATGGTGACACAATGATTCAGTGACAGGGCCAGGATTTGAGGTCACCTCCTATTACAGCAGGATTCCTCTCATCATAGAAAAGATAGCACTTGGAAAAATAAAAATGCATGGATGAGGAAGTACCATTAATGACATAAAAATGGTAGCAAAGCAGGAATTTAACTGAATTCATTTTAGAAAGCATCAGGAGAATATTCCATTCTAATCCCAAATCAGAATGAATAGAAAGGAGAGGTAAAGGGACAGAGAGAGTTGAAGAAAGACACATGCAAAGAGAAACTGAGGAATCTTTTGTCAAGCAGAGAATGATAACTGCGTGAGAAGACCCCACAGGTGATGTTCTCAAGAGAGGAGGTGTGGATGCCAGAGGGATTCAGGAAATCATTAGCTGGCTTCCCGGGGGGAGTGATGCTATGAGCAGAAAAGAGAAGGAGATGGAAAACAAAAGTAGAGATAAAATGGTAAGGAAAAAAAAATGACTGTGAGAATTTGATGGGGAAAGACTTTTACTCATTAGCATAAAAGGGAAATTTCAGTGGTGTCTCCCAGTGATTCTTGTATTGGCCCTCTGGATATGGGGGTGGAATAGTGTTCAGATGCGACATTTGATTTTCCAGATAAAATAAGTATACTCACGGACTCTTAGGATTAGAGGAACCTCAGAGGTCATTAAGTTCCACCTCCAAACAAGTGCAGGGATACATGACTCAATTCCATTCATGTCAGCTGTGTCCCCATTACATTGTTCTCTTCTCCTCCTGGAACATGAGACTCATTGCCTAAAGAAGTAACTCCTGTTAGGCCTTCCTTCCAAACAAAAAAGATTTAATCTGTCCCTCTAGTACTATTAAGGCACTGACCCTAGTGCTGCTCTCTACAACCACCTAGAACAAGGATTTTCCTTCTAGTACAGTTCTGTAGCTTTTTTTTTTTAAATCAGAAAGAAGCATTATTATAACAAACAGAGAAGTTCGGGCATCCCACATTTGAGTGCACTCATGTGAGAGCACATGTCAACAGATGCACATTTTTTTATTCCCTATTCTCAATTCGAATTTTCTTCCTGTTTCCCCATTGGCTAGGTACTTTAGAGGTTACAGCCTATCTAAAGCACCTAATTTCCCCAGTGAGTCTCCATCCCTAATTTCATCTCCCACTCTGCACAATTCTGTGACCCCAGGGAACACCCCTTTTGATGTTAATCTATACCTAACCTCAGAACTGGTTTTCTACCTGTTAGCCTATTCACCATCAGTAGTGTTTTCTTATTCTAATATGACTTCCTTTGTTCAACTTCTACCTAGCCCTTTAGATTGCATTCCTTAGGTTTCACTTGACTTTTGTGGAAATAAAAAAAAAAAACCGAGCCATTTCTCACATTCCTTCCCGGTTTAAACTGACTCCAATGCTGTCACATAGGCATTCAACCCCTGATTGAGTGATATACAGAAGCAACATCTTCAGCCACATCTTCCACAATCCCCCTTTTACTTTTTATTTACTCTTTGTTGCACCTGCATCTTAATTCATTATGTATTCTAGTTTTGATCATTCATTCCCTTCCACTAGCCAAACCATGCTCTGTAGCTTTTTAAAGAAAATTCTACTACTTCCCTTTTGTCTTTGCAACTCTAGCACCTTTCACTGGCAGATAGTAGGCACTTAATAAATACTAATTACTTATGTTCTTTTTGCTTGATAAACAGCCCTGATTCCTCTTATTCTTTCTCATATGCCATGGGTCCCTTCACCTTTAAGAACTTGCTTTAATATATTTCTGATATCATTAAGAAGGAAGATACCTCTATAACTTCTTTGGGCAAAGAACAAGACCCCTCTGTGCTCTTCATCCTGTGTGTCTGTTTTTGAAAATCTCCTATTGAATAACAGCTCATTGTACTGAAGATCATCTTCCATTTTTAAAGAAAATATTTCATGGCTACTAATCCAAGGATACTCCCTTTCCAATTCTATTATGTGTGATGGTGGGGGTGGGGGAACAGAAGAAAGAGGAAGCATTAGTCTAATGTAAATTATATTGAGTTTCAAATGTGTGTTTGAACCTCTGCTCTGCTACTTATGACTTGTTTGAACATGGACAAGTTATTTCAACCCTCTGGGTCTCAGCTTCCTCATTTCTAAAATTATGGGGAGCCTAGATGATCTCTGAGGCCCAATTCAACATTAAATCTTATATTTGACTCCACTTCTCCTGTGCAAATCATTGTTGATAATACAAGGCATAGGCATTTTACACTCACCATGCATCTTCTTATTGCCTTTTCATTCACCTGATGTTTTGATTCATCAGAGTACCCCAGATTTTCAGTGATATAGAAACTTAAAGAATGATGGGTGGCTAAAAACGACGGGAGAGGGAACTTTTATGAGAGAGAGAAACTTGTTATCACTGACTTCATTGTGTATTTTCTCTAATACACTCAATTCTGCTGTGGCAGTGGAGAGAGCACTAGGATTGGATTCAAATTGAACCTCAAATACTTGATAACTATATGACCCTGGAAATTTCTGTCTGCTTCAGTTTACTCAACTGTAAAGTGGGGATAATAATGGTACCTACCTTCCAGGTTTTTTAGAGGATCAAATGAGATAATATTTGTAAAGTACCTAATAAACTCATCCATCTTTCCTTCTTTCCTTCCTTCCTTCTTTACCTCCTTCCTTCCTTCCTCCCATCTTTAATGCAGTTAGCATATATCACCTGTAAATTTACCATCAATAAGAAATCTCTTCTATTTAGACTTTAAGCCCAGGTAAATATATTAGGTTTTCCTGTTTTATACCTGCCTTGATAGTTGAATATCCATGAATATCCAAGAATATATCCATGTCATAGCTGCTATATAAAGTTGATCTTAACATGTATAATAAGGACATATTATTTGAAAACTTTTAAGATTATATTTTTAGTCATTTTTCAAAAATCAACAAAAATAGATGCATTAGATTTTTATATTTTCTCAAACTTTGGGTCAGGTGTGTAACTATGTAGATATAGACCTAGAAAATCAACTGTAAAAGTCTCTTAGATGACTTTTATTCATCAAGTTTACTTTGAATGAATGAAAAAAAAATTCTTGTAAGCACTTTTTAGAATTATCTTTATAAGGACATGAGTTAGTAGATCAAGATGGCTTCTCACTCACTTTTTAGACGTATCATACATGCTATCATCTACTTTGAAATAATTTTCTTTGAAATGTCTTGTAAATAGAAGTCTGAATACCTTTGAAATTAGCATATATTACTTATGTATGTATTTAGTAAGGTCCAAATGCTTCAGATATTATGATAGAATCTAAATGTAATGGTTCCACTAACTTAATCAATGAGAACAGATCAGATGCTAGCCTTAAAATATCAAAAGATCTGTTCTATTTCATATCTGTTTATTGTCCTCCTTTGCTTTCAATGATAAATGACTTCTTAGATTTACCTGTATCTTACTCCAATTTCTCTTCAATGCTGTTAGACTGTTTTGTGAATTCATACTGCTCATTCATTATCTTCCAAATTCTGTCAGCCGACTGGCTGTCAACAAGAATTCTAGAACTTCTATTATGTGCCAGTCACTGTGCTAACTGCTGGGAATACAAAGGAAGGAAAAAGTTCCTTCTCTCCAGTTGCTCATAGTCAAATGAGGGAAACAACATGCAAACAACTATATATAAACAAGTTATACACAGCATAAATTCAAAATAATTAGAGGGAAGGTAGTATCATTAAGGGGAAATTGGGAATGACTTCTTGCAGAAGATAGGATTTTAGCTGGGATGTGAATGAAAGTAGGACACTGAGAGACTGAAATGAGGAAAGAGAGAGTTCCAGGCATGGGGGTCGAGCAGCGAAAATATCTGGAGTCAAGAGGTGGACTGTCTTTTTCAAGAAACAGAAAAGATACCAGTGTTACCAGATCACAGAGCATGTAGAAGGAAGCAATGTTCAAGAAGAATAACAAGGTAGGAATGAGTTAGGTAATGAAGGGCTTTAAAAGCCAAACAAAGGATTTTATATTTTATTCTGAAGGTAATAAGTAGCCAGTGGAATTTTTTGAATGTACAATGACATGATCAGACCTACACTTTAGGAAGATCAATTTGACAGTTAAGTGGAGGATGAACTGGAGATTTGAGTGGGGATTCTTAAGAAGATGGAATGGAATATAGAGAGGCTCCCTTTTTAATGATTTGCAAATGAATTTGTACTTTAAGCTGGTGTTGTTACTGCTGAACATCCATTTCCTTATTTGTAAAGTGGGGATAATTATAGCATCTACTTCAATAAGTTATTTTAAGTATGATAATCTTGTTGCCAAGGCTTGAACTGAAGGGGCCTTAAATCCCTAAAGACTTAGTCTGGTGTTTCTTCCAGTCATGGGAAGAGAGCAACCTAATACAAAATAAGGATTGTACTGTGGGGTCTTCTTTCCATAGAAGTGGTTTGAAGGATATCGTGAGGAAAAAGACAAAGAACATAAAGAGAGGAAAGATGTTCTTTGTCTTTTCCCTCGCAAAACATTTTGCAAACCTAGAAGCATTATATAAATGGCACCTGTTGTTTCATTATCTAGTGCCTTCTGACTTTTTCCTTAAAGAAAACATTAATGATGTCCAGGCATGAGACTTCTAAAGTTTCCAAGCCTTTATCTCTTTTCATTCTTAATAATAATAGCTCACATTGATATAGTACTTTAAGGCTTGCAAAGCTCTTTACAAATATCATCTCATTTTATCCTCACAATAATCCTGGGAGGTAGATACTATTTTTATCCTCATTTTACAGGTGAAAAAACTGAGGTATACAAAGGTTAAGTAACTTGCCCAATATCACATAACTGGTAAGTGTCTGAGGCCATATTTGAACTGAGATCTGCTTGACTCCAGATCCAGTGAGTTATCTTCTAGGTCACCTAGCTGTCTTTCATTCTTGATCCTGAACCACATATTTTAAGCAAAGTTATCACTATTCATACAAATTGAAGTCACAAAGCATCAAATATGTTTTGACTTAGTTTGAAAGAACTGGTCACATTTTAAAAATGAAATTTTTCTATCCTCTATACATTATTCCTTGGTATGCCTTGGTCCCTTATGTAGTCTGGTGAAGACTTGGGACTCCTCAGAATAATGTTTTTAAATGCATAAAATGAACTATATAGGATTTAAAAAGAAAACAATTATAATGAAATGTGGTCTATCTATCTATCTACCTACCTATCTATCTATCTATCTATCTATCACCTATCTATCTATCTATCTATCTATCTATCTATCTAATCTTTTTTGGGCCCAGGTTAAGATACTCTGGATAAGTTCCTTTAGCTGTTAAGTGTTCTAAATGGCCTTTAAATTCCCTTTCAGCTCAATGTATGTCATCCTTGAACTATAACCATTATTTTGTTCTGTTTACTTATATTCAACATTATGCCTGCAAGGCAATTTAAAGAAGTCGTACCTGAAATCATGCTTTTTGTTGCCCTTGTACTCATGATGAAACCAACTTCATTCACCAATACCTCTGTTTACCTCTTAGGTGATCACCTATGAAATAACCTTCCCTTTTGCTGCGAATTCATTATGCCTTCTGTATTCATCTGAAGTAGCAATGTCAATATGAATATGATTAAGATTTATTGATAGTTTAAAAGATGTGTGATCCTCAGTATCCTCTGCCTCTTTTCTTGTCATTTTATTGCAACTTTCGCTGTGGAAGCCGACGTGAGTGACATAGCACTGAGAGATATTTTGTATTTTTTATTGGTTTCATGAATTTTCTAGGTTAAAAAAAGTCATTGTCAAGGGACCATCCTTCTGGCAATTAATCTCCACACTGAACTAGGATGGTTTCTGGGCAAAAGAAAATCTGTATCTGGACTTATACTTCAAAATATTTTATGCTGCTTTAACATACGAGAGTTTATACTCCACTAATATAATTTTCAGGAATCTAGGGCTACCTCTTCTCCATGATGAGGCATCAGAAGAAGAATTTGTGAAGGCCATGGGGCAATATAATCCTCCTGCTTCCCACAAAATAAAGGGGTAACAGAACTCTTTTCTTTTAATTACTTTCCCTCATCGCTGTAGTTTGCATGTTTCTTGAATCCATGATCCAGGCCTCCCTAGTCACAGAGAATTATGAGTATTGTGGTAACATACACAAACACGTATGTATGCATTCATATATATGTGCATACTATATATATGTATGTATGCATATATATGTATACACACATTTTTTAATTGGCTGCATGTATTCCTGACTCCAATATCATGGCATCATCATGTACAAATTCCCCAAGCCTCCTCTGGCCTTTGAATATGCGACCTGTGGGATATTGTGACATATGAAAAGTTCAAGAGGCAAAATTTCTGGGTAATCATCTCATTTATTATGGTTATTGAGTAATTCAATAAAAGAATGGTTGTTTGGTTATCTCTTTTAAACCAAAGACTGATCGTGATGGCCTACAGACGCTTATATGCCCTTGGAAAAGTGGATGTTCACTACAGATGGCAATTAATTAATGAGAAAATGAATGTTATAATGAGAGGTGGATTTGTTCTAATAAGGGACTAGGGGATGTGATTTTGATTATGTCACTTTTGTTCCCAGACAATCTAGACAAAGGATCTATTCCCAATCTAAGCCCCAGTAGAACACGTTGGGCTTCCTCCACTTGGATGGGGAATGAACAAAATTGGGGGAAAAGTTAATCCAGTCTCATTACCAGCAATGTCCTTCAGATGCTGGCTAAATAACCTACAGGGGGCTGATTACTGAATGAGGAAATAGAAAAGTAAAAAACCTGGTCTTAATTCAATGGTTGGTTATTAATATAAGAGAGAAATAATCATTTTCCTCAATATTATACCCATTTACAGGAAGACTTGGCCTTGACAGTTCAAAAGACAGTAGAATTCATTTTCACTTGGAGAAATTATCAAAGGCTTCTTATTGGAAGAAGCATTTGAGCTGAACCTTAAAGGGTGAGTAGAATTTCAAAAGGCTAAATAAATCTAGTAGAAAGAAGGCAAAGAAAGGGCTGGATATGGGAAAATGTGTGATGTGTGTACAACACAGACTCTAGGGAGCCAATCTCTAACATGACTTAAAATAAGGAAATTACGGGAAAAAAAAAAAAAACAGTAGCCTTGCACAGTCTCCTCCCTCTTTCAACAATAGCTATCACAAGCTTAGTTGTTGGTTTCCCCCATCTGAATCAAAACAGGCTTTGCAGGCACAAAGTTGCAATAATCCCATTAATGACTTCTCTGGGATTCTCATGCACAACATAACAAAGTCTGATTTGGAAATTATAGTAAAACCTCCTTAATATGAACGAGCTGGTGGGCATGGCTGTCTAAACTAGTGATACTTCTGAGTTATAGAATGTTTTCAAAGAAATTCAGCTAGTTGTCTTGCAAATGTACTTGAAACTTAGCAAAGGAAGGTCACTATTAAAAATCCCTTGGGAACCTACTGTGATAAACAGATAATAATACTTTGTGAATAGTACTCCAATTATTTGTCAAGGATATTATAGATAGGATAGACTTGAATTGGATGGTATCTAAGGCTTTTTCTAGATCTTAAGGTTTATGTTTTGGAACCCATAGCCAAAGATAGTGTTTAGGTGGGCAAGAGCTCACTTGGGAAATATCATGGCTAGTGGAAGAGTAGAGTTCAACTCAGATGGGCTTCATTGGAAAGCTATCATGGACTTGAGGGTAAAGGGTACAACTGAGAGATGTTGGTTGGTATTTTTGAGGTTGACTGACATTGTGAAAACTTTTGGTGAATGCCTTTGGTAATGAAGAGTAATTCAGAACAATGTAAACTTCTGGAGTGTTGAAGGACTTAGATACATTATATGGAAATCCTATGAGGATCCTTTGACATGGGAATTTCCTCCCTCCTACATGCCTCCAGAAGTCCCATCCAGCTCTGAGGTCCTGTCATTCTACAATATTTAGACAGCCTAAAATTACATTGCATTTCTTGGTAGATATGTCACACAGTTAGCTCACATTAAATTTGCAGTCCACTAAATCCTACAGATCTTTCTCAAAAGAACTCCCTGTCCTTCTGACAGTTATGGAACTCAAAATTGATTGAGTGAATTCTAAAGGGCTCAGTAAATGAATTACCCAACTACAAGGTCCATTCTTCATACAGTCAACTCTTGAATATCAGGAGGTGATTATCCAGTTTTCAATTATCCAGGCTCTTAGATTCTCTTCACTTCTCACTTGTGTTTTGGTTTCTGACCACTTTTCTTTGGCTTCCTCAGTAAATTGTGCACAGAATTAAGTTTTAAAAAGTAAATAAAATGGAAAGGAAGGCATCTATCCCTACCATGTCACACATTATTTTATAAAGCAACAATCACCAAAGCTATTTAGTACTAGTTAAAAAAAGTAGGAAATATTTTTCAATGAAACATCCAATGCAAGATCCAAAGGAAAATAAACACATCACTATACTTGATAAAACTGAAAATATAAAGTACTAGTGTAAAATCCTCCTGTTTGATAAGAACTATGAAAATCTGAAAAACAATCCTGCAAAACAGGCAGTTAGGTGATGCAATGGATAGAGAGTTAGACTTGAATGCAGAAAAACCTGAGTTCAAATCTCTGGACAAGTCATTTAATTTCTGTTACCTCAGCTTCCTCAAATGTAAAATGAGGATAAAAATAGTACCTACCTTTCAGAGTCATTGTGAGAAACATGAGATAATATTTGTTATGCTTGGTCCAATACACAGTAGATACTTAATAAATGCTTATTTCCTTCCTTCCTTCTCCCTTGGGGGAGACAAGAGCTACTAGATACATTAAGAAAGGCCTTATATGAAAGAAGGAACTTGAATTGACCTTTTTAGGAAGGACTGGATTTTAAGAGTTGAAGATAATGGAATTAATTCAATCTTTGCAAAGCAGTGGAGAGAAGTGATGGAAAATTGCAAGTCAGAATACAAGAAGCCTGTGTGGCTTCTTAGAATGTGCAAAGGGATATAATAGGCAATAAGTTTGGAAAAGTAGATTGGAACTGGGTTGTAAAAGACCTTAAAGGCCAAACATGAGATACTATCTTTGATCCTAAAGGTAATAGGAAACCAGTGGAGCTTACTGAAAAGGTGTGCCAAGTCATGCCTATGCTTTAGGCCTTACTTTGGCAACTATTTAGAGGATGGCATGGAGAGAAGAGAGATGTCAGGCTGGGAAACTAATTAATGATGAAAGCAATAATAATTTACATTGTTTCTTATTTATGATTCAAAAGCATCTATGTCACAACTGCTTTATGTTCTCACTAGTCCAAATACCATCATTCTCATTTTCAAGATGAGGAAACTGAGGTTTAGAGAAGTTAGGTAACTTTGTAGAGGTTTATAGCTAGAAAATACCAGAGCCAAGTTTCTCCTAAGTCCAAGTCTAGTGCTCTTTTCCTCTATGTGATGCTACCCTCTTACCCTGGCATTTATAATGTACCATGAAGTTTGCAAGGCATTTTAGATATATTATTTGATTTGATTTCTATAATAATACCATAGAGTGGATATTGCAGGTATTATTGTTCCCATTTTTATGGATAATAAATCAATAAACATCTATCGAATGATTACCATATGCCCGGCACTGAGCTAAGAAAACTAAAGCTCACACATTTTAAGAAACTCACCCATGGAGGAAAAGTAGTAAGTGTTAGACATGAGGCAATACTGTAAAAGTCTCCATCAGAAAGCATCTCAGAAGGAAATGGGATGGAGTGAACTTTATCAATCTTCTTACATGGCAGCTGATGTTTCCAGGTTATTTATTCTAAACTGTTTCAGAATACCTAACTGGAGAGAGTCTTCTCCTTTTCCTATATTTACCTGAATGGTTCTGTGGCCACAAGAAATACTCAATAAATTCTAGTCCAGTTACTGATTGAAGAATGCAAGATGAACTTCCATCCCAGGGTAGCACATATAGTCACTTTCATGAAAGCAGAAGAATGAAGGTCAGGTTATCTTGACATCTCTTCCAACTTTTACATTTTATTGCCAAATAACAAGGACAATTTTCACTTTCTTACTTAAATCATGGCACCTCAAGCCTTCCATGAAAGTCTGTCATCCTGTGAGTTTCTTTTTCTTTATTCCAACATTAAATGTATTTGTATCTTAAATGAACCAGACATGGCTATCATGAGGTCCCATTCCTCCTCTCATTTGGATTTTCAGCTTAATATTCAGTAACACATTTATTCTCCTTCATTCATTCAATGACTTTATTATATTTCTTCTACATATAGCCCCATTGGGGGAGGGAGAAGAAGGAGGAAAGAGGGAATCAAAAGTTAAGAAAAGGCCTATCTTCAGCAACAAATTATGTTTTTATCACATGATCACCAGAACAGATTTTTTTTTCTTTTTTTTCTTTTTTCCTGGACTTGAGAGAAAAGAAGGAGCCAGATTCTTCTACAAAGAACCGGCACTGGAAAGTGGGTGACTTTGCTTTTCATTTTGTCATCCCTGAACTCACAAGACATTATTGACCTCTCAGGTTTGAGTATAAGAAAGGTCTGGCAGCCTGCAAGATTGCATGACTGCTGGTTAATTTACAAGATCACAGACAGCTAGAGAGTTTGTTTAATTGAAGGATATAATTACCAGGTGTTGAAGGTAAAAGGGCTCATTAATTTCATAAACATTCTGTTGACTGAAGTGTACTTGTTTTAATTTTTCATTACATATTGAAGAGAAAGGTACCAGTGGTTTAGGGGGAATGGTCTATGAATGAATGAAGGAAGGAAGGAAGGAAGGAAGGAAGGAAGGAAGGAAGGAAGGAA
>NW_020954564.1:5930187-5949543 GCF_900497805.2 Vombatus ursinus | reverse complement strand
AAGGAAGGAAGGAAGGAAGGAAGGAAGGAAGGAAGGAAGGAAGGAAGTCTGGTATGGGTCTTCATTCTTGAAACATTTCTTTCCAACAATTCAATAAATCCAATTCAACAAATATTTAAGTATCAATATACCAAAGGTAATACTGCACTTAGGATTGGAGGTACAAGGATAGATAAGGAATTGGACCCATTTTCATTATACTTATAATTAATGGAAGCTAAGCTCTATACCAGAAGCTAGCAAACTTTCAGAAATACTATGTCAAATTTCTGAATTGCACTTTCCCCCACTTGAGTCCTGAGAATGGTGATCACTTTAACTGGGATAACCTACCCCTAACTTTCCCAGCAGATGCCAACAGTGTAATTGGGATATCCCAACAGGAAAAATCCAGTAAATTTCATTTTTCCTCTTCATCAGATATCCATGAGCTCTAATATGGGGTAGATACTCACAAAATCAATGGAAGTCAATAGTCAAAAATCAAAGCAAATACATAGGAAAATCATGTGCCTTATATACAGTAGGATTATTAATAAATAACTATAGTATCAATCAATAAAATGAATCATAGGAGGTTCTGGGGAAATTTTTAGAAGTCTTACCTTGGTGCTTGACCAAAATGCTCCAAAAGATTCTCCTTGTCCATATTACGAATGTTTTCCTAAATGAGATGATTGGATTTTAAGTTGGGAGACACTTAGAAATCATCTCCTCCAACTATATTATTTACTATCATGAGTTCGGTTATCCCCAAATAGTAAGGTTTCAATTACCTAGAAAGCTTGGGTAATAGTTCATTGAATTTTCTGACTCTATGAGTATTAATTTAAATAAAAGTTTTCAAACTTGATCATTAATTTTGTCTTAAAATACCCCAGTTGATTGTCTTGCTTAGAGTCTAATAAAGAGTTTGAATATTTACTTTAAAATTTATAGAATTTAGATAACCTATTAAAATATAATATATATATATATATACATGAGAATGACAGAAATTAGAACACTTAATAGAACTAAAATGAGATATATGCATATATGTGCATGTGTATGTGTATTAAACTCACTCCTAATCATAAATTCCTCAAGATCACAGATCATATCTTGTGTCCTATTCATCTTTGCATCTTCTTATAGAGTTTCATAAGTGAATGAATGAATGGAATATGAAGGATTTAAACTGATTTTTTCAAACAGAGAGGAGTGCATAACCCTAGGAGAAACTCAGTCTAGTAGCCAGCCCTTATTCCAAGGGAGAGAAACCAATTCAACAAATCAGCAATTCTGCACCTTTCACTATGAAAAATCTCCACATTAAGTGAAATTTAGGAGTTTGCCGACTGACTGGCCTTGTGGCTTTTTGAGCAGTGATCTCTCACTTGTGCCACTGAAGTCTGGCAGCTCTTATGGGGGCTGATGGAGAAAAATGGAGAAGGGGGGAAAAAATCCTTCCCCACAGGCAGGCTATGTTCCTCCTTTCAATTCCCCTCCCCACATTCCCTTTCAAAATTGATCCTGGCCCGCCATCCCTCGGTGTGCCACCACCCAGCCCAAATTGGCATTCTCCCGGCCTTGCCAGTCTGCACTTAGATTTATGATTTATTTAGAATTGGATTACATTGAGGCTCAAGGCCAAGACTCCATAATCCGTCACCGTCTCTGATATGGCCGTACACAAACATTTGTTTTAGCTGCATCAGCATCCCTGGCTCCAGTTAGAAGGATACCCGGTGTTAATCGCTATAGCAACTATGCCTAGTTGCCGTGTTTTGTGTGTTTCTTTCCCACTCCCATCCATTAGTACCGTGATCCTGGACACCTTCTCACCCACCCACACCACTAACCCTACCACTGCCCCAATCACCTTTCCAATGAATCATTGGTTCCTTCTAGTGATACATATTTATAATTCAACAGAACAGTAGCTAAGCTGAATTATGTTGCCAAAATGCATCACAGTCAAAGTTGTTTTGTTATTTGTTTTTGACTGAATAACAGCAAGTGTTCTAAATTATGGTCTCACTAGTTTAGAAAAAAAAAGATAAGAAAAGGTATATAACTGTTAATGCTATTTATGGTGGCTTCCTGTAGGGTGGATATAGGCTTGTTTGGCACTATTGGGTGCTTCTGTTGGAACCAGATTTGAAGTATCTCATTCTTTATTAGCTAATTTCTAATCTAAAGCACTTAGGTTGACTAATTTACAATGACACTGATTAATTTAAAGGGTGGTTTATGGAGTCAGAGGATGTTAGAGGCATAAGAATCCTTAAAATGTAAGATGTTAGAGTTGAAAGAGACCTTGGGGAATATTTCATTCATCTATTTCATGTTACAGATAAAAATACCTAGGCCCATGGAGGGAAGAAAACTTGCTAATGAGGACAGAACTTGGTTAAGATATTCAGGAATTGTTTCTTCTTCTCAATACACTGTCCAGTTGACTGTCTTTCTAAATACAACACTAAATGAAAATATGGTAACAAGGGGAAAAATAAGGAGAGAAGAGAAACATAAGATAAGAAGTATAGAGTAGAAAAATAGGATAAACAGGATGCTAGAAAGAGAAAGTATATTGGGGTCACCTCATCAGGCCTGTAGTGATCTACTCAGAATGGAAGAAATCACCTGAAGAATTGAAGTTCCTCTCCTCCTGAATACCTTTTCTGTTAATACTTCAAGTCCTACCTGATTTTTAGTAGCTGGTAAAGAGATCAACCTGGTTAGAGACTCTGAGAAATCTGTATAGATTTTGGATTCCCAAACTAACTGAGATATATTATGAGCAAAATGAGTTGGAATGAGAACAAATCTTCAGAATAATGCAGAAGGAGTTAGGTTCACTGGGGCAGAAATATGTACTCATAACTTCGAAGAGCTAAAATGTCTGATGATTGTACAATATATGATGGAATTCATATCAACAACAAAAACTGAGATTTCCAGACCTCTCAACCCACAAATGCCAAAGACAACTTAGATCAGTGGGAAAAGTCTGTTTCTGTGGCCTCATTTCTAAAATATATAGAGAATTAAGTCAAATTTATAAGAACACAAGCCATTCCCCAATTGGTAAATGGTCAAAGGATATGAACAGGCAGTTCTCAGATGAAGAAATTAAAGCCATCTATAGCCATATAAAAAATGTTCTAAATCACTATAGATTAGAGAAATGCATTCAAAACAACTCTGAGGTATCACATTACACCTATCAGATTGACCAACATGACAAAACAGGACAATGATAAATGTTGGAGAAGATGTGGGAAAATTGGAACACTAATGCATTGTTGGTGGAGTTGTGAAATGATCCAACCATTTTGGAGAGCAATTTGGAACTATGCTCAAAGGGCTATAAAAAAATGTGCATACCCTTTGATCCAGTAATATCACTTCTAGGTCTGTATCCCAAAGATATCATACAAATGGGAAAAGGACCCACATGTACAAAAATATTCATAGCAGCTCTTTCTTTGGTGACAAAGAATTGTAAATTGAGGAGATGTCCATCAATTGGGGAATGACTGAACAAGTTGTGGTATATGGATGTAATGAAATACTATTGTGCTATAAAAAATGATGAGCAGGCAGACTTCAGAAAAATCTGGAAAGACATGTATGGTCTGATGTTGAGTAAAGTGAGCAGAGCCAGGAGAACATTGTATACAGTAACAGCCACATTGTGCGATGACTAATAATGATAGACTTTACCCTTCTCAGCAATGCAAGGATATAAGACATCTCCAAAGGACTCATGATGGAAAATGTTAGCCACATACAAAAAGAGAACTATGGAGTTTGAATGCATATCAAAGCATGCTATTTGTCATGTTTTTTTTTTCTTCTGTTGTGTTTTATTTCCTCTTTCCGGTGGTTCCTCCTATTTGTTCTAATTCTTATTTACAATCTCACTTATGTGAAGATGTGCTTAATAGGAATGTATATGTATAGCCTATATCTGATTGCATGCCATCTTGGGGAGGGAGGTGGGGAGGGAGGTAGGGAGGGAGGGGGAGAGAAATTTAAAACTCAAAAGCTTATGGAAGTGATTGTTGATAAAACAAAATAAATTAATAAAGTTAAACCAAGAAAAAATTAAAAAAAAAACTAAGGAAATTTGTATGGTCAGTATTTATAATCTCTCAAATTCTTCCCAGGGGGCAGCTAGGTGGCACAGTGGCTAGAGCACCAGCCCTGAAGGTAGGAGGACCTGAGTTCAAACCCAGCCTCAGACCAAACACTTGACACTTACTAGCTATGTGACCCTGGGCAAGTCACTTAACCCCAATTGCCTAAAAACAAAGACAAAAATGAAAACAAAAACAAATCAAATTCTTCCCAACTGAAAATGAGTATTACCCCAAAAGATTATTACAGTTAAGAAGAAGGAATATATATATATATATATATGGAATATATATATATATATATATGGAATATATGTGGAATATATATATATGTATGGAACATATATATATATACACACACACACATATATGGAATAATTCATTGTTGGACTCTAAATTTCAGGAACTATTCAATTTGTTAGGAAGAGGGATAGGATGCAACTTTGAATACACTATAATTTAGTGGAAGTCATCTTAGATAAAAAAAAACATGGGAAATATAATATTAGGGTTTGTAAAGGATTTTAAACTATGAAATGTTGCAATATAGAATGTTAGAGATAGGGCAGAGCCAAGATGGCAGAATGAAAGCAATGACTTGTTTGAGCTCTCCCCCAAACCCATCCAAATATCTGTAAAAAAATGACTCTAAACAAATTCTAAAGCATCAGAACCCACAAAAAGACAGAGTGAAACAAATTTCCAGCCCAAGACAACCTAGATGGTTGATCAGAAAGGTATATCATGCTGGGCTGGGAGAGGAATGAAGTTGGGCATGGGCAGCAGCAAACCTGGAACAGGCCTCAGAGGACTGAATCACAGCCAGCTGTGGTGGTTTCCAGACCTCGCAACCCACAAATGCCAAAGACAACTTAGATCAGTGGGAAAAATCTGTTTCTGCAGTGAGAGAGAGAAGCTAGGTCCCAACCCTAGTTCCATCTGTGGCCCCAGGGCAGCGGCTGCTTCCTGAGCTTCTGGCCCACAGACTGAGGGGGAATCGAGTGGCTGATCAGAGGGGGTTGCAGGGATCTCTTTGCTGGTGCAGGATTCTCTTGCTTTGTCCATGCTTAGATCTGGGTCACAGTTCTGGGTGGCAGTCCTGGGGCAAGGAGGAGTGCTGACATGGTGGAGCATGCAGTGGTGATGTGGAGGAAATCCTCACAGGTCCAAGACAGAAAAGAGTGCTTATGGTCACTCATAGACCAGAGCACAGGCCAGGAAAGGAGTAAACACCTCTCCCCTTATAATACTACCTTGGAAGAACTGAAAATTTACAGGTCCCTAGAAGTAGCTCTGAAAATAGCTGTATAAACCCCCAAAGCTTGGGACAGTACATTTTCCACATTGGAAGCAGATTTCTACCTTAACAAAGAGTTTATAACTCAAGTAATTGGCTGAGATCATGAGCAAACCCCTCAAAAAGTGTCAGACCATAGAATCTTTTTTTTTTTGGTAACAAAGAAGATCAAAACATTCAATCAGAAGAAGACAACAAAGTCAAGGCTCCTACATACAAAGCCTCCAAGAAAAATATGAATCAGTCCCAGACCTTGGTAGAGCTCAAAAAGGATTTTGAGAAGCAAGTAAGAGAAGTAGAGGGAAAACTGGGAAAACAAATGAGAGTGATGCAAGAAAATCATGGAAAACAAGTCAACAGCTTGCTAAAAGAGACCCCAAAAAAAAATACTGAAGAAAATAACACCTTAAAAAATAGCCTAACCCAAATGACAAAAGAGGTCCAAAAAACCAATGAGGAGAAGAATGCTCCAAAAAGCAAAATTGTCCAAATGGAAAAGGAAGTCAAAAAGCTTCCTGAAGAAAATGCTTCCTTAAAAATTAGAATAGAGAAGGGTCAGCTATGTGGCACAGTGGATAGAGCACCAGCTTTAAAGTCAGGAGGACCTAAGTTCAAATCCAGAATCAGAACAAATACTTAACACTTACTAGCTGCGTGACCCTGTGCAAGTCTCTAAACCCCAATTGCCTAAAAATTAAAAAAAAATTAGAATAGAGCAATTGGAAGCTAGTGACTTCGTGAGAAATCAAGACACAGTAAAACAAATCCAAAAGAATGAAAAATGAGAAAAAATGTGAAATATCTCATTGGAAAAACAATTGACCTGGAAAATAGATCCAGGAGAGAGAATTTAAAAATTATTGGACTATCTGAAAGCCTTGATCAGAAAAACAGCCTAGACATAATCTTTCAAGAAATGATCAAGGAAAACTGCCCTGATATTTTAAAACCAGAGGGCAAAATAGAAGTTGAAAGAATCCACCGATCTCCTCCTGAAAGAGATCCCCAAAGGAAAACTCCTAGGAATATTGTAGCCAAATTCCAGAGTTCCCAGGTCAAGGAGAAAATATTACAAGTAGCCAGAAAGAAACAATTCAAGTATTGTGGAAACACAATCAGGATAATACAAGATTTAGCAGCTTCTACCTTAAGGGACCGCAAGACATGGAATATAATATTCTGGAGGGCAAAGGAGATAGGATTACAACCAAGAATCACCTACCCAGCAAAACTGAGTATAATCCTTCAGGGAAAAATAGTCATTCAGTGAAATAGAGGACTTTCAAGCAATCTTGATGAAAAGACCAGAGCTGAATAGAAAATTTGACTTTCAAATACTAAACTCAAGGGGAACATGAAGAGGTAAAGAGGAAAGAGAAATTATAAGAGACTTATTAAGGTAGAACTGTTTACATTCCTGCACAGAAAGATGATATCTGTAACTCATGAATCCTTTGTCAGTATTAAGGTAGTGGGAGGGGAAAAAATTGTATGTATGTATGTGTGTGTATATATATATATAGAAAGATATATAGATATAGATATAAATATATACATATATGTGTATATATATATATACAGATAGATAAATAGATAGATAGATAGATAGATGGATAGATAGAGGGCACAGCATGAGTTGAAGATGGAGGGGTGATATCTGGAGAATAAAATTAAGTGGTGAGAGAGGATTATACTGGGAGAAGGAGAAAGGGAGAGGGAGAATGGGGTAAATTATCCCACCAAAAAAAAAAAGAAATGACTCTTACGGAGGAGGAGAAATGAGGGAAGGTGAGAGGGAATGAGTGAATCTTATTCTCATTAGATTTGGCTTAAGGAGGGAATAATATACACACTCAATTGGGTATGGAAATCTATCTTACCCTGCAGGAAAATAGAGGGGGAAGGGGACAAGAGACCAGGAGGATGATAGAGGGGAAGACAGATTAGGAGAGGGAGTAATCAGAAGCAAACACTTCTGAGGAGGGACAAGGTCAAAAGAAAGAATAGAATAAATGTGGGGCAGAATAGGATTAATGGAAATAGAGTTAGTTTTTCAGAACAAGACTATTATGGAAGTGTTTTGCATAACTGTACATGTATAACCTGTATTGAGTTGCTTGCCTTTTCAATGAGGGTGGGTGGGGAGGGAGAAAGGGAGAAAATTTGGAACTCAAAGTTTTAAAAACACATGTTTAAAAAAATGTTTTCACATGCAACTGGGAAATAAGAAATATAGGAAATGGGGTACAAAAATCTTTCCTGCCCTACAGGAAAATAGAAGGGGAAGGGAATAAGAGAAGGGGGGGAGAGACAGAAGGGAGGACAGACTAGGGGAAGGGGTATTCAGAAAGCATGCCATCTTGGAGTGGGGGCAGGGGTGAGATGGGGTGAATATTTGGAACTCAAAATCTTGTGGAAGTGAATGTTGAAAACTAAAAATAAATAAATTTAAAAAAGAATGTTGGAGCTAAGAATAAACCTTAGAACATGGAATTATAGAACATAAAACTAGTTATTTTAACACATCTAGATTATTTTCAAGGTCTACATGGACGTGGTGTTATAAAAAGTGCCACATGAATTCATTTTCTGTCCTTGAGGGACTGACAGATTAGAGAATTTAGAAGATCAGTTGCAGATGACCTAGGAAAAGTAACTTAAGCAGACTTCAGATCCAAACAACAGGAAAGCATCATGGAATCTCTTCCTTTCTTGTATACTTGACACTATCATTTCAAAGATGTAAATTTCATGCAGAAAATATCATTTGGTGAAAAAAAACTATGTATAAAATATCTCTGATAAAGAAGTCAGAAGGATTGTCAAAAATAAAAATTTCTTGAAAGAATATAAATGTTTTCAAAAGAAGAAATTCAAAGTATCAATAGCCATGTGAAATAAATGCTCAAAATTTCTAATAAGAAAAATGAATTGAGAATAACACTGAGATTTCTATCATATTGGTAAAAAGAAGATTAAAGATATAATCAGACCATTTTGGAGAAAATAGGGACACTAATATACTGCTGTAAGAGCTTCAAATTTGATTCACACATTCTAGAAAACAATCTTTTGAAATTAATGTTTCCACTACTAGGAATGTACTTCAAATATGTCCAAGAGTAAAAGGAAGATATGACACTTAAAAAATAAACAAACAAACTCAAAAACAAAGTGAGTATGGATAGACTGGAGAATCATTGTATATATTGTGATATAGGAACATAATGGAGTAATATTATTAATGAGAAATATGAGAACAAATGAAATATCTCAGTAGAGAGATGAGGGACAATGAATGCAGAATATTACAGATACTGCTAGATCAGTTCACGTTGTTGATCCATCTTGCTTAAATGTTTTTCTTTGTTATAAAGGAGGATTCAGTGGTAGTATATATATATATATATATATATATATATATATATATAAAGAAGTGAGTTTGTTATGAAAAACAATATATTTGAAAGAATTATATAGAAACTACAAGGTTTTATGCTGGCTATAAGTGCATATTTCAGGGGTTTTATTGTTGCTGACAGAAATATATAGTACATGAAAGTGGATTACTATGTAAAAGACTTTTGGTCTTGTCCTCTTTTAGCTTTTTTCTTGCTCATTTTTATATTTATATCAATGGGGAGGACCTTGGGAGCAAGCTGAACTTCATTGGCACCACACAAAACACACTTTTTTCCCATGTTTCTTTGGTAGAACCTATGAAATTAGCTATATCATAACAAATTGCCCAGCAGGGGTTAAATTGAAGTTATAAAGAAGATATGCCACTAAGTCAGATACCTGTCTGGTACTATAGAATTCAAATCAGTGCCAGACACAATTAAAGTTTGTCCTGGGAACCCCAGGATGACTTTGGGGCAAATATCATTAGTTGAATATGCTGGCACATAACCTTGGACTATGGACTAAAAGTGTTGTCATCCTGCCTTTGTTATAGAGAGGCTTTCTACTTAATGCACCTCAGCAGATGGAACTTTAGTTTCACACAAGTGACCCTAAAGATCTGAAGCCCTGAATAAGATTGTGGAGAGAAACTTGCCAACAATGTCACCATTGGAAATATCCAACAGAGATTACAGGAGCAGAGACCATTTCAACAACCTCACCAGCTTTGCCCCACAGGAAAAATGAGTTAGCTTGTACACACATGTACCTAGGATATGTGTTCTTCATAAACTTTTGCTAGTCACACATGTTGTCTTCATTTTTGTTTTTTCCTCACTGTAGTAACCTGTGGAAGAGTTTTCCTTTGGTGCATGGAGGCATTTTTCTTATTTTAATAGAGAGAATACTGAACTTGAAAGCAGAAAGACGTTGGCTTGAATTCTGCCCTAGACACACACAATCTATGTAAACCTGTGAAAATCTTAATTTCTTTGTTTCAATTTCCTCATGTATAAACTAGGAATAATAATAACCCACATCTCACATTTTTTTGTTTATTTGTTTTCAGGATCAAATGAGATAATAGTGTAAAATACTTTGCAAAAGTTAAAATGCTGAATAAATATCATTGTCATCATCATCATCACCTTTATCACATGCTACACTATTATTGATTAAATGTATTTCACTCAGAACTAACATATCTTCTGTCTGGTTCATAAAAAATATATATACTTGTAGGGGCTTATAAACTAGCCTTTGATTAAATGTTGACCCTCTCTAATTCCTCAAACTTACAGTAACTTTTCTGGCAGCCCATATGTGAGGGGTGACCTAGGTAATGCAGCATCAGTAGAACTTTTATTTTAATCTTATGTAAAATTAAAAATCTCTAGCATTTTTGCATCTGCATCAGCAGCATGACATACCTTGAGAAGTAGTACAGCCATGGAAATATAAGTAGGTTAAAAAGAGTAAAGAGAAATCTCTGACTGGCAGACCCAGATATAGTGCTTTTTGTTGTTTTTCTATTTTTTTTTGTTTTGTTTTTCTTTTTTTTTAATAATGGAAATGTCTGATATATGTAGGAGAGTATTCTCTGCAAAAGTCATTTGGAAGAACAATACTAGCTTCACTTTGATGTGAATGACAGAGACAGCATTCTGGGAAGAAAGGACCATAAAACTGATAGTGGCAGTTTGACAGTAGTTCTTCTGATGTTCTAGACCAGGGGTGGGGAACCTGTGGCCTCGAGACCACATGTGGCCCTCTAGGTCCTCAAATGTGGCTCTTTGGTGCAATGGGCAGCACTTGAGGACCTAGAAGGCCACATGTGGCCTCAAGGCTGCAGGTTCCCCACCTCTGTTCTAGACCATATACTCTTTGGGCCACTGTGAAATCATTTCCCTTTTGAGATGATTGGTTTGAACCTAAAAAAGAGTTACTTAAATAAGGCATGATCCCCTACAATAAAAGCTCCTCGAAGGGGAGTTGTTTTTGTTTTTGTTTTCTGGACTTTTCCTTCATATCCCCAAGGCCCAGCACATTGCCTGTCACATAGAAATGCTTAACAAATGCTGATCTTTAGTTGTTTGATTGACTGCTTTCATTTTGCCAGATGCCCAGGCAAGATTTCTAAGTCCCAGAGACTCAATGGGAAGTAGTAACTGTCTGTAGTGTTTTCTGTTTTAAAGATACTTTTTTTTCATAACCACCTTGTGAAGTAAATAGTGCAAGGGTTATTATGGTCATTTTTGAAAGAATGAAACTGACACTTGGAAAAAATAAGTGATGATGTGTGACCACATATTTCGTCAAAGACTGAACTCAAACCCAGGTCTTCTGACCAAATCCAGTACTCTTACCATGCTGCTACTCACACTCAACTGGTTCTCTCTTGTGGTAGTGGTGGTGGGGAGCTGGGAAGGACACCAATGACATTCTTCACCAATGTGAGGGCCTCAGAATAAGGAGGAAGGTGAGCTAGTGTTCCCACCTCTGGTCAATTTAAAGTTGAGCTCCCAAGCTCCCTGCTGAGGGCTGACAGTGGCTTTGACCTCTGATGAACCTTAGAGATGTCAATCCCCACCCTCTCCCAGTGGGACACCTACCTTTTGTCAGCCCTACTCCACATGCAGAGATGATAGCAGGCGGTTATTTGGCTGTGCTCTGAATAGGAACACTCTGAGACCAGAGGGGAATTGTAATGATTGCCTGCAAGGTATTTTGAAGGGTAAAGTCACCCCAGATTCTGCTGAGTTGAGTGCTGGGCATATCCTAAAACCTGGGGCTTTTCCCTCTAACTTGGCAAAATTAATAGTGGAATCCCAACAATGAAATATCCTGTCTTCCTCAAAAGAAGAACAGAGGTTTTTCTTTCCTTCTTCTCTTCTGCAGTCCTCCACCCGCAGGATTTTTAACCTGATCCCAGTCATTACTGAAATCTCTGGATCTCAAGTGGTGTTAGAGAAAGGAGATACCAGGAAATTCTTGATCAATTAACCCCTCCCATCCAAACCACTCCCTCTTCCCCAGATTTTACCCTTCGTATCCTTCCCCTTCCTCATCCAGGAGCACTGACCTTGGAATGCTATCTCCTTTCCTCACCTCTCACTCACATACTTACCCCTCACAGGGCATGATTTATTCATTATACCCCAATCTTCCATTCAGAACTCATACCATATCTCCTAGATTGTTTCTTTCCTCTATTCTGGAGGAAAATGATCTGATGGACTAATTCACATTTCAATTTTAGGGAATGAAAATGTGCCCTTCTTAAGATAATTTATCCCATTCCCCTCCCCCATTTTAAGAGTATCTGAATGCCCAGCCCAAAGGAAGTAAGAAGCAGAGTGTAATGGAGAGAGTGTAGGACATTGACCTATTTTATAGAACCTAATCATAGGTTCTAATCTTGCTTATGTCAATAATTTGCTATGTGAACGTGAATAAGGGTGGTATAGTAAATACAACACTTGACTTCAAATCAGAAGACTTGGTTTAGTTCTGCTACTTGCAACTTGTGTCACCAATGTAGTATGGTGGAAAAATCACTGACTCAGGTGTCTGAGGACCTCAGTGAAAAACTTGCCTCTGAGGTTTACAACCTGTATTACCTTGGGCAAACCACTTAACCTTTGGGTGCCTCAGTTTTCTCATTTGTAAAATGAGGGAGTTGGAATAGACGGCTACCGAGGGATCTTCCAGTTCAATATTTATGATCCTATTATCTTTAGATCTAGCAGTTTCCACATTTCTAAAAATAAAAAGGGATGGGCTAGATTACTTTTGTAATTCTTACAAGGAATCAGAGAATGTTGGAACTGTAATGGTATTTGGAACATAAAGTATACAAGCATGGAACCTAAAATGTTAAAGCTAAGAGGGACAAAGATTGCTGGAGCTTGGAAGGGCTCTTGGAACATAGAACATGGGATACCAGCGATGGAAAGAAGGAACCTAACAGGTAGTCTACCTCTATCCTCTGTTCTTTTTTTTTTCACACATAGGAAGAAATTAAGTCTAACTCTTAAATTCCATGAATTAATTACTAGTAGTGAAACTTCAGGCAAAAGTGAAGATATATTTTGGAAAAGATTTCCTCCTGGCTTTCCTCAAATCACACTGCCTTGCTGCTTACAAACTCTGCCAGTGAGAAGACATGGCCTTGTCCTGCACTATCTCTTCCCTATTTCAAAAGGGTAGAATTTACATTGTGATTGATCTTCCCTTGTTGCCTCCAGATTTGTTCAGTCATGTCTGACTCCTATCCCATAGCATGTCGATACTGCCTGAGAAGAATTAAGATTATACTATTATATTAATAATTATTTATTAATTTGTGATCCATTGTTTTCCTCCTATTTTTTTTTTCTTAAGACCTCATTCCTGAAAAGACCAGTCAGTCTCTGAGGGGCATTACTGAGTGATATGACTACTCCTAGTCCCCAAGGCACCTTACTCATTAACTAGGTTGTGCTGGGCCCTACCCAAATGGGAACCCTGAGTTCTGTTTAGGATATAAACGGAATCCAATCTGGGTGAGCTCTTTCGCTGAGGGAAAGAACTGTCCTTGTTCCCCTTTGTTAGGGTGACCCAGCTCATGAAGGAGAAAATAAACCAGAGAGAACTTGTTCAGAGTGCCCAGATTGTTAGAGAGAGCTCAAATTCGTGACCAGGGCATGCTCTCGGTTGACCTTCCCCCTCGCCCTCAATGATCTGGTAACTGGGAGGGACTGGACATTTTAGTTTACCTCCTCATTAAATGTCCACCAATCATTGTTGAGTTTCATTTGTCAGGAAAGTTCCATGTCACAAGGTACACACCTAACTTAAGGTATTTTAGAGTCTCCTTGGCATCTTTGGTTACTGAGAGAAAGCACTGGCCTAGCCTAGATAATAAATTGGTTATTGATACCTAGAAACTTTGTCTCTTGGGATTTTATTCATAACACATCCATAGGGTTTTCTTGGCAAAGATAATGAAGTCGTTTGCCATTTCCTTTTCCAGGGGATTAAGATAAACAGGTTAAGTGACTTGTCCAGGGTAACACAGCTAGTAAGTGTCTGAGACCAGACTCAGGTCTCCCTGACTCCACATGAAGTACTCTATCCACTGAACTACCTAGCTGCCTCCAGACTAATATTCACCAAATACTGCCTTCATGTCACTCCCTTACTCATGAAGCTTAGGTGGTTGCCCACTGACTACAGAAAGCATGCCCAACTCCTTTGCCTTATTTTCAAAGCCCAGCACAATCTAGTTCCAATTTTATTGACTTCTGTTCCCGAAACTGTACCCCATTCCTCTGGCTAAATGTTGCTCCTCATAGCTCGCTGCACCCATCTGATGGAAGACTACCTCTGTGACTTTGTTTACACTATAAGCAAACTCCTCCCAGAAGTGTTCTCTATACAGCCAACTGCATTTTAAAATCTACCCATCCTTTAAGACTGAGATCAAGTTGCACCACCTCCAGAAAGGCCTCCTGGCTCATTCCAGCCCACAGTTATCTCATCCTGAGCTATAGATCTCATTACCTGTATTGTACCAGTGGCTCATATAGACTTTATCATATTAATTGCTTATAATACTATTTGTCTTTTCATGTGGAAAATCCTTGTCTCTACAACATGATTGTAAGTCCCTCAAAGGCAGGACCCGGGTTATATACTTCTCCTGTGTGTCTCCAACACTTAGCAAGTGGGCTACACACAGCAGGCACAAAGTTGTTATTGATTGATGAATATAACAAAAACACAAGGGGAGAGGGAGGGAATAGGTCCCTACTATGTGCCATGAACTTTGCTACATGCTTTACAAATATTATTTCATTTGATCCTCACAACAACCCTGAAAGTAGATGCTATTATGATCCTTATTTTACAGTGGAGGAAATTGAGGCAAAGAGAAGCTAAGTGACTTTTCCTGGGTTACACAGCCAGTAGGATTCTGAGGCTAGATTTGAGTTCATGTCCTTCTGACTCCAGATCCTGAGCTCTCCCCACTAGACTTCTGGTTGACTAAGGAGCCATTGCTTCCAGTCTTGAAGGCCTACCAGGCTTTGCATCTGGAAGACAGGCTCTTAATTACAATAATGACTCTTATGTATATGGAATTTAAAAGATTTACATTTTTTTCCTCTATGGCTCTTGAGGAAGGTGCTGTATTATTATCCCCATTTTACAGAAGAAAAAACTGAAACTGCAAGAGGTTAGATGACTATCCTGGTAATTTAAGCAACTTTTCTGAGCTCAGATTTAAACAAAGCACTCTGAACCCCAAACCCTTTCTACACACACACACACCACTTCCATTCTTTCCATTGCACCACCGCAGTGCCTGCTCTATATATTCCTACCACAAAACCAAGTCTCAAAGCTATACTGTATCAGGCATTCCTACCCAGCCTCCCTTCCTCCTCACAGACCCAAAGAGAGGAGGAGCTCAGCCAGCTAGCTGACAACAGGAAGGAGGAGGGCGGAGAGAAAGGCTTTTTTTTAATGGCTTCCAATATCTCCCTAGTGCTTTGATTTGCTTTCTGAGAACGCTTTAGCTCGACAAACAATTGCAAACTACCCAGGCACAAGGTAAAATGAAAAGCCCACAGGCATTAATTATATATATAGATATTAAAAAAAGAAGCTACTGCTTAATTATTGTTTGCAAATCTCGGTATTTAAATTGACTTATTTGCAAATGTCTGTTTAGAAATTGACTTTGTAATTATAAAGTCAGTGCAGGCATATCTTAGGCCCTGGAGGGGTCTCTAACGAGGAATGATAATGTACCAGCTAGAGTGAGCCATCCTGAGCTGCATTTTAATAACTGAGAGGTGTTTGGGAGGGGGGCAGAAAAGAGCTGTCTGAAAATTCCCCAGCTGGGGATTGAAATGGTCCAGGCCTGGCTGCTGAGTAGGGGGAGAAGGTTGACTGCCAATACTAAGGGGTCTTGGGAGAAAAGGTGGGCTGATGGGCGGATGCCATTGAGCTCCTTCTTCCTGGCATGGTTAGTATTGGGTGAGATCTGAATGAAAATGAGTTTTCTCCCGGCAACAGGCTCTTAGGCGGCTATAGCTGGAAGCCCGCCATAGACTGGGCTTTCTATTCCTCCCAGCTCCTGCCATTCAGGTATCTCATGGAAATCACCCTCCCATCCCTAGCAACAGCAGGACCACTCTCCTCTACTACAGCCCATCCTCTTAGATGCATCCTTGTGGTACAGATGACCCTGGATTCGTAGAAGTTATGCCACCAGACACAAGCGCTGACAGTTTCTACTAGGGTGGAAAGGTGTCCCTGGGGGCTCGACAATGACGCTGATTTGAGGGGAACCAGCCTTGTTAAGTGTAGGGAGGATCATCTCCAAAGGGAATAACTTTCTTTAGCCACAGAAACGCATAGAACTATCTACTGAGCTATGGAAAGAGGATGATCTAAGTTGGTGAAAGGAAATAAAATTGCACTGGTAAAATCACAGATCCTTAAAATTGCTTTAGGAATAGTAATCAAATCAATATTGCCATTGCTTCTGGAAAGGGCATGCCAAATGGCTGCTCTGTGGCTCCCCTCACAATTCCTTGATTCTCTGGATGAAACTCCTTTCTCTGACCACAAGATTTATTATCACTCTCTCTTAGAATAGAAGCTCCTTGCAGACTCTTTCATCTTTGTATTTGTATCCCTAACATCTATCATAACTTGTGGCACATAGTAGGTGCTGAGTAAATGCTTTATTCATTTGTTTATTCTTAGTAGTTTATGTGTTTTTCATATACAGTATACGCACCTGTATATGTGCATAGTGGTTTACAATTTTCAAAGCACATTTTCTCACCATATAGGACAAATATTCTTCTTATTCATCATTTTTTTTGGTACCTGTGATTTTATTGGGCAGGGAGCTCTCTCTGTAAGTTACTCTCTTAAAGAGATATCTGAAGTATTCAGAATCTAAATGACTTACCACTCTCACACATTTGTATGTCAGAGGAAAAACTTGAATCCAGGTCCTTCTGGTTCTAAAAGACTCTATCCACCACTGTACCCTGCTTCCCATGGCAGTTATCTCCATTTTACTGATGAGTCAATGAGCCCAAAAGAGGCAGACACTCCCCAAATCACAGAGTTGTCATGTGAGCAGCCAGGCCTCCTAAATCTAAGTGCAGTGATATTTCCATTATACCAGGCTGCCTTGTGGCCTCACTCTGAGAATTAACCTGCCTGACTTTTTAATTTTGTTGTTCCAAAGCTTCCTACATGTATCGATTTACTACTCTATATAAGCAAGTCAAATCAAGTCAAACAGTATTTATTTAGTACCAGCTATGTTCCAGGAACTGTGCTGAGTGCTGAGAATATCCAAAAAGGGAAAAAAAAGGAAAAAGAAAAAGGCAACGACATGATCCCTGCTCTCAAGAAGCTTATATCTGGGGCAGCTAGGTGATGAAATGGATAGAGCACGGGCCCTGAAGTCAGGAGGACCTGAGTTCAAATCCAGCCTCAGACCAAACACTTGCCGCTTACTAGCTGTGTGACCCTGGACAAATCACTTAACCCCAATTGCCTAAAAAAAAAAAAAAAAAAAAAAAAAAAAAAGGAAAAAAATCATATTCCAATATTCCAATGGAGGAAAAAAAAAACATGAAAATAAAAATGATTCTGTCTCTCTCTGTATGCATATATGAGCATGTATATGTGTATGTATATATACACATGTATATATACATACACACATATATATACATATGCATGTACCTATTATAATCTCAGAGGGTGTGTGCATATACATACATGATATATATACATAATATACATATATATAATATACACATAAATACACACACATATATATGTGTATATGTATGTATATAAAATAATCTCAGAGGGAAGGCACTAAGTTTAAGAGGAATGAGAGAAAGGCTTTTTTTTTATTAAGATAATTGGGGTTAAGTGACTTGCCCAAAATCACACAGCTAGTTAAGTGTCAAGTATTTGGTCTGAGGCTGGATTTGAACTCAGGTCCTCCTAACTTCAGAGCTGGTGCTAGATTCACTGCACCACCTAGCTGCCCCGAGAGAAAGGCTTCTTGTGGAAAATTTTATCTCAGACTTGAAGGAATCCAGGTAAGCTGGGAGGCAAGCAGGAAAAGGGAGAAAGTTTCAGGGAAGAGGGACAGCTAGTGAAAATGCCCAGAGTGATCTCCTTCCAAGGCAGACAGTCTAGTTCAGAAAGTCTGTTGAATGCCTTTCATTAATTACTTCTCTGGATTCCATTTCCCCTTGTGTAATTTGGGTGACTTGTAGCATCCCTTCTAACTCTAATATTATATGGCTATACAATGACCTCCTTCATGAAGACTATGAATTCCCTTTCACTTCTCTTACTTAAGCTTTTGTTGTACTTGAGGGTATACTACACTGTTTACCAATTGATTACACATTGTTTTGTGTCATTCTCCAATTGTTCTTTGGATTTAATTTTATCTCCCCAACTGGATTGTGAATTCCTCAGGATAAAATCCCACACTTTTCTTTTTTCCTTGCTATATATCCCCATGAGTCTAGAACTTCCACAGTGTACACAGAAGGCGCCTACTGGATACTTGTTGATTCAGCAAGGCATGGGGTGCTTACACTGTTCAAATCTCTTGAACTTAACAATCAAATCACCCAGAGTGGCTTGCAACTTTATATCAAATGTACTATACTGACAGAGTTCTCATAGAACCACTTTGTCCCCATCACCCATGACACCCTGCATAATGAGGGCTTCCAATTCATTGTTGTTTGTTGCTGCTGTTCAGTCATTTCAGTCATGTCGGATTCTCCATGATCTCATTTAGGGTTTTTTGCCAAAGATACTGGAGTGGTTTGCCATTTTCTTCTCCAGCTCATTTTACAGATGAGGAAACTGAGGCAAACATAGTTAAGTGAATTGTCCAGGGTCACATAGCTAGTAAGCATCTGCTGCCAGATTTGAACTCAGGAAGATGAACTACTCAAATTCATAGACTATTCAAACTAGAAGGGATTTTGAATACTGAGAGTCAGTGAATGTTAGAAGTTGGAAAAATCCTTAGAGACTATCTGGTCCAAATCTCTCATTTTCCAGGTGAGGATACTGAAGCTCTGAAAAGGGAAGTGACTTTATGTCACTGTGAGTTGGTGAAAGAGCAGGATCAAGGGGCAGCTAGGTGGCAGAGTAGATAGAGCACTGACCCTGGAGTCAGTAGGACCTGCGTTCAAATTCAACCTCAGACCAAACACTTGACACTTACTAGCTGTGTGACCCTGGGCAAGTCACTTAACCCCAACTGCCTAAAAATGAAATAAATTAGGTTTAATTTAAAAAAAAAAAGAAAGAGCAGAATCAAGTATGGATGGGGTAATGATGGATGCTTTCTGAAACCCAATTAACTTTCAATGTGAACTTTTTTTCCCCTTCCTGGCATTAGGAAAGATAGATAGATAGATAGATAGATAGATAGATAGATAGATAGATAGATAGATAGATAGATAGATA
>NW_020954564.1:5848560-5930177 GCF_900497805.2 Vombatus ursinus | reverse complement strand
ATAGATAGATAGATAGATAGATAGATAGATAGATAGATAGATAGATACTGATGTAGATAAATAGATATAGATTTTAATCATGAATTGATTTCATCCCAACTATATGTTTTATTTGGAATGCCTTTGCTACGACTGGACAGTTGCTTTCTCACCTCCATTCCTGAGTTATCTGTTGATGGTTCTGCCTTTGATTGACATTTTCCATAATGAGGACTATATCCCTTAAGGATGCAGTTGTTGCTTCCAGCCTGTGATTTGGTTGTTGCCCTTCACTGATTATACATATAACTTGTACTCACAATACAAAACACCTCTTCATCCCATCCCTCCCCCACCACTGCCAATAAAAGCAAGTGGCAACAGCTGAAGGGAAAGAATCAACACTTCACAATTAATATGCCATATCATTAACAATTAAGTTAAATGCAATTCAATTTGCTGGTCCCGGGAAAGCGGTACTCTTCCTGAAAGTTTCCACAAACACTTAATAGCCACAGGTTAATTTCCCAAGCAGGAGATAGTATTTAAGCTCCATTCTTTAATATGCTCCAACCATTGGGAAGCTGATATCCCTACACGTTGTGATTAATTGACTTTTTTCTTACTCCCAGCTTGGAGATCTCTGACATTAGAGCTGCCATCTATAGAAGACAGCAGCTACTGCATGGGCAGTTCTGTCAGAGCTGCGGGAATCATTGTTTTCTTTTACACAGATCCACCTATAGTCATTCATAGCATATATTACTATGAGGTTTTGAGATAATATTTCTTAACATCTAGCTCAGATTTCGCCTTTTCCAGGATACTTTCTTGGTCAACCCAGACTAAAATTATCCCTGCTTCCTCTGAAACTATGGTATAGACCATTCACTTGACATGTACTTAATTCTCCCTTCCACGTGCATTTGTTTGATACATGTATTCCCTTTTGGGCCAGTGAATGTACATCCGAGTATGCTTTGTAGATGTAGCTCCACTAGCATCTCCCACAGGACCTTGCAGGTGGTCGGTGTTCAATAAATGTTTTTGCTATGGCTGTGGTGGCACCAAAGTGAGTTATTGATTATGTCTCATCCCTCCTTAACTCTAATACAGAACCCTACCAGGAAGTAAGTACATTGAAGTATAATGAAAAAATCCCATGGTTAGAAGACAAGAGATCTAGCTTCTAATCCTACCTCTTTCATTCATGACAATGAACATTTACTCAAATAGTATTTCAAAGTTTGCAAAGTGTTATATAGAGAAAATGCTGGATGGTGCAGGAAGACTTGAGTTAAAAATCCTACCTCATAAACTTACTACCTCTGTGATCCCTGGACAAGCTATTTGACTTTTTGCCTCACCTTTCTCATCTGTAAAATAGGGAAGTTGGACTTAATGGCCTTTAAAACCCCCTCCAGTTCTAAATCTATGATCCCACAGAATTTCATTTCATCCTGTGAGACAAGTGCTGTTGCTGTTCTTATTTCATGAATAAAGAAACTGAGGCTTAAAGAACCTAAGTGATTTTCCCCAGAATTATACAGTTACTTAATGTTTATAGTAGGGTTTGAACTCAAGTGTTGCTGACTACAATTTTAGTGATCTATCTACTACACCAAGTGGCCCCCCATAGTTAAATGTAGGACCTTGTTTAAATCAGTTCGTCTCTCTGAATTGCACTTTCCTCATCTTTTATATTATGTTATTGGACTAGATGATCTCTATGGTAACTTCCAGATCTTAATTCCATGTTCTTTTTTAACCTCTTCTCATACAGCAGACCCTCCAACCACAAGAGACGTATAGATGCCATTACCTGTATCTTCTCCAACTCTGCAATATTTCCCCAGAGATGAGAGTAAGACAGACTACACATTGATTCACTTCCTCCCAAACTACCTTTACTCTTGACCAACCTAGAATAAGCTGACTTTTTTTTTCTTCTTGCTGAACAGATGCCAAATATATTCAGAAGGAACAGAAGGAACAGTGCCCAGAAAAAAAAAAACTGTATTTTTAAAAATATTTTTTAGCTTTTCCCAGCTGTGTCTGCAAGCAGATAACAAAAGGTCTTTGGGTCAGCCCCTCCCAGGGGTATTTTCTGTACAAGCTTGTGCACTTTCCAATTAAGCCTCAGTGAACTTAACCCTGACATGGAATACAGACTATGCCTACATGAAGCAGAAACACCTGGATGAAAAATGGAAAATTCAGTCCACAGTTTGTTTTGACTACCCAGAGCTAAACAATTTCTTTGACTAAACTTTTTTTTTCCCTTAAGTTCAAGTCCAAATGCTTCAATTTGGTGTACACTAATGATAGTTCAGATTTCCATAGAGTTTTGTGGTTTACAGAATATTTTCTTCACATCTGCCCTATGAAGCAGATAATAAAAGTATGATTAGTCTCATTTTATAGGGGAAGAAGCTGAGGCTTAGAAAATTTAAGGTCTTTGATTGAAAGAAAATCTTTCTATTTGTGATAGCGCATACCTGTGATCCCTGCTACCCAGGTGGCTGAGGTTGGTGGATAGTTCAAGCTCAGGACTGCTGAGTTGTGGTAGCTCAGATCATTTGGGTGTCTGCACCAACTCTCACACCAATATGGTGAGCCCCTGGGAGTCCAGGCAACCACCAGGCTGCTGAAGTATGGATGAACCAAGAAACAAATTAGTTCTAAGTTCCTGTGATCAATAGTGAGATTTGGCCATGGCTAACCACCACACTTCCCGCTTGTGTGAGATGGGGAGATCTAGTTTCCAAAATAAAAAATAAAAAGAAACTTTGCATAGTAGAAAAAACTTTGACTTTGGAGCTGGACCAAATGGCTTTGAATCCCAGCTTTGTTACTTATTATCTATATGACCTTTGGCAAGGTATTTCAAATTGCTGAGCTTCCATGTCCTCATTTTAAAAATAAGGACATAGGGAAAAGAAAGTATGGTGGAAAAAGCATTGGATTTGAAGTTCAAGAACCTGATTTCAAATATTGACTCTGTGATTTATTACCTACATGACCTTGGACAAGTTATTTAACCTCTCTCAGTCTCAGTTTCTCATCTACAAAATGTGGGACCTGGACTTAATGATTTTTAAGCTAAATGCTAATGAAATAGTGCTTCATAATCTAACGTCATTAGGTAAAATGTAAGAGGCTGTGGTATTTGATATTGGAAGGAAACTTAGAGGTTAGCTAATCCAACCCATTCTTTTTAAAGATGAAGAAACTATGACCTAGGGGCACAAAGTGACTTGTCCAAAGTCATGCAGATGGTCCTTGGTAGTGCTGGGATTCAAACCCAGGTCTTTTTTTGGGGAAAAAAAGCCTTCCTTTGTACCAAACTACTTCACCAGTAAAACAACCCACCTATTAAGTTTGAATTCCTTGATTTATAATATGATCAATGAGGGCTTTTCAAACCCAAATGAAGAGGGGGGGTACCCAAATGGGGACATGAAAGAAAAAGTACAGATAGCCAAGAATATAGCCTAGGGAGGATTGAAGAGAAGGCAGGGCTGGGCTTTCTCCTTAAAATGGAAGTTCTTGGAGGAGTTGGACCATCAGAGGAAGAGGCTTGCAAGGCAAGAGAACTCCCATTGTGAGAAATCCAGAAATAGAGTCAACTTTCAGAATAAAGAGGATTTGTAGTATAGTAGAGGACTCAGAGCTCACTAGTGGAAAATTTGAAATTAGAGTCTACATTTATTGACTGCCTGGAAGATGGAGGTGGGGGAGGGCAGGTTTATGAAAGGAAAGGAATCTTCAGGGTCCATGTGAAAGAATCTATAATTAGACAAGAGCCAGCTGAGGATAAGACCTTGTAGGAGGATAAGCCAATAAGCCAAAATAATAAATCTCAAGATGTTTAGCTATCATTAAAAATATTTGTCTTCTGAGGTCCTCAGCACTTGTGGAGGAAGGGGATATTGCATAAGAATGGAACACAGGATCAGAACATGAGTGAGGCATTGGTAAGTAAAGGAAAGTGGGTTGGGACATTTATTGGGCAGATGGGAGGATACTAAAGACAAATTTCACTGGCTTCATCTTTTAGATGATCCACGTTCCTCTCAAATCAGACAAGGCTTTTGGGACTTTCCAAAGACTTCTGTCCCTTTAGGAATCCAAGTAGTCTGATTTTTAGCTTAAATTGAAGTTTAACCTAATACTGTTTTCTGTTTTTTTTTTTTTTAAGAGACTAACCATCCTATTGAGTTAAATGTCCTCGTTTAAAAAGATTACATATATTCCAGTTAAATAATAGCTGTGGGAGAGGGCAATTAGCAGGCTCGGTCAGGAGAGAAAAGATGTTTTCAGATGAGATTTGAAATGAGATAGAGAGTCAATGAGGCAGAAAGATACAAGACATTTTTCCTCTGAAATTTCCTTAAATTTGTTACTAATGATACCTTAAGATCTGGGATTTTTTACTTGAAAAAGCCATGTCATGATCAAGAGGAGAGATCAAGGAGACTAACTATCTACATGACCTTGGAAAAGTCACTTCCTCTACTTTTTCTCATATTCGAAGTGATAAGGTAAGAAATAACATTCTATGTTCAGAGGCCTCTTTCACCTTTGAAATTTAGAGTACCTTCCTACCCTATCATTCTAGCAGCTGTTCCTTTCTAGTTCTAGCACTCTAAATTCTATTATCTATGTTCTAAAGCACCCCCCTTCCTGTAGAACCATTTTACGTTCTATGTTCTAACATTCTAAGATCTCATCTATTAAAAAGCAAAGTTTGATGGTTCTATGACTGAAATAAAATGTAAACTCCTTGATGGTAGGGATTATTTTGGATATTTATTTGTATCCACAATGCTTAGCATAGAACCTAGCACACAGTAAAAGCTTAATGAATGTTTGGTGATTGATTAGTTAAAATAGACCCATAATTGATTCTATTCCCAACCACATTTGGATTCTCTTTTGGATTCAGGTTGGTTGATTTCTCTGATTTATTATCATCTATATCTCCTCCCTAAGACTGCCTTCTTCCATCTTCAAGGGAACAATCTAGATTCAGGGTTCTCTTATTTGGTGAACTTGAATGTACTCACTCCACTCATTTTCCTGATTTTACAGACTTTAATCAGATCCCCTTTGGAGAGAAATAAATCACCTTTCATCATGACAGTATATACAATGCAGCTTTGCTGATCTCAAGGTAGCTGTTCAAACATACCACTGTATTATCACCACCAAGTCCACTTCTTGGTAATGCAGAGATGTTGTATATACCTAATTGCACCAAGCAATGGTTCTTAAGGAATTTATGTGGCCCTATGGAGTGTTATTAATAGGTACTTCTTTATAGGGGTGTAATTTTGGAAGCAATTTCCCATGAAATTGTTGGGAGAGTGCCCATATACGTTTGATCCCATTTGGAATAATTTTCATTTAGCCCAATGACTGCCCTAATAACGTTTTTCAATAGAGATGCTGGTCTGGAAAGACGGGGAGCATTTATCTAATGTGTTTGTCCCCTGACAAACTTATTGCTGAGTGAGACTGCTGGAACAATGAACAATGTTCTATAAGAAGCTGAGACATGAGTCATTTTCTGATCTACCTTCTCTGATAGGTTTATTGAGATATGTACACATGAAATAAAGGCTTCTACTTTCTGCTAAAGGGATAGTCTAGGGGCACAGCGCTGTACAACCTGGCCATAGAAGAACTACAAGGCATTAAATAGCACTATATTACTCAATTCTATTTAACTGTGATTCTTCAGAATGAGCTACTTTGCCAGGGAATTAACAGAATCTGCTTGGGACTTCCTGTATTACACAACGAGAGAGTAAGGGATTCAGATAGGAACCTTTCCCTCCCAATTTATGCTGGAAATGCAGCGTGTTGTCATTGGTAAGACCAGTGGCCTACTCTTCAGAATATATGAATTCTAGTCCCAGCTAGACCACAAATTTGCTAAACGATCTTGGGCAAATCATTTTCATCTCTAGGCATCACTTTCTTTGGTTATAGAATGAAAGGGTTTGGTTAGAAAGACTTTTAAGGTTCCAACTCTAAGAAGTTAGATGTACTAATTCCTAACTTCTTTGGTATCCTTATATTATGAAGTTTTCTATTGATAATAATAGTTCCCAGGAAATGCAAGACCCTCAATTCCAAAACAAAAATAAAGCATGTTCAGGATAGTTTTGGAGTTAAATGATGTTTTTTTTTTAAAGAAATGTAATCCTTTGAAAAGCTGTCATCTACTCAAACAAGAATATTTTAAAATTACCTATACCCTAGTTCAGTGATTAAAACATTTAGACATTCTATAAATATACATTGAATTAATGAACAAATAGATGAATCTTAATACCATACTCCATGACCATTCTGGATGAGTGAAATCATATGGTCTCATCTAAATTAACCAATTATCATTTTTCACAGAAGATAAGGAGAACCTTAATCATGAACTGGTTATTTATTTATTTATTTGTTCATTTTCTTTCCAGTCTAATCCTTATCCTTTTGTGTCTGTATATGTGGACTAGAATTGAACACGAATGGAATTTCCCATACAAGATATCACCATTAATGAGGTATAAGTTCAAGGGTGATATCATCTTTCCCCAAATCTCTAACTTTTTAAATCCTCTTTAAATTCTTCTAATTAGGAAAAAGAGAGAGACTGAAGTAATTACTCATACTCTGTTAATCTTTTCTTTGTCACTTCTGAGATTCTGGGAATTTGGGGAAACTTTGCTTCCATTATGATTTTCCTCCTTTAATATATATAATATGTAATCATTATGAAATATAATTACAAACTCTTGTCCTTTTAATAAGTATTTCATTTTTTCTTATCCTTTTCCCAAATTCAAGGATGAATCAACACTGCCTTACCTACTTGTCTTGCTGTATAGTGCACTTGTTCATAACTCAAATATTTTCTATTTTTATTTTCAGTAGTTAATGCTTAGAATATAGGAAAAATAAATTATCAAAATGAAAAAAAGCCTTTCCCAAGGCTTTCAGTTACCTCTTTAGGTGGTACCATGAGAAGGAGTTTCCAAAAACCAGGGTAAAGTGCTAAAACAACATCAGGGAAATAAGAGACCAAGAATATGATAATCCTTGAAACTGATTTTTTTTTCTCTGCTACACATAGAATATAAAAGAGAGGAAAATGATTAAAAAAGCTGTGGAAGCTAACAAAGTTTGGGGAGATGTTTATGCCTCATGCCCAAACTTCTCCATATATACATGTGTGATTAGGTATGTGCAACTTGGATTAGTTGGATCAGTATTAGTTCAATTTTAAATTGACTTTAAAGTTTAAAACTGCACTAAGACTTTGGGGGAATCTTATCTATGTTAAAAGGATCAGTCATTCCTTTACAGGATGCCTACTTATTGAGAAACCTGTGAAGATAGAGATGAATTAGGAGTTCCCAGTAGTCTCAGAGGAGAGAGAGAGACACAGAGACACAGAGACAGAGAAAACAGAGAGAGACAGAGAGCAGAGAGATACACAGACAGAGACAAAGAGGAGAGAAAAAAACACAGATGGAGAGGCACACAGAGAGAAAAAGAAAGACAGAGCAACAGAGACAGAAAGACAGAAACAGAGAGAGACATAGAGACAGAAAAAATAATGATCTATTCAGTTCCTATTACACGCAAACATACTGGAGATATAAGGTTTAGATAAGATATGATCTTCCTACCCTCATGAACCTAAGTTCATGAAATCTAATTTATAGATAAAGCACAAGCAGTGATAGCTATAAAGTAAAATATCACAATGAGTTTAGTAGAGAAATATAAATCAAAGTCTCCGGGGCCTGATTCTCTTATTCACTAGTCATAAGTAAGTTACCAATCAGTGGAGTAAAGCTTTGTGATATCGATCATGTAGAAGGAAAGTACCCACCCCCAATTCCCCACCCCTACTTCTCCAGGTAGACTGTAGAATGATAAATACCCCCAAATTGTTTGGGGGAGATATATTCCAGAGAAGTAGATATCTTCCCTAATCAAATGGAACCTAAATTTTCTCCAACCTCCACAATTCTGAATAGCTCCACTTTCATTTGATTCCCCCACCCATTTCAGTTCAATATTCATTTGGTAGGCAATTAATGTGAGATGGAAGTAAATGCAGAGACCAGTGGTGAATACCACAGCTAAGGGCTTGGCCTAGGTAGGGAGACATGGCTATGTATATATTAAGGGATTTGATAAGAATTTGGAAATGTTTCTCAAATTGAAGCAAGTTATTGAGCCAAAGGGCTTCCTCTGTATGTCTCTATGGACATATATGCATGTGTTTTTAGTCTTTTGAGTCTTAAAACTCCAGGTTGAAGAATAGAAGACATATAAAACACAAACCAGTGACTATCCAATGTATATATTTGACTCAAAAAATCTCTGTGGTATGTCATGAAAAATGAGTGAGCCGTGAGCAAACTGAGGGAGAGAGGACTGTGGGTGTTGTCAAGATATATTCCAACTCCCTTGGCAGTAACCCAAAACAACTGTGGAAATTTAAAAAAAAAAAAAAAAACCTTGTGTCCCAGACGCCCAGGTATCAAGTCAAACTCTGTAAGCAGGAATGATGTAAAACCAAGGAGAGAGACTAAATGTTTTCAAATCCCTCCACCTGCCTCCACCAGAATGAGGTGGGAGGGTGAATGGGAGCAAAAAGAAATAACATTGTTGTCAAGCCATTGAGGTTCTGGACCTGTCATCAAGAGAACTCTGTTCAGATCAATCTCAGGCACTTACTTGGTGAGCTAAACATTTAACTTTTGGGAACATATTTCTCTATTTGTGTCACTGGAGTATCTCACAGGGTGGTTCTCTTTTTTTATTTTATTTTTTATTAATTTATTTCGATTTATCAACAATCACTTCCACATGCTTTTGAGTTTGAAATTTTTCTGCCCCTTCCTCCCCACTACCCTCCCCAAGACATGGCACACAATCTGATATAGACTATACATATGCATTCCTATTAAACATATTTTCACATTAGTGATGTTATAAGAATTAGAACCAATAGGAGGAACCACCAGAAAGAGGAAACAGAACTCAACAGAAAAGAAAAAAATAGCAAATAGTATGCTTCGATCTGCATTCAAACTCCATAATTCCCTCTTTGAATGTGAACAACATTTTCCATCATGAGGCCTTTGGAGGCCTAAGACCATAAGGTCTTAGATCCTTGCATTACTCAGAAGGGTTATCAATTGGGGAATGACTTGTATTCTTATAAATTTGAATTAATTCTCTCTATATTTTAGAAATGAGGCCTTTATCAGAGACACTGGTTGTAAAAATTCTTTCCCAATTTTCTACTGTCCTTCTAATCTTAGTTGCATTGGCTTTGGTTGTGCAAAAACTTTTCAATTTAATGTAATCAAAGTTATCCATTTTACTTCTCGTAATGTTCTCTATCTCCTGTTTGGTCATGAATTCTTAAGTTCTCCAGAGATCTGATACGTAAACTATTTCTTACTCTCCCAGTTTGCTTATAGTATCAGCCTTTATATCTAAATCACGAACCCATGTTGAGTCTATTTTGGTAAACGGTGTGAGATTTTGATCGATGCCTAGTTTCTGCCATACTCTTTTTCAGTTTTCCCAGCAGTTTTTTTTTTCAAAGAGTGGGTTCTTATCTCAGAAGTTGGGGTCTTTGGGTTTATCAAATAATAGATTATTATAGTCATTAACTACTGTATCTTGTATATTTAAGCTATTCCACTGATCTCCCACTCTATTTCTTAGCCAGTACCAAGGAGTTTTGATGATTGCTGCTTTATAATACAATTTAAGATCCGGAATGGCTAGGTCACCTTCCCCTGAATTTCTTTTCATTAGTTCCCTTGAAATTCTGGACCTTTTGTTCTTCCAAATGAATCTTGTTATTATTTTTTCTAACTCTATAAAATAATTTTTGGTAATTTGATTGATATGGCACTGAATAAGTAAATTAGCTTAGGTAGAATTGTCATTTTTATTATATTAGCTCGGTCTACCCATGAGCAACTGATGTTTTTCCAATTATTTAGATCTGATTTTATTTGCATGAAAAGTGTTTTGTGATTGTGTTCATAGAGTTCCTGGGTTTGTTTTGGGAGGTAGACTCCTAAATATTTTATAATATCTACAGTAAGCTTAAATAGAATTTCTCTTTCTATCTCTTGCTGTTGGACTTTCTTGATAATATATAGAAATGCCAATGATTTCTGTGGGTTTATTTTATAGCCTGCAACTTTGCTGAAGATGTTTATTATTTCAAGTAGTTTTTTACTTGATTCTCTGGGATTCTCTAAATATAACATCATTTCATCTGCAAAGAGTGATAGCTTTGTTTCTTCTTAGCTTATTCTAATGCCTTCAATGTCTTTTTCTTCTCTTATTGCTAAAGCTAACGTTTCCAGAACGATGTTGAATAACAGTGGTGATAATGGACATCCTTGTTTCACCCCTGATTTTATTGGAAATGCTTCTAGCTTGTCCCCATTACGTATCATGCTTGCTGAAGGTTTTAGATAGATGCTATTTATTATTTTAAGGAAGACTCCATTGATATCTACACTCTCAAGTGTTTTTAATAGGAATGGGTGTTGTATTTTGTCAAAAGCTTTTTCTGCATCTATTGAGATGATCATGTGATTTCTGTTAGTTTTGGTGTTGATATGATCAATTATGCTGATAGTTTTCCTAATATTGAACCAGCCCTGCATTCCTGGCATAAATCCTACCTGGTCATAGTGTATTTTCTTGTGATAAGTAGCTGTAATCTATTTGCTAATATTTTGTTTAAAATTTTTGCATCTATATTCATTAGAGAAATTGATCTATAATTTTCTTTCTCTGTTTTGACTCTTCCTGGTTTAGGTATCAGCACCATATTTGTATCATAAAAAGAATTTGGTAAGATTCCTTCTTTACCTATTTTACCAAATAGTTTACATAGTATTGGAATTAATTGTTCTTGAAATGTTTGGTAGAATTCACACGTAAATCCATCTGGCCCTGGAGATTTTTTCCTAGGGAGTTCATCAATGACTTATTTAACTTCTTTTTCTGAGATGGGGTTATTTAAGTATTTTACTTCCTCTTCTCTTAATCTAGACAATTTATATTTTTATAAATATACATCCATTTCACTAAGATTGTCAAATTTGTTGGCATATAGCTGGGCAAAATAATTCCTAATTGTTGTTTTAATTTTCTCTTCCTTGGTGGTAGTTTCACCCTTTTCATTCTTGATACTAGTAATTTGGTTTTCTTCTTTCTTTTTTAAATGAGATTAACCAAATGTTTATCTATTTTATTGTTTTTTTTTCATAAAACCAGCTCTTAGGTTTATTTATTAGTTCAATAGTTTTCTTAATTTCAATTTTATTAATTTTTCCTTTGGTTTTCAATATTTCTAATTTGGTGTTTAATTGAGGATTTTTAATTCATTCTTTTTCTAGCTTTTTTAGTTGTATGCCCAATTCATTGATCTCCTCTTTTTCTATTTCATTTATGTAAGCATTTAGAGATGTAAAACTTCCAGTAAGAACTGCTTTTGTTGCATCCCATAAGTTTTGGTATGTTGTCTCTTTATTGTCATTCTCTTGAATGAAATTATTGATTGTTCCTATAATTTGTTTGACCCAATCATTTTTTAGGATTAGATTATTTAGTTTCCAATGATTTTTTAGTCTATCTTTCCATGGCCCTTTATTACATATAAATTTTATTGCATTATGATCTGAAAAGGATGCATTTAATATTTCTGCCTTTCTGCATTGGATTGTGAGGTTTTTATGACCTAGTACATGGTCAATTTTTGTGTATGTGCCATGTACTGCCGATAAAAATGTATATTCCTTTCTATTCCCATTCAGTTTTCTCCAGAGGTCTATCATACCTAACTTTTCTAATGTTCTATTCGCCTCCTTAACTTCTTTCTTGTTTATTTTGTGGTTAGATTTATCGAGTTCAGAGAGGGGGAGGTTGAGGTCCCCCACTAGTATAGTTTTGCTGTCTATTTCTTCCTGTAACTTCCTGAACTTTTCCTCTAAGAATCTGGATGCTATACCATTTGGTGCATATATGTTTAATAATGATATTACTTCATTGTCTATGGTGCCTTTTAGCAGGATGTAGTTTCCTTCCTTATCTCTTTTGATAAAATCTATTTTTCTTTTGCTTTGTCTGAGATCAGGATTGCTATCCCCGCTTTTTTTACTTCAGCTGAAGAAAGTATATTTTGTTCCAGCCTTTTGCCTTTACCCTGTGTGTCACTCTTTTTTAAATGTGTTTCCTGTAAACAATATATTGTAGGATTATGGTTTTTAATCCAATCTGCTATACGCTTCTGTTTTATGGGAGAGTTCATCCCATTCACATTTATAGTTATGATTATGATCTGTGTCTTTTTCTTCATCCTCCCCCCTCCCGTTTATGCTTTTCTTTCTCCTTTCTCCTTTCCTCCCGTCACTAGTGTTTTGTTTTTGACCAGCGCCTCCTTAGGTCCCACCTCCCTTCTATTATCCCTTTCCCTTTTCTTCCCCTTTACCCTTACTGCTTCTTCCCTCCCTTCTATCCCCCTTCCCTTTTCTTTCCCCTTTTCCCTCCTACTGCCTATAGGGCAAGTTAGATTTCTATACCTAACTGATTATATTATTCCAAATCTGATGAGAGTAAGGTTCAAACAATACTCATTCCCCTCCCTTCTTTACCTCTGCTCTAATACGTTTTTGTGTCCTTTCTTGTAATGTAATTTACCCTTGTCTGCCTCCTCCTTTCTCAGTACATTTTCTTAGCTCAGATTAATTCACTTACTTGGATCCATTTAACCCATTTGATTAATTTTTTTTATCATTATATCAAAGTCAACTTATATCCACCCACTTTATGTATACTCCTTTAACATGGTGTAATAACAATACAGTTCTCAAGAGTTGCAAGTGTCATCTTCCCTTGTAGGGATGTAAACAATTTTCCCTTATTAACAACATAATGTATCTTTCTGTCTGATTTACCTTTTTTTGTCTCTCTTGAATCTTGTACTTGAAGATCAAATTTTTTGTTGAACTCTGGTCTTTTTATCAGGAAAGTTTGGAAGTCCCCTATTTCGTTGAATATCCATCTCCTTCCCTGAAAAATCATGCTCATTTTCATGGGGTAGTTAATCCTTGGCTGCATTCCAAGCTCCTTTGCCTTATGGAATATCATTTTCCATGCCCTATGGTCTTTTAATGTGGAGGCTGCAAGGTCCTGTGTAATCCTGACTGGTTCCATGATATTTAAATTGTTTCTTTCTGGCTGCTTGTGGTAATTTCTCTTTAATTTGGTAATTTTGGAATTTAGCTATTATATTCCTTGGCGTTTTCAATTTGGCATCTCTTTCAGGTGGGGAGTGATAGATTCTTTCGATAGTTATTTTACCTTCAGGTTCCAGGACTTCAGGGCAGTTTTCCTTTATGATTTCCTGAAGGATATTGTCCAAGCTCTTTTTTTTTCATCATGACTTTCAGGTAGGCCTATAATTTTTAAATTGTCTCTCCTGGATTGATTTTCCCGATCAGCTGTTTTACCCATGAGGTATTTTATGTTTTCATCTATTTTTTCATTTTTTTGTTTCTGTTTGACTGATTCTTGCTCTCTCATAGAGTCATTAGTTTCCATTTGTTCAATTCTAATTTTTAACATATTGTCTTTTTTCTGTTAGATTTTGTACTTTCTTTTCCAATTGGTCAATTGTATTTTTAAGTGATTTATTTTCTTCATTGTACTTTTTTTCCAATTGGCCAATTGTGTGTTTTAGGCACTTGTTTTCTTCAGTGTACCTTTTTTCCAATTGGCCAATTGAACTTTTAAAGGACTCCTCTACCTCTCTCATTTGACTTTTAAAATCCTTCTTGAGTTCTTGTAAGAAGGCTTTTTGGGCTTCAGACCAGTTCATATTCCCTTTTGATGTTGCAGATGTGGGTTTGATGACAGTGTTGTTCTCTTCAGAATGTCTGTCTTGATCTTCACTCTTCTCATAATAAGAATCTATCATTCATTTCTTTTTACTCATGGTGTTTCTTTATTCCCTGGTCTTTACAAAGATTAAGCTCTCCTGCTGGGGAGGAGAGGGCACTGACCCAAGCTTCTTGTGTTGGGAGCCTAGGTCTTAGTCACTGGCTTTGGGAGCTGGGGCCTCTTATGTTGGCAGTTGGAGGCTGTAGGGTTCCAGCAGCTTATCTGGTATTGGGCTGCAATCAGCAAGGCTGGGACTTTCAGGTAAATCTAGGTTGCCTGCTTTTCCTTTCCTTCAGCTTTGTTTAGCTTCTTTTAGATGAGTGCTGCCAGGTGTTTATTTGCCTGGGGCCCCTTGCAGTGCTGCCTCCCTTATTTCTGTTGAGGCACAGAAAGACTTGTTTGCTGTAGAATGCCGAGGCACCTGGTGGTTTTCTGAGCTGGTTTCCACCGGTTCCTCCACCCTCACTGAGGGACCTCACTCAGAGGTCCAGGTGTTCATGTTTGCCTGCTCCACCACCTGGGTTTCAGGATCTCCTCTGGTCTTTTCATCAGGAATGCTTGAAAGTCCTCTATTTCATTGAATATCTGTTTTCTCCTCTGAAGAACTACACTGTTTTGTTGGGTAGGTGATTTTTGGTTGTAATTCTAGCTCCTTTGCCCTCTAGAATATCATATCCCAAGCCCTCCACTGCTTTAACTTGGAAACTATTAAATCTTGTGTGATCTTAGTTGTGGCTCTACAGTATTTTATTTCTTTCTTTCTGACTACATTATTATCTCCTTGACCTGGGGGCTCTGGAATTGGGCTATAATATTTCCGGGAGTTTTCACTTTGGGATCTCTTTCAGGAGGTGATTAATGAATTCTTTTCATTTCTATTTTATCCTCTGGATCTAAGACACTGGGGAAGTTTACCTTTATAATTTCTTGAAATACGATGTCTATGTTATTTTTTATTATGGCTTTTAGGAAGTCCAATAATTCTCAAATTCTCTTTCATCTATTTTTCAGTTCAATTGTTTTTCCAAAGAGATATTTCACATTTCCTTCTATTTTTTTTATTCTTATTGTTTCTTGATGTCTCATGGAGTCATTAGTTTTCACCTGCCCAATTTTAAATTTTAAGGAATTATTTTCTTCAATGAGCTTTTGTAACTATTTTTAAATTTGGCTAATTCTGCTTTTAAAGATGTTCTTTTCTTCATTTAATTTGTGTGACTCTTTTACCACTAGGCTGATTCTGTTTTTAAGGTGACATTTCCTTCTGATTTTTTTAACCTTTTACCAGGCTTTTCATAATTTTCTGGTATCACTCATTTTTTTCCCTACTTTTTCATCTATCACATTTATGTCTTCCTTTAACTTTTCCAGGAATTCTTGTTGGCCTTGGGTCTAACTCATACATATACATATACATATACATATACATATACATATACATATACATATACATATACATATACACATATATGCATATATACATATACACATATATGCATATATACATATACATATATACAGATACACATATATATGTTTATGTGTATGTGTGTATATATATGTATATTAGGCTTTGTAGATGTTTTCACCTTGCTGTCTTCTAAGTTTATCTCTTGTTCTTCTCTTCTACCACAGTCTCTTTTTAAGGTCAAGTCCTTTTTGGCTGTTTGCTCATTTTCCCAGCTTATTTCTTCCCTTTGAACTTCATGTTAAAGTAGGTTCTCCTCACCTGGGGGTAGGGAAGCATTAAACTAAGCTTCAGGCCCTTTTGTACTGCTGTCTTCAGCGCTATTTCTGGTGGTCTGCAAATTATGAATACTTCTAAGGTGTTGTGATCCTGGGAAAGGCATAATAACTGCTCTCCTGGTGTGCGCTCTGGTCCTTACCCAGGAAGGATTTCTGCTCCCTAGCAGACACAAGTGCTATTGTTCCTCTTTTCCATGAAGCTGTGGCCAGAGCCCCTGCTCCCTTGGGATGAAACACTTTCCTGTCCATCCAAGAACTGTGACTTAGAATGTATATGAACAACACAGTTGCCAATCAGCACCAAGTGCACCGAGTGTCATCAAGAGTACCCTGTAATCTCTGACTAGTTGTTTGACCCCCTTACTATCTCTGGGCTGAGATCTCGCAAAGCTTCTGCTGCTGCTGTGGCTGCCTCCAAGTCCCACTGCTGGTGTTCCTGCACTGCTACAGTCCTGTGCCCACCCATGTGTCACAGACTTCTTCTGTGGAGCTAAATTGTCTTAGGCTGTGAAAATGTCTCCTTTTGATTTTTTTTCTTGGCTTGGCTGCTCCAAAATTAGATTTGAGGTGTTATTTTAAAGTATTTTCATGATAATCTAGCATGACAAAAAAGTAGGACAGACCTCCACATTCTTTAGCACAGCCCAGGGCAAAAAGACACTTTACTGTCCAGACCTCCATGTGCTTCAGCACAGCCCAGAGCAAACAAACATCCTTCAATGATCAGATGCCAATGTGTTTCAGTGTAGCCCCAGGGAAATGCAGAAATACACCACTGGGCCTCAGCACATGCCAGATACCACCACCAGGACCCCAGCTCAGCACCAGGTGAACTGCCAGATAACTGCAATCTCTAGCAGCACCAAACACCCCCTATTCCACCTCCTCAACACTGCACCAGACTCAAGGGTCATCTCAGGGCCTCAGGGCAACATAAGTGCAACACCAGGTAAACAGTCAGGGCCTGAAGGCACTGGCACAAGAAGCCTGAGACTGTTTCTCTTCCATTTTGGGTGCACAGCTCAAATTTAAAAGAAAGGAAAAAGGCCAAAAAATGAGCAAAAAGCAACAACAACCAACAAAAAAGAATCAGTCAAATAGAAAGTTATTATGGTGACGGGGAAGACCAAGACACAAAATTAGAAGAGGACAACAATGGCAAAATACCTATAAGAAAATCCCAAAGAAAAACAGGAAGTGACCTCAAACCCAGAAAGACCTCATGGAAGGCCACAAAAAAGAGTTTAAAAGTCATATGAGTGTGTTGGAAGAAAAATTGGGAAAAGAAATGAGAATGATGAAAGAGAATTATGAAAACAAAAAGAGTCAATAGCTTAGAAAACTAGTTAAAAAGTAGAATTGGCCAAATGGAAAAGGAAGTCTAAAAGCTCACTGAAGAAAATACTTCCTTAAAAATTAGAATGGAGCAAATGGAAGCTAGTGACTTTATGAGAAATCAAGACATTTTAAAACAAAACCAAAAGAATGAAAAAATGGAAGACAATGTGAACTAGCTCATTGGAAAAACAACTGACCTGGAAAATAGATCCAGGAGAGGTCATTTAAAAATTATTAGACTATCTGAAAGCCATGATCAAAAAAAGAGCCTCGACACCATCTTTCAAGAAATTATCAAGGAAAATTGTCCTGATATTCTAGAACCAGAGGATAAAATAGAAATTGAAAGAATCTACCAATCACCTCCTAAAAGAGATCCCCAAAGGAAAACTCTTAGGAAGCAAACACTTTTGAGGAGAGACAGAGTCAAATGAGAGAACAGAATAATTGGGGGATGGGATAGGATAGAGGGAAATATAGTTAGTCTTTCATAACATTACTATTATGAAAGTGTTTTGCATGACCACCCATGTATAACCTATATCAAATTGCTTGCCTTCTTAATAAGGGTGGATGGGGAGGGAGGAAAGGAGAGCATTTGGAACTCAAAGTTTTAAAAATGAATGTAAAAAATTGTTTCCAAATGCAACTGGAAAATAGGATGTACAGGCAATGGGGTATAGAAATCTATGCTGCCCTACAGAAAAATAGAAGGGAAAGGGGATAGAAGAGGGGGGGAGGTATGATAGAAAGGAGGACAGATTGAGTGAAGGGGTATTCTGAATATATGCCATTTTGGGGTAGGGGAGGGGAGAGATGGGGAGAAAATTTGGAACTCAAAATATTGTGGAAGTGAATGTTGAAAACTAAAAATTAATTAATTATTTAATTTTAAAAATAAAAGTTACCATAGACAATGAAGCAATATCAATACTAAACCTATATGCACCAAATGATAGATAATCCAAATTCTTAGAGGAGAAGTTAAGTGAGTTATAGGAAGAAATAGAAAGAAAAAAAAAATAACTATTCTAGTGGGAGAACTCAACTGCCCCCTCTCACAACTTCATCAGTCCAACCAAAGATAAACAAGAAACTAATGAGATAAATAGAATATTAGAAAAGTTAGATATGACATACTATTGGCATGATTTAGATATAAAAGGTGATATCATGAGCAAAGTAGAAGAGCAACAAATAGTCTACCCATCAGATCTATGGGGAGGGGAGGAATTTATGACAAAACAAAAGATAGAAAGCATTACAAAATGCAAAATGGATAATTTTGATTACATTAAATTAAAAAGCTTTTGTACAACAAAACCAATGCAACCAAGCTTAGAAGGAAAGCAAAAAGCTGGGAAACAATTTTTACACCCAGTGTCTCTGATGAAGACCTAATTTCTAAAATATACAGAGAACTGATTCAAATTTGTGAGAATACAAGTCATCCCCCAATTGATAAATGGTCAAAATATATGAAGAGGCAATTTTCAGATGAAGAAAACAAAGCTATCTGTAGTCATATGAAGAAATGCTCTAAATCACTATTGATTAGAAAAATGCAAATTAAAACAACTCTGAGGTACCATCTCACACCTCTCAGACTGGCTAATATGACACAAAAGGAAAATTATAAATGCTGAAGAAGATGTGGGAAAATTGGGACACTAACACATTGTTGGTGGAGTTGTGAACTGATCCAACCATTCTGGAGAGCAATTTGGAACTATGCCCAAAGGGCAACCAAATTGAATACCCTTTGATCCAGCAATACCACTGTAAAATTTGTATCCCAAAGCGATAATAAAAAAATGAAAAGGACCTCCATAAGCAAAAAATATTTATAGCAGCCCTTTCTGTGGTGGCAAAATTTTGGAAATTGAGAGACCGTCCATCAATTGGGGAATGGCTGAACAAGATGTGGTATATTAAGGTAATGGAATACTGTTGTGAAATAAGAAATGATGAATAGGTAAATTTCAGAAAAATCTGGAAAGACTTGTATGAATTGATGCAAAGTCAAATGAGCAGAATCAGCAAAACATTGTACACAGTATCAGAAACATCATGTGATGGTCAACTATGAATGACTCATCCCTTCTCAGCAACACAATGATCCAAGACAAGTACAAAGGTCTCACAAAGGAAAATGCTACCCATATCCAGATAAAGAACTGATGGGCTCTGAATGCAGATTGAAACGGTTTTTTTTTCACTTACTTTATTCTTTCTTGTGTTTTTTTTCCCTTTTGATCTGTTTCTTTTTTTCACAACTGTGACTAATATGGAAATATTTTTACATGATAGCACACATATAAACTATATCAAACTGCCTATTATTTTCAAAATGGGGAGGGATGGGGGTGAGGAGAAAAATTTGGAACTCAAAATCTTGTAAAAATGAATGCTAAAATTTTTCTTGATATGTAACTGGGGAAAATAAAATATTATTAAAAATAAAATAAAGTTGTTAGGAGGAGAGAATTAGGAGAGTTCAGCTGGGTTCCAGCCTGTATCCTACAGGTTTTTGCTCTGCCTTCCCACAAAATTGTCCTGAGGAAATAACTTTGCAAATCTTAATATGTATTTTGTCTAGAAGTGTCAATTCATTGATATAGCCTTCTTCCAATGAAAAACACCCCTTTAGGGGGTCAGCTAGGTGGCGCAGCAGGGCAGACTACCTGCCCTGGATTCTGGAGGACCTGAGTTCAAATCCAACCTCAGACACATAACACTTACTAGCTGTGTGACCCTGGGCAAGTGACTTAACCCCCGTTGTCCAACCAAAAGAAAAATGAAACACACCCCTTTACAAATGCATATTAGTAATGGTTCTGTAATTTATAATCCAGGAGATTTTCCTAGGATGAGATACTGAGATGAGTAACTTGCCCAGTACCTGATAAGAAGGTATGTGTGAGATGAGACTGAACCTAGCTAGGTCTTGTGGACTCAAGATTGGCACTTCATCTGCTATTCCACACACCTTCAACAAACATCTCAGTGGTTATTGCTGTATATACATTTCTGGAATATGAGAGACAGTGGCATGTATTGAAAAAGTACTAGTTTTGAATCCTGGGTCTACACTTATTAGCTGTGTGACACTTAGGTGAGTACTAGGACTATAGATTTATAAATGAAAGGGACTCTAGAGGTCATTTAAACCAAATCCATTTTTCAAATGAAGAATCCCAGGCACAAACAAGTTAAGTGACTTGTCCAGTATCATTGTAAGAAACACTTATTGACTCATTGACCTTCTCTGGATCTCAGCTTCCTCTTCTGAAAAAAAAAGAGAGAAAGAGAAAGAAAGAGAGAATTGAACTCAATTTCTAAGGTCTCTTTCAAATTTTAAGCATATGATCATATGTATAATAAACATCCTTTAAATTCTTCTCTGAATACCCATTGATGAAGCTTTCTCTGTTCCAAAGCCAATTTCCAAGTATGTACCTAGATAGTCTCTCTCTCCCCTAATGCTCATTCACGTTTATACCTAAGTCAAGAGTAAGATGCTTTGAATAACGTTGATGTTTCTCTTCTTTCACTTTCTCTTTCTTGGTGATGAACTTTAAATGTCCTTAAATATTAAAGCTGCTCAGTCAAGCAGCTGAGGGACCTTAAGGAACTTATATGCATATGGAGACACATTTTACCATTAGTTGAACCTCAGGCTGATCTCTGAACTGAGATCTTCCTAAGCCCACATTTTATTTTAAAAAAATTAATACAAATGGAGGGGGGTTGTAGGTTTTATCATTTTTCCTTTTGTTTCTGATATTTTCCATTGAATAGAATAGAAGAGAAGAGAAGATATTAACACATCTTCCCGGTTCTCTAACTATTCTAGCATACCTCACCCTTTCTGTCCACATACTCAAGGAAAGAACTGGCTAAAGGCGTGACATGTTCTCAGGAGGAAAAAATAATCAGAAAATGCATAATCTAGGTGTTACTTACACTTCCATTGTGAAGAATGATTATTCAATACTTCCAGGAAGAAGTTATGGCTTCATTACAATTGCCAGAATGTGAAGTAGTTGACTGAGCCTAGATCTAAGATATGGCATGTAAAGTAAGACATAAATATCAAAAATACCATGATAAACTTTGGAAGTGGAATTAAAAAAAATATAAAACAAAATAACCTAGGTTCTAATTTGAGTTTTCTGTTTACTAGATGTACAGCCTTGTTACTTTTCTGAGCTTCACTTTCCTCCACTTTAAAGCAGGGATTATAATATTGGTTCAAATGTATTACACAATTCCCAAGAGATAAAACAGGTAAAAGTGCTTTGTAACCATAGAGCATTACATAATTTTGAATCAGTGTTTGTGATATACACATGTAGCAAATTTTCCCTCTGGACTTATCATCCCAGAGCAAGACTAGCTATATCTCCTGCTCAGGGATCTAGAGGTGTTCCTAATGGGTTGAGGTGTCTAATGTTATCAAGTCAAGACCCCATTATAGGTGTGTTTCCCCTATGGTTAACCACTAGTGACTAGCATCTCAGTTCTATGTGACCAATTAATATCAATTAACTTTTACAATAGGATATTTGCTTTGAAAATAGAGTAATTATAAGAATGAATATCATTGCCTTCCTCCCAATATTTCAGGGGCACAGTCTTATAACACCTTAGTCTCTGTGAAGAGTAGAGTCAGATTTAGCACCATTTCTGCATAGCATTGGTCTAAGTTCATGTATAAATATTACATAGTTGTGGAGTGGGTCTTCATATTAGCTATTCTTGGGTTGGATCCTAAAGGTTATTCTTTGGGTCATAGATTCGGAACCACAGAAATACCATGCATGAATTTGATCCTTCACTCCTAGAATCCCGGATCTCAGGTAGCTGGGTCTCCAGATAAACCACCTTTACAAAAAATGAAAGGACAAATGGGAAAGCAAAGAACTCAGCCCATTTTCACTAGGATACATGTTGGTCTAGGTTAGAGAGAGGGCCTAAGTTCTCTGTGTGTGTATATATATATATATATGTGTGTGTGTGTGTGTGTGTGTGTGTGTGTATGTATATATATGTATATATGTATATATGTATATATAATATAATCAGAAAATGCATATATATATGTATATATAATATAATCAGAAAACGTATATTCTAGGAACAAAAGTTCCATATATATGTATGCTCCAAATCTCTCCAAGGCACTTCTATTGTACACAATTATAACTTTTTCCAGAAGCAGATGCTCTGGGATGTTCCATGTGGGAATTTGCATCAATATGTCTCTGAGCTGCATACTCATAGGGACTGGGTTCATGGTCTAGTACCCCATTAGATACATGCATAACAATTTATTCTTGGGCCCTAATGATTTTATTGGAAGCAGCAGAAGGACATTTAAAGCTCAACTGTCTGCAATTATTCACTGTTCTTACTTGCTGCTGATATTATCCAGTTTGACTCTTTTATCACTGATATATTTTTATACCAATAATGTGGTAGAATTACACCCAAATTTAAAATCTAAAGACCTGAATTTGAATTCTAGTTCTGCTACTTGTATAATTCTGGGCAAGTCTACAAATTAGTTTCCTCATCTACAAAATGAGGGGTTTCAATGAACAGTCACTACTCACATTTATATAGTTCCTTAAAGTTTACAAAATGCTATATTCATAATAATCTTGGGGAGTAGGTCTTGAGAATACAATAGATTTTAGAGCAGGGAGGGATATTAGACATAATCTGAAAATATGACCTTCTTAATGGACATATATAAAAACTGAGACCTAAGGCTTACAGAGGTTAAATTATTTACCCCAGATCACACAAAGAGCATACCAGAGCTATAATTCAAGTTTATGTTCTCTGACTCCAAATCTAGCTCTATTTCCAATACACCCTGTTGATCCAATGAAGTATCTGTAATATGGGAATATTAATGATAATATATTCAAGACATGCTTCAGAGGATTTTTGTGAGGAAAATATAGCCTTTTTTCATTGTTGAGTCATTTCAGTTTTGTCTGACTTTCTGTGATCCTGTTTGGGGTTTTCTTGGCAAAGACAGGGCAGTGGTTTGCCATTGCTTTCTCCCATTCATTTTACAGATGAAGAACTGAGGCAAACAGGATTAAGTGACTTACCCAAGGTTACACAGCTAGTAAGTGTCTGAATCTGGATTTGAACTCAGGTCCTCCTGACTCCAGGGCTAGCATTTTATCTACTGCACCAGTAGCTGCCCATGTAAACTTTAAGGAACTACATGAATGTGAGTTGTAATTGTCATTTTGTTGTTAATTCTTAATACTAGAATCTATAGTTATTAGAATATGAATTATCCAGAATGCTTGGGAAATGGAACTTTTTTCCTTTTCAAATTAAGTTGTCTAGTTAAACATACAAACTTTCTTTTTGTTTCAACCCTCGTTATTAAACATATCACTAAAATGTATTATCTTACTCTGACAATAGAAATTTGGCCTTAACTAAGTTTCCATCTGTCCCTCTTGCTTACTGTCTTCTACATGAAAAAACTTCTCAGATAATGTTTGGGATTTAGGATTTACAGAGGAAAATTGTTCAGAGCTGAATGGTCTGCTTGAATAGCAATCTGGGTTAGGGTAAACAACAAAAAGTTCCAAGGTTAAACTGGCTTCTAACAGAAGTATAAAGATTCTGGGGAGCAGAGTCTCCTAAAGCACAGAGATTCCATCCCACCCCAATCCAGAAAATCAAAGGAACAATAACCTCTTATGTTACCCTAGTTTCCGATTCACTTCACTCCTGTCAAAAGTCAATTCCTGGAAAAATGTGACATCTGCCCCTAAAAGTTTGACAGGTAATGAAAATAAATTCAGAAGAAAGGAAATATAACCACCATTCTTTGAGCTATCTTCCCTCCCATTCACTTCCCTAAAATGGAAGACTGTTCCCCATCTTCCAAATCATGTATTCTCTCCAATGGATTTATTTTACCCAATCAACAAATGTTGGTTAAGCATCAACTTCCTCAAGACATTTCTATGGGCCACTTGGAAAGACAAAAAAGAAAAGGCATCTGCAGGAAGATAAAGGAGGCAGAAGGGGAGAAGAAAGAGAAAGAAAGGAAGAGAAAGAGAAGAAGGAGGAAGAGAAGGAAAAAGAGGAGGAAGAATGGGAGGAGGAGGACAAAGAAAGGTAGAGAAAGGGGAGTTGGAAGGGGAAAAGGAGGAAGAGGAGGAGGAAGAGGAAGAGTGATAGCTTACATTAAAATTGTGGAAAGCCCTTTATTTTAATGGCAGTATGCCATCATGGGTAGAGAGCAGACCTCAGCTTTATGAAAACCTAGGTTCAAGTTCTGTCTCTGATCCATACTGACTGAGTAGCCCTGAACAAGTCGCTTAACCTAAGAGTGCCTCATACAACTCTTTAGACTACTAGTTGCAGAGAAGGTACTAACCTTAATCAATAGGAGTTCATATGGCAATGAAACCAAATGAAGTCACTTACAATTCTTTCATAATTCTCTTTTGACCCTGCAAACCCTTCCATTGGTACTTGTGTACATGGATACGGCAAAGGATGAGGCACTGCAGCCACTCTTCACAATGTGTTTGTGATCTTTGTATTCTTGATTCTGTGATCTACAAAACTAACTAAATTCCCAAATAGCGTGATTATCATTCTGGCCAGGATGAACAGCATCCATTTACTTCCTGTTCCAAGAATAGAAGTAGTCTCCCACTTTGTGCTATAATTGAGTGTTGCAGTGTTCTCCAGAGAGTAATTGCACCCTCCATAAGTTAAGAAAAGTCGTAGGCCCATTAACTCTTCTGGACCACTATAGGCTTCTTCACTAAATGAGAACACCAATGGGAACCTTGTGGTCTGAAAGAGTCAATAATGCATTACATTACTTAAGCTGTTGGAGATGCCAGTGGGCAATGTCGTCTGGAGATAATGTGGTCTTATTTAAAAGGATTTAAGCCTGGAGGCAGGCAACTTTTTTCAGTCTGCAAATGCTACCAGTTAGGCTGAGCAGTGGTTATAAGTGACCCTTCTTGGGCTAAGGCACAGAAAGAGGAGAAGGAAGAATGGCAGAGGGAAAAGAAAAGGAAAGGAAATAAAAATACAGGAAAGTGAGAGCAAGGGAAGGAGAGAAAAAAGAAAAGAAAAGAATTTACAGTATTATAGGAAGGCCCAGAGGCATATTTTGACTGCACAGTCAAACTTGACTTATTTTACTTCTGAGAAAGAAGTAAAAGTGAGGTCTCCTGACTCAGTCCATTGCTTTTTCTAGTACATGATGGATTTGGTTCTGAGCTGTTGATCTGTGGTTGTATGTGGTTTCTTTTTGTTCTCAAAAAGGGCTATGGCAGCAGGAAAATGATGACATGACTTGTACTGAATTGGATTTGAGTGAGGAAGGGCTATGCAGAGTCACCAGCCTCACTTTCTCCTCCAAAGCCATTGAGGTCAAGTGACCAGATAAAGATCAGGACAGCTAGAGATAAGCCAGGATGCAGTGGGAGACCTTGGTTTTTTTTAAGCTAAGGTCTTTTCAAGTTCTCACTTTCAATGAGAACTGGCTAGCTGGTCCCCATTCATGCAGCTCAGACTACTTGCAGGCTGTGATTTGTCCTTAGTTCTTGAAGAGGACCATGGCATCAGGGAGATGATGACATGACTTGGATTGAATTGCTTTTGAGTGAGGGAGGGCTGTACAAAGTCACCAGCCTCACTTTCTCCTCCAGAGTCATTTGGGTCCAGTGGCCAGATAAAGATCAGGAGGACTGGAGATGGTCCAGCCATTGTTGATCTATCTACCACTAACAAACTAGTTATGTGTGCCTGAAGAAAATCATTTTAACTCCCTGGAACTCAGTTTCTCCATGTAAAATAAGGCCATTGGACTTAATCTGATGATTTATGGTAATTATCTCTGTCTCTCCCTCTCTGTCTCTTATATACATATATATATGCATATACATATATACATTATATATTAATATTATATATTTACCTATATACATAATAGCTAGGGTTTATATATATCTTTAAAATTTGCAAACCACTTTACAAATATTACCTTATTTGATCCTAACTACAATCTCGCCCATGAGGGGAAGTCTAATACTATACCACTTTGTAGTTAAGGAAACTGAGGCAGACAGGCATTACATAACATGCCAAGGTCACACAGCTAGTAAATGTCTGAGGCTAATTTGAACTCATGGAGAGGCTCCAGGCCCCCTCGCTTTATTCACTGTACCACCTAGCTACCTCCTCATTATAATTCTGTCGGATGGTTAATGAAAACATTCTTATCCCCATTTTAGGATAATAGAGTCAGAGGTTTTAGAGTTAGAAGGGCCCTCAGAGATCATCTAGTCCAACCCTCTCATTTTACGGATTAGGAAACTAAATGATGAGAGAAGTGAAATGATTTGCCCAAAGCAACAATGCTGGCAAATGTCCGAGTCAGGATTCAAACTCAGGTCTCCTGAGTCCAAGTTCAGCAGTCTTTTTCATTATACCATGCTGCTTCCAAAGATGGAGTGTAAAAGACACACTTCTCCCTGCAGAGAAGAGCATTTGCCCATGCCTACTGTCAAATCAGAAGAACTGTTGTTTCCCCTCTTGAAGGACGATGCATAATTTAGGCCAACATAATCACCAGGGTCGCTTGCAGCTGAGATTAATTTGAAAATTTAATATCAAAAGATTGGAGGACTTGTCTGGGAAACCATAGCTTCTAAATCATATTGAGGCATTGGTTAAGAGCAAGTGTTTGGGAGTTTCAGTATACAGGAGAATATTAAAAGATACCACACTTCCTCTCATTAAGATCGGAGTGAAATGTAGCAATGATAGCTGATATGGTATTAGGACAAGGGAGAAATGCTTATTCATTAACAGTACCTTGGAATCCAACTGAGATTGAATATTGAGGTATATTCAATGCCTCAATGGTAAGAAAACCTCTCAGACTTGTCTGAATACCCGGGAAATTAATAAGAGCCAGTCTGGAAACTGACAAGAGCTGCTCAAAATAGGCAGTTTAATTGTCATTTGCTCTAATACACATGAAATGGGCTTGGCCTTTGATCTGTGTGATTTGGGGGAAAGTACTTATTGGAATCCATTTTAAAACTGGGCTCTCAACTTCTGAGTAACTCCGGTCAAACAATAGCTATTGGTCCTATTGTAAAAAGTTTGGGCTTGGAATAAACCAGAAGGATATGCCAGCTCAATAGGAAGAGCACAGCACACTCAGAAAGACCCTGGATTGGGGTCAGAAGATACAGTTTCAAATCCAGAATCTTATACTGCTTACTTGCGTGACCTTGGGCCAATCATTTAACCTCTTTTGACTTCATTTGCATTGTTTTTTTTTTTATTTGTAAAATGAGGGTATTGGACTAGATTGACTCAAAAGTCCCTTCTAGCTCTAAATCCTAGAATGTAGCAACCCTGAGCTCTGTCCAAAGAGAAGGCTATTACATCTGGTTAGGAGGTCTCCTGGAATTTATTAAGGAAAGTCCTCTTATCTCCATGATACTGGAAGTGCATGAAAAGGAACTTGGCTTGGATTTTAAGCAGGTTGTATATTTGGGATGGTTCAGGTTTGATTTGGAATTAGTCCAGGAATGGCCTTTTTGGCATGAATGTGGTTTGTGCATGGCCTGCATTATTATAAGTGAGGTTTATGTTGATAATGTTTCCTCTGCTCATTTCCATCTGCCTTTCTCTCCTCCTCACTCATTCCTTCACTCCCTAGTCCCCTGCCAGATGTTCATCCCAGCAGGACCTAGCTTAAACATAAACCCCATATGAAGGTAAACTGCTATACTAATTACACTGGATTGCCTCCCCCACCCAATATTACAAGGGTTAGAAGGGATGGAGTCAAGTAATTAGTTTTTAAAACATACAAATGAGAGATGGAGGCAAGAAGACAGAGTAGAGGCAGGAACTCACCCAAATTCCACTCCAAACAACTTAAAAATAATGTCTCAAATTAAATTGTAGAGTGGCAGAGCCAACAAAAGGTTGAGGCAAAACAGTTTTCCAGCCCAAGACAACTTAGGAGGTAAGCAGGAAAGCCCTCATCAGTCCCAGAGTGCAGCACAGGCCATACTGGGACAAGTCTAGCAGCAGGCCTTGGAGGCAGCTGAAATAGTGGTGTCAGCAGCAGCTTCAGGAGTTCTCAGCCCACAGACATTTAGGGGGTTAGACAACTGATCAGAAAGAGATTACAGGGGACCTTTTGCTGGCACTAGGTTTGGGATCTTGTTGCATTGCCCAGACACAGTTCTGGGTCATAGTACAAAGGTGAAGACGAGTCACTTCAAGGGTACAAGGACCTTGGTCACAGTAACAGGGGAGAGAAGAATGCTTACGGTCACTCACAAGGGAACAGGGCCCCTGGTCTCAGGTGAAAGGCAGAAAGGAGCACTACTACATGTGACATTAGGAGTGCAGGGAGCCTGGTCACAGTTGCAGGGCCAAGAGGACCGGGCTAGCAGCTACAGAGGAACAAGATAACCTCGTGGGTAAAGACAACAGCACCCAGGAGACAAAGCCAAGATGGCAGAGTAAAGGCAGGGAATCACCTGAGCTCTCTCCCAAACCTCTCCAAATACCTTTAAATAATGACTCTGAACAAATTCTAGAGCAGTAGAACTAAAAAAAGATAGAGTGAAATAACTTTCCAGTCCAAGACAGCTTAGAAAGTAGGCAGGGAAGGTTTGTTACACCAGAGTGAGAGAAGAGCACAGTCCAAGGCAGGCCTTGTCAGCACAGAACAGGCCACAGCAAACCAGGAGCGAACCTCAGGGCTACTGAATCAGTGGCAACAGTGGCAGTTTCCAGACCTCTCAACCCACAGTTGCCAAAGACAGCTTAGAGGTCAGCAGGAAAGTTCTGTTGCACCAGGTTGAAATTCGACCACGGTCCAGCACAGGCCATGCCAGACAGCCCCAGCCCCAGCAAATCGAGAGCAGGCTGTGGGGTTCACTGAATCAGCAGGAGCAGCTACTGCTTCTAGAACTCACAATCCAGATGGTGAGGGGGTCAAACAACTAATCAGAAGGAGATTACAGGGGTCTCTTTGCTAGAACGGAGATAGGACTCTGTTGCTTTGCCCATACTCAGATCCTCAGATCCTCAAGTCACAGTCCTGGGTGGCAGGCCTAGGGCAAGGAGGAGTACTACCATACCAGCGCTTGTGGCCACAGTGAAGCTGGGACCCTACTAACAGTTCCAGGGCAGGAAAGAGTCACAGACCAGAGCAAAGGCCAGGAGAGTAGAAAACACCTCTCCTTAGATCACACCTCGGAAGAACTAAAACTTACAGATTCCTAGCAGTATCTTTGAAAACAACAGCACAAAACTCCAGAAGCTTGGAACAGTACACCCTCCACCCTGGAAGCAGAGCCCTACTTTAACAAAGAGGGGTTTTTTTCATTTTTTTTTTTGTTTTTAGGCAATTGGGGTTAAGTGACTTGCCCAGGGTCACACAGCTAGTAAGTGTCAAGTATTTGGCCTGAGGTCGAATTTGAACTCAGGTCCTCCTGACTTCAGAGCTGGTGTTCTAACCACTGTACCACCTAGCTGCTCCTTTAACAAAGAGTTAAAAGTCAATTAATAGCCTGGGAAGATGAGCAAACAATGTAACAAAAATTCTGACCATAGAAAGTTACTGTGGTGACAAGGAAGATCAAAATACACCCTAAGAAGAAGATGATAAAGTCAAAGCTCCTACAAACAAAGCCTCCAAGAAAAATAAGAACTGGTCTCAGGCTAAGGAAGAGCTCAAAAAGGATGTTGAAAATCAAGTAAGAGAGAAAGAGGAAACATTAGGAAGAGAAATGAGAGTGATACAAGAAAATTGTGAAAAACGATTCAACAGCTTGGTAAAGGAGATACAAAAAATACTATAGAAAATGCACCTTAAAAAAACAGATTAAGCCAAATGGTAAAAGAGGTCCAAAAAGCCAGTGAAAAAGGAAGTACAAATCTCACTGAAGAAAATAATTCCTTAAAATTTAGAATTAAGCAAATGGAAGCTAATAACTCCATGAGAAATAAAAAAAACAATAAAACAAAACCAAAAGAATGAGAAAAAAATAGGAGACTATGTGAAATATCTCCTTGGAAAAAGCAACTGACCTAAGTTCAGGAGAAATAATTAAAAAATGATTGGACTATCTGAAAGCCATGATTTAAAAAAGAGCCTAGACATCATTTTTTAAAGAAATTATCAAGAAAAACTACCTTGATGTTCTAGAAACAGAGGGTGAAATAGAAATTGAATGAATCCACCAATCACCTCCTGAAAGAGATCCCAAAGTGAAAACTCCCAGGAATATTATAGTCCAATTCCAGAGCCCCCAGGTTAAGGAGAGAATGTTGCAAGCAGTCAGAAAGAAACAATTCAGACATCATGGAACCACAGTCAGGATAACACAATATTCAGTGGCTTCTACATGAAAGGATCAGAGGGCTTGGAATATGATATTCCAGGAGTCAAAGGAGCTAGTATTACAACCAAGAATCACCTACCCAACAAAACTGAGTATAATCCTTCAGGGCAAAAATGGGAATTCAATGAAATAGATGACTTTCAAGCATTCTTGATGAAAAAGACAAGAGCTGAATAGAAAATTTAACTTTCAAATACAAGGTTAAAGAGAAGCATAAAAAGGTGAACAGGAAAGGGAAATAATAAGGGACTTAATAAGGTTAAACTATTTATGTTCCTATATGGGAAGATGATACTTTAACTCATAAGAACTGTCTCATTATTAGGACAGATAGGAGTATATATAGAAAGAGGGCACAGGTGTGAGTTAAATATGAAAGGATGGTAGCTAAAAAAAAATAATAATTAAATTCAGGAATAAGAAGGAAGAATGTACTGGGAGAAAGGGAAAGGGAGGGTTAGAATGGGATAATTATCTCCTATAAAAGAGGAAAGAAAAAGCTTTTGCAATGGAGGGGAAGATAGAGGAGGTGAGAAATAGTGAGTGAACCTTACTCTCACCAGAATTGGCTCAAAGAGAGAATAACATACATACTAAATTGGGTATAGAAATCTATCTTACCCTACCAGAAATTGGGAGGGGAATGGGATAAGAGCAGGGAGCAAAGAATTGGAAATTGAGGGCATGCCCATCAATTGGGGAATGGCTGAACAAGTTGTGATATGTTATTATGATGGAATACTATTGTGCTGTGGGACGTGATGAGTGGAATGTTCTTGAAAAAGCCTGCAAGACTTGCATGAGCTGATGTAAAGTGAAATGTACTGCATACAAGGTAATAATAATATTGTGAGATGATCAACTGTAATTCTCAGCAATACAATGATCTAAGACAACTTTAGAGGACTTATTTTTTAAAATGCTATCCATCCCCAGCAAAGAATTGATGGTTTCTGAGTACAGATTGAATCATACTTTTTAAAATTTATTTTTCTTGATTTTTGCCTATGTTTTCTTCCATAATATGATTAATATGAATGTATCTTTTTGTGACTACATATGTATAAACTATATTGAATTGCTTGCCTTCTCAATGAAGGGGATGGGGAAGGAAGAAGGGAGAGAATTTGGAACTTAAAGTTTTAAAAAATGAATGTTAAAAATCATTTTACATGTAATTGGGGAAAAATGAAATACTAAATAATTTTTTCAGCATAAACAGAGAAAGAAAACTATAGACCAATCTCACTAAAGAATATTGAAGGAAACTTTTCTTTTAAATAATATTTTATTTTTCCCCAGTTACATGCAAAGTCAATTTTTAAAATTCATTTTTAAAAATAGAGTTTCTATTTTTTTTCTCTCATTCCCTCACCTCCCTTCCTGAGACAGTAAGCAATTTGATATAGGTTATACATGTTGAAGCAAAAATTGTAAATAAAATATGAGCAAGAAGATTACAGCAATATATCAAAAAGATCACACATTACAACCAGACAGGGTATACACCAGGAATGTAGGATTGGTTTAATATTAGGAAAATATGAGCATAATTGATCACATCAAGTACAAAATTAACAGAAATCATAAGACTATCTCAATAGAGTCACAAAAAGCTTTTGACAAAATATAACACTCATTCCTATTCAAAACACTGGAAAACATAGGAATAAATAGAACTTTCCTTAAAATTACAAGTAGTATCAATGTGAAACCATCAGCAAGCATTATCTGTAATAGGATAAGCTAGAAGCCTCCCTAATAAGATCACAGGTGAAGCAAAGATGCCCTCTAACACCACTATTATTAAGTAATGTTCTAGAAATGCTAGCCAAAGCAACGAGAGAAGAAAAAATAATTGAATGAATTAGAATAGGCCATGAAGAAACAAAACTATCACTCTCTACTAAAGATATTGTAATATACTTAGAGAACCCTAAAGAATCAACTAAAAATCTAGTTGAAACAATTAACAACTTCAGTAAAGTTGCAAGATATAAAATAAGTCCACATAAATCATAATCATTTATATATATATATATTTATATATATATGTATATAAAACCAACAAAGTCCAGCAGGAAGAGATAGAAAAAGAAATTCCATTTAAAATAGCTGTAGGCAATATAAAATACTTGGGAGTCTACCTGGCAAAACAAACCCGGGAACTATATGAACACAATTAGAAAACATGTTTCACACTAATAAAATCATATTTCAACAATTGGAATAATATCAATTGCTCATAAGTAGGCCAAGTCAATATAAAAAATGATAATTCTCCCTAAATTAATTAATTTAGGAAGAATTAAGAACAAAATATCAGGATTATCAAGGTAATCATTTGGAAAAAAAATAATTAGGAAGGTGGCCCTGCATACCAGATCTCAAATTGTATTACAAAGTAGTAATCATGAAAACAATCTGGAACTAGTTAAGAAATAGAGTGGTAGATCTATTAAATAGGTTAGGTACACAAGAAACAGTAGTAAATGGTCATAGTAATTTATTGTTTGATAAGCCTAAAGATCTAAGTTTTGGGGATAAGAATTCACTATTTGACAAAAGTTGCTGGGAAAATTAGAAAGCAGTTTGGCAAAAACCAGATATAGATCAATATCTCATACCATATATCAAGATAAGGTCAAAATGGGTACATGATTCAGACATAAAGATTAACACCATAAATAAATTAGGTAAGCATGGAAAATTTCACCCACCAATTCTATGGATATGGGAAGACTTTATGACCAAACAAGAGATAAAGAACATTATAAAATGTAAAATGGATAATTTTGATTACATTAAATTAAAATGTTCTTAGACAAACAAAACCAATAAAGCCAAGATTAAGAGAGAGAGAGAGAGAGAGGGAATGGGGGGCTGTGGGGTTTGCAGCATATTTCTCTGATAAAGGCCTCATTTCACAAATATATAGATAATTGAGTCAAATTTATAAGGATAAGTGTCATTCCCCAATTAATTGATAAATGGTCAAAAGATAGAACAGGCAATTTTTAGAAGAAGAAATCAAAACTATAGTTACGTGAAAAAAATGTTCTAAGTTACTATTAATTAGAGAAATACAAATTAAAACAACTCTGAGGTACCACCTTACACCAATCGGATTGACTAATGTAACAGAAAAGGAAAATGATAAATGTTGGAGTAGATGAGGGAAAAATAGGTGCACTAATGAACAGCAGTTCACTACAACAGTTGAGTTATTGAACTGATCCAACCATTCTGGAGAACAATTCATAACTATGCCCAAAAGGATACAAAACTGTGAATTCCTTTTGGTTTAGTAATACTACTACCAGGTTTGTATCCCAAAGAGATCAAAGAAAAAGGAAAAGGACATAGTTATAGAAGTTCTTTCTGTAGTGGCAAAGTGTTAGAAATTGAGAGGTTGCCCATCAGTTGGGGAATGGCTAAGATAGTTATAGTATATTATTGTGATGAAATACTATTGTGCTGTAAGAAATGATGAGAAGAATGATCTCAGAAAAACCTGGAAAGACTTACCTGAACTGATGCAAAGTGAAGTGAGCAAAACCAGAAGAACATTGTATACAACAGCAAAATTGTATGATGATTAACTGTGACTTAGTTATTCTGAGCAATACAATGATCCCAGACAATTCTGAAGGACTTGTAATGAAAAATGCTATCTGACTTCAGGAAAGGAACTGATAGCATCTGAATGCAGATAAAAGTATATGTCTATATTTAACTTTCTTTATTTTTCTTGTGTTCTGTTTTTTTGTCTCTTTTTTTTCCAACAAGGCTAATATGGAAACATATTTTGCAGGACTTCACAGATATAATCTATATAAAATTGCTTCCCTTCTCAAGGAGGTGGGAAGGGATGGAGAAAGAATTTTTAATTCAATTTTTTTTAAAAATCTAATATTAAAAAATTACATGTAATTGAGAAATACAATCAAAGAGAAAAATAAAACTTATAAATAGCAGAAATAGGCAGCACGATATAATTGATAGCATGGTTTTTAAGTCAGAAGATCTAGACTTGAATCCCAAATATTTAATACTTATTGTCTTTGTGAACTTTCGTAAGTCATTTTCTAGCCCACAGTAACTTCAAATATATGTGTATGTATGTATGTATGTATATATATATATATATACATATACATATATATGTGAGTGTGTGTATGTGTGTATGTATGTGTATATATATATATGTATATGTATATGCATGTATATTTGAAATTACTATGGGCTAAATATGTATATGCACACACATATGTATGTATGTATGTGTATGTATTTGTTAAACTAGATTATCTGTAAAGTCCTTTGAAGGTCTAAATCTCAAGATAACATTTTATTATTTTCAAACTGCTTAATTATAATAATAATAATAATAGTAATAAATAACTAGAATTTACATTTTTAAGGTTTATAAAGTGTTTTACAAATATGATCTCATTTTATCCTCACAACAGCAATTGAAAGATAGGTGCTGTTATTATACCTATTTCACAGATGAGGAAACTGAGGCAGAGAATGGTTAAGTGACTTGCTCAGAGTCTCACACATATCAAGGAATTGTCCAAGGCTGGATATGAATTCAGGTCTTCCTGGCTCCAGTTGGCAGTACAGTGGTTAAAGTGCCTGGCCTGAAGTCAAAAAGACCTGAGTTCACAACCAGCTTTACTAGCTATGTGATCCTGGTCAAGTCATTTAACCCTGTTGGCCTCAGTTTCCTTATCTGTAAAATGAGCTGGAAAAGGAAATCACAAACCATCCAGTATCTTACCAAGAAAACCCCCAAAAGAGGACACAAAAAAGTCTGACATGACTGAAATGACTAAACAACATCAACAACTTCCTGGCTCCAGGACCAGTGCTCTATCTACTGTGGAACCTAGCTCCTAGAATACAGTTGCATGCCTAAAGAAAACTGTCAAGAAGGTAGAGGAGATATTATAAGTGATATTTCTCTTCAGTGTCTCTTCTTCACTATAATAATTTGGGAACTCTCCAAGTGTCCAGAGCCCAGTGATGACAATCCCTACTTTCTAATGGTTAGTTTTCTATGAGCCAGACTTTTTAATCCTTTAAGACCTTACATAAAGTGGTCCTGGCCCATTTTTCTAACTTTATTTCATTTTAAGTATAACAATTTATTAAGCAGGTGTGTAAAGCTCTCCCTTGCGGGACATACAAGAGGTACCATCACTTGTTCATAGTTGCACAGCTAGTAAATATCAGAACCCAGGTCTCCTGACTCTAACTGAAGAAATGCATCATTGTATTATGCAAAATTCATGAGATCTGAAGGAAAAGGTTGTTCTGCACAGTAGTACTCAGGGAAAACTTCACAAAAGGAGCAAACTATGAATTGAACTATCAAGGGTGTATAAAAATACAGGCTTCAGAGATACTTTGAACAAAGGCACAGAAGTTCACATCCAGAAAATAACAGTAATAATGATAATAATAACAATAATGATACATGCATATTATATAAACAATGTGTTACATAGGATATATTTTATATAATGTTGTTATATACATTGTATCTATTATATATTATTGCATATGTTATATATACAATAATATTGTACAGGATATTATTAGATAGTATAAATAATATAAATAAATATAAGAATATATAAAATATATATCAAAATAAAGGTGATGATGATTATTATAAGTAACATTTATAACACTTTAGAGTCAGCAAAGTGCTTAACACATATGATGTTGTTTGAACAGAAATTCCTTCCTGTAATATTTTTAGCCTTTGTTGCATGTGTTAAATTTTCCTAAGGCAAGAAGCTGGATAAAGGAAGAAGGCTACTAGACTGGAAACATGGGTTCTAGTACTGACTTTGCCACTAATCCACTTACAGTCTGAAAATTAGAGGGTTAAACAAGGTGACCTCTAAGTTTCTTTCTTTCCTATTTAAAGTCACTTTCAGCTCAAATTATCTGGGTCCTAAGATTATGTCCAGCCCTGGTATCCTACTGTATTTTTCCACAAGTAGAATCATGGAGTTTGGGGTTGGAAGGCATTATAGAGCCAGGGTGTTAAACACACCTTGGTTTACATGTGTCCCAAAAGAATCCAGAACCAGATTAAAATGTAATTGGGAAATATTTAACAAAAGAAATAAAAATGTAGTAAAATGTAGACAATATTACATTTTAAAATTAAGTCAATATGTAGCCCACAGAGATCCCTCTTCATGGTTTAGTGAAACAAGTTTCTATTTGAGTTTGGCACCACTACTGTAGACTATAGAATGTTAGAGTTAGAAGTAACCTTGGGAATGATCTCTTCCCACTCTCTCATTTTAAATAAGTATGGAGACTGAGGCCTGCAATATTTGGTATCTATATATGTTTGTATGTTGAGACAGGCCTCTTTTGGAATGTACATTTATGAAGTTTAAAAAAAAAAGTCTCTTTGCTTTGAATTGAATTAAATATTCTAAAATCCCTGTCTTGATCACCACTTCCTATTTTCTGTGGGTGGGTGGGTGGGTGAGTGGATATTAGGGGTTGGTAACTTCACTACTAATTATATTATCCAAATGTAAACTGGTCCCAGAAAATACATGGCACGTTTGTAGCACATTTAAACTCCTAATTGGCTATGCAATGAGACAGCAGCTGACACATCTGCCCCCACAACCCATCTGTAATTCTTTGCCTTTGCACCTGCAAATATTTTTCAGGGATAATTTTCTTTCCTTTGCCTTTAAAAGACCCAGCCTCTGGCAGGGAGTAGGAATGATTATCAGGCTGCTAGAACACAGCCGTTTGTGGTCACTTGGTTTGTTAAGATGAGACAGTCCATCTGTCCCCACACCACAGACCCTGAGTGGAAATGGCAATAAAAGGGAATGACTCTTTGAAAGGCCTTGCAGCTTAATTTCAGTGAAGGCTTGGTTATTATCTTGTGATGTTACCATGATTTCCAGCCGGCCCCCTCTGGATATGCTGACAGTGGCAAGACAAAAGTGTAGATGATGTTAACAGGGCCCCTGCACTTTGTAAGGAAAGATATTGTGCTGTGCTTTCAAAGAGGTTGCTTTTCTTTTTTCTTTTTTACTTTTTTACCTTGTATCGATTAATGTATTGACTGCACTTTTAGGCCTCTATCCCCATTGAAATTGTCACCAGTGTATTTAGTAAGTCTCAGCTTGGACTAGGGCTATATGCACTCAGCATATGCAACAGAAATGGACAACATCATAGAAAGGTAGAGCTCGATAGGACCTTACAACATAGAAGGTTAGAGACGAAGGGATCATTAGAATACAGAAAGTTATAACTGGAAAGGTACTTTGACGTTATCTAGCCGAACCACATTATAAAGATGAAGAAACTGAGGCCCATAGAGAAATGACTTCCCCAAGGTCATACCACCACAGTCAGGATAAGGACCCAACTGCCTCTTGTTACACTACTTATTTCAAGGCTTCCAGTTTATACTGAATAGAGCTTGAGCTGTTTGAGAGAGCCTCAAAATAGAAGCAAAGTAATTGCAATGTATATTCTAATAACAGCAGCTGTAGTAACAGACCCTCCCCTCCCTGCTCCTCCTCTTTAGGGGTGATGTGCCAAAATGAGAAACGAAATTACTATGTCTGTTCAGCAAATTCCTCCTGACAAAATCTTTAAGCATTGACAAGAGTAATATACTGAAAATTAGTTTAGAAGTGTTTCAAGTTTCAAAAATCAATCAAAATCAAATTAGGTTCTGAAGACGCTGTCTGTTGAGTTTAAGAAAAAAAAATAGAAATCACTTCAGCAACTGAAGATTTGACCCTAAAAAAGTGAATCTTCCCTAGGACCTCATTGTCCTTCTGTGCATTCATTCTTGCAGGTCATTGCCAAGTACTCAAATGGATATATTTTGTTTTTCCAGGTGTTCATAAATTGCCTATTTTCTGGTCTACATTTGAATGTCATTTCATTCCATCCATCAGTAGTTGTGGAGAAAAAGCAAGTAAGTGGCCCTGCCTAACTAGGAGGAACAGGGGACTATGGGATAGAGAGGGAAGGAAATATCTGAATGGTACATTCCAGGAAAAAAGAACATTGAGAAAGCTGTAAGAGGAGTTTCATGAGAAGAAAATACAAAGAATGTGCCAAATACCTCATTAGGAAAAAGAGAGGAGGAAGTACTTTGATTTCTTCCTTCGACATCTCACCTTCATATTATAAGTCTACCAGCAAGGCCAGGGGAAAGGGTCATTGATTTTTTTTTCACTTAGTTATATCCCAGATATATCTTCAGATATAGATATGACCAGCTCAAATCTCACATGGCCTTTGGAGCACTCTGTCACCCAAGTTTCAACTTTGCTTTAAGTAATAGTAAAGAATGTGATGACTGAAAGATTCACCACAAATTGATCACAAATAGGTCTCTTATTGTTTCTGAACAAGTTTATCTCTGGCACCAGATTCATCCGCACCTATAGGAAATATAAAAATAGGCCAAAGGACAGACAGCCCTGGTCCTGGGATCACGAGTCATAACCCTATTCCTGGCACCATTCTTATTGACCTCCTTTGCTTATTTGTCTTTGTGGATCTTTCAGATCCTGAAATCCATCTGCCTGATTCTTGCTTATCTCTCAGAAACTGGATTCTTCCTTCCTGGATCTATGGCATTTACTTTCTCCTTAGCTCCATCTTTAAGAACACCATGCCTGACTAGATTCATGATCTTGACTTACTTCATCCAGTTGTTGTCCACCCGAGGACTGGAGAATGTCTAGTGAGGAAGTAAAAACATGGACTGAAGATGCTTTATTTGAAAGTTTCTACAATGTAGGAAAGGAGAATGAAAATAGTAACTGTAGGGGATGACCACAGATGAATAAGTCTTTTGTTTAGGGTCAAGGACACGAGTAATTATGGCAAATGGAAATGAGCCAGCAGAGGCAGAAAGGAAAGGAAAGGAAAGAGAGAGACAGAAAGAGAGAGAGAGAGACAGACAGACAGACAGACAGACAGAGAAAGAGACAGAGACAGAGACAGAGAAACAGAGAGACAGAGGCAGAGAGAGAGAGACAGAGAGAGAGAGACAGAGAGACAGAGAGAGATGAAGCAAGGATTTTGGAGGAGGTAAAATGGGAATATGATTAAGGATAGGTGTGTCTTTACCCTCAGAAAAAATGAGAGTTCTAAATACCTTTAGAAATAAGCACCTTTTCTTTGAAAAAGGAAGAAAAGAGAGAATGAATGAAGATAAAAAGGAAAGAGAGAAGTGAAAGAGGGGGAAAATAATGAAGAAAGAGGGAAGGAAAAAAGGAAGGATGAAAAGAAAGAAAGAAAGAGAAAGGAAGGAAGGAAAGAAGGAAGGAAAGAAGGAAGGAAAGATGGAAGGGAGGAAGGAAGGAAGGAAGGAAGGAAGGAAGGAAGGAAGGAAGGAAGGAAGGAAGGAAGGAAGGAAGGAAGGAAGAAAAAGGTTGCATATGCCAAGAACAGGCTAGAAGTGGATAGATATTCTGAGTCTGAGTGAGCCAATATCTCTGGGTTTCTTTTGATATTCTCGCTAATCTATGGAGTATTGAAGATGAGGGAGTAGAATGGATATGTACATATAAGAAGAATGGAAAATGCTTGGAACAGCCCCTAAGTGGACCTCAACACGAAGCCAACACAATGTACTAATGAGCTTCAATGAAGGCCCAACTAAGGTACCATAGCATGAAACTATCCTTTCTGTTTCTTATTCCACCCCCAGCCCCAACTCAGCAATGCTCAATATCCTAGGGACAAGAAAAAAGAAAGCAAAAAGTAGGGCTTTGCTTATAGCTGGGAATGGCTAAAGCAGAAACCATGAGAGTTTCTAAGGTGCCATGGAAAGTTCTAGGTGTCATACAATTAGAACAATCAGTAACTAAAAAAAAAATTAGTCCTTATTATGTGTTAAGCATTGTACTAAGCACTGGAGATACAAGGAAAAAAAAGACAAAAAACAATCTCTGTCCTCAAGGATCTTATATTTTAAGGGGCAAGATCACACACATGTATATACATACATATATGTCTATATACATATTTGGTTGTAAATACATATGTATGTATATATGCATATACAACCTACAGTGTTGAAAGAAGATGATCTTAGAGATGAAGGCAATAGTAGCTAGATAGTCTGGGAAAAGATTTCTAAAGAAGGTGGCAATTTGAACTGAGTTGTTAAGGAATGCAGGGATTCTGAGAGTGGAAGGTGAAAGGGGAGATTTCCATGTATGAGAGATAGCTGGTACAGATGTGGAGATGAGAGATGGAACACCAGCAATAACATCAATATGTTAGACTGTAGAGTTTGTGGACAACAATACTATGTAAGAAGACTGGTAAGATACTAAGGGGCAACATTATAAAGAGATTTAAATGTCGAATAAAGGACTTTTTATTTGATTCTGAAGGCAATAGGGAGTCGCTGGAGTTTACTCAGTAGGAGGTGAATGAATCAGACAATCAGTGTTCTTGTCCCAGCTTTGCTACTTTGCTCTGTGACCTTAAGCAACTAACTTCCCTTCTTTTGGTCTCAGTTTCCTCCTCTGTAAAATGAGAGGGTTGGACTAGATGGCCTTTAAGCTCTATTTCAACACTAATAATCTGTGAGTCTACTGGGGCAATTCCAAAGAGCTATTACTGAGTCAACAGGAAACTTACAGGAAAAATATTCTTTGATGATTGTCCTGAGAATCCAAAGATATATAACATCAAAGGCATCTGAAAAGTCTAAGTCACCTCTTGCCCCTTTTGTTTTGAGGTGAGTGGTTTTGCTGTTTCACGGCTTTGGAAGAAAGGCACTGCACAAGCACAAGGAAAGATAATAGTTATTATTTTTCAAGAGCTTCCATGTCCTTGGCTCCTGCTCTGCTCATCACCCTTGAACATGTTCTATCTTGTTTCGCATCATCCTTTCGTGCGGCTCAGTTTATATTATCAAAAATCACTTTGGTGCTTTCAGTGTCAACAAATGGTAGTTTGTCTGCTGTATCTTTTTGAGCAATGGCTAAAGCCGAGCTCAGTAACAGACCTTCCTTTGATGCCAGATCATCTGAAAGGAGGATGAAAAGCAACGGGAATGTTTTCCTCCTCAAGATCAATATGCCGCTAACCTCTCTTCACTCCCTCCATGGGGAAATATCTTTCTTCACCTCACTGGCAGATTTGTCCTCCCACTCCCTCCTCTCTTCTCTTTCATTTCCACGTTTATCTGTTTGTATCTATAGAATTAAAGAATATAGAATATTAGAGCTGGAAGGGCCCTTGCAATGTGGAATTTTAGAACATAAGAATGTGGAAAGCCAAACTTGAAACTTCCTTAGAGCTTACTGAGCCCATTTACCTTATATAACTAATTAGGAACTTGAAGTTCAAAGAAGTAAAACAACTTTGCTTGTTGTGGCAGAATTGGGACTAAAAGCCAGGCTTCTTGGTTCCACGTCCAGTACATTCTGCAGAAAACTACGCTTTTCTTTCATGTGAATAATTACAAGCAATGTATGAAGGTTGATGGGTTTGGTACTTTCCTTTCCATTGGAAGGACCCAGCCCCAAGTCCTCTCAGGACTCCCCCCAGAAGTAAATCCAGTGTCATCAGTTGCCTAGTAACAGTCCTTAGCCCCATGCCTTGAAAAAGTACATATTTTCTACCCTCAAAGAGCTTGAATTCTATCAGGAATGAAGTCAGGAATTAAAACCTGCCTCTGATACTTGCTAACTGTGAGACATTGGGAATAACTGGTTAATCTTGGTGTTACTTAGGAAACTCCCTAAGATTCTCTATTAAGTCATATTCTGTCTGTGAAACTTGATCAGTGGAGGGGTTTACCCACAATGATTTAACCACAAATTCTTCTGCAGAATTTAACCCTTGCAGAGAAGTATGTTGGAAAAAGTTCACGAGAGCAGATTGTTCAATTCAAAGTGTGAGCATCTGTACCTCGTAAATCAGCAAATTACAAATCAGGGATTGATTTATTATTTTGTTGATTGTTTAGACTCAGGAAAATGATGGAGAAAATGTTCATGATGCAGATTAAACTTAAGTGATATATACATATATGGACATATGTGTGTACATATGTATATGCATATAGATATACACATGTGCATATACACATATACACATGCACACAGAACAGATTGTTAAACATTTGCCAGTGAACCATTGCCCTTGTAACAGCTTTACAAACTGTGAGAAATGGGAGCATATATGGATCTTAAAGTGCTATAGTGGTGGGAGTTATCCTTATTTCCTTCATATTGTGAATATAAAAAAGTATGAATAGCAAATCTTAGGACTTTTAGAGCAATTGAAAAGGTATTATGTTCCAACATTGCAGGCTAGGCACATCTTCCCTTTTCTCTTGTGCCCCTATATAACCCTCTAGACCATTTCTCCCTCCAATCTTAATTCCCCACCACACCCCAAATCTTTTCTCAATACTCTGAACTGGTCATATAGTCACAGGATCACATCAGAACTGGAAAGTATCTTGGAAGAGATGATAACAACAATGAAAAGGTAATAGATTTAGAACTAGAAGGATGCCAGAGATCATCTAGTTTGACCTTCTCCTCCATCTTGAATTTTAAAAGTGGGCGGGGCTTGTTGTTTGTAAGGTTAGAGGACCAGCCCAAGGTCACATATCTAGTCAGAGAAAAGTAGTATTCTAGCTCACAGGTTGAAGAAAGAGATATATGATGAATCAAATACTGAATATCATTGATTCTAACAGCTCAACATCTATCTTCAATTTTTTAGAATTCTAACAGCCTTCTCTCTGCATGCACAAGGGGAGGGTGAACATCCTCAAATGAAAAGGCAGAAAAGCCACCAGGAGCTTGACTAGATGTCTTAAAGCCCCACACCAAAAATATTACAATATGCTCCATCCACGTCTAGCCAAGAGCCAGGTGCTGCTGCTGATTAGACATTTCTGCAGATAAGACCAGTTCTTACAATCCTCCCAAATAAGGGGAAATAAAAGTAAGATAGAGGGGCAAAAACACACTCTATGTATCTGAAAATCATTTGTTTCCATGACGTTTTATTCTTGCCTGAAGATGAGAGTCATACACTCAGTATGTATTGTTCTCTGCTAGAGCTCACTCAGTTTGAATCCCTAGGTGGGCGTGGTTTGTCAGGGCCGCCTTTTCTCCTGTACTTTGCACTTCTCTAGCTCTAAAAATTGGTAATATCAGTTTTTCTTTTTAATCCTCCCTTTGACCCCATGCCTCAGGTATTTGTTTTATATCATTTGTAGTTAGTAAACCGAATTTTTAATCCTGACTCTGCCACCAGTTTGTGTCATTTATTTACATATCTAAGACAACTGCCTTCTTTCTGGGCATCAGTTTTCTCATCTATAAAATGGACATAATATCTATAACTGCCTTCCCTATCTCACAGGGGCATTGTAAAAATGAATCAAATAATTTATATGATAGTGAAACATAGAGATTGCACGGTACAGTAGATAGAGCTAACTTAAGAATCAGGAAAATTTAGGTTCAAGTCCTATTTCTGACACATCCTTGGACAAGTCACTAAACTTCTATGTCCCAGGCAATTCTACAAGATTCTAAATTTCAGAGTGGTTACTGATCTGAATTGGTAGAAGGAATTTTCTCATAAGCAATTAATTATGCTAATAAAATCATAGCTACCATCCAGAAACCAACTACCTGTGGGAATTAATCCTTTCACGTTTAGCGTTCTGGGGCCATGCTGTTTTGATTTATGGTTACTTCATCCATGCCTTTCATCAGGGCTCCAGGGACTCTGGGCCTTCACTTCACTTCACTCCTACATGCCCACTCTTTCTAGTTCTGAACACCTAGTCAAATTACCTGCGATTACTCCTGTAGAGGTAATATCAATCGATGGTTCCACTCAGCATCCCAGTAATTTTCTGGACCAAACTGCCTCTCCCTAGTCAACATTCTTCTTCCTGTTTTATGTTGCTTATTAAAATGTAAGGAAATTGAAGGCATCCTTTTGTCTTTGCTTTGGCATGTGGATCCCCAGCACTTAGTACCATACTTGGTACTTATTAAGAGATTAGTAAATATTTGTTTCATTCATTCATTCCAACACCCCCCCTCCCATGATGCAATATATATGTTTAATGGAGAGTTGCTGCTCTTTTCCCAAAGAATTATCAGATGCTCAGTTCAGAGGCGTCATCTGACATGAGACCGGACAAATCAAAAGATGCCCAAGTTTGAGTCTAGCCCAAACATTCCCCGAAAACTGAAAATCAAGCCAAAACCTTTTATGATTTTAATATCTTCTGGTTGAGTAGCTTTTCCTAGTACATATTTCTCTCTATAATTTTTTGGACCCTTGCCACTTTCTTCATCAGCCAAAATACAAAGCCATGTAAATCTGAACTAGAGCACGCCAACCACAATTCCAGATGCCCCAAAGTAAATGGAATGTTTTATTTAGGCCTCTTTGACCAACTTTAGAGTTTAAACCATGGATTGCTTCAGGTAAATCCCTAGTCCTTCCTTAAAACCTCTCTTTTATTTAATCTCCTGAGAGAGCACTATGGGATTGATACGACAAGTACTAGACCTAATCTCTAGGCTGAGATCTGTTATATATTAGTCCTTCAACCTTGGGCAAGTAATTTCATTTCTCTGAGTCTAAATTTCCTCATCTATATGTCACCTGTCATATAGGCCCTAGCTTTTATCTTTTACAGACCAGATTTATGAATTGGAGGAATGTGATTCCAAAGCTAGGGGATCAAGGTATCCTTGCATTGTCTAACTCATTATACTTCTCCACTGAAGAGTAGTCCTCAGGAGAAAATCTCTTAAATACAGCTTAAGTTCGCAAGGGTTTAGGTTTACTCTAAAGGGAACAAGGAATTCCCTCCAATCAGACTTGCTAAACACTGTGCCAATAACGGAAATACAATTAATACAAAGAAAGACAGTCCCTGCCCTCCATAAGCTTACAGTCTAAATGGGGAGACAACACAAAAAAAGGAGGCAGGAAAGGGGAGGGGACACCAGGGAGTACCTGGCACCAGGGCATCTTATTCTGTAGAGTTGAAATCAGGCAGGTAGCAGATGCAAAGTGGAGGGAACTGAGAGTCCAGTTTCTGCCCTTTATAAAAGAAGAAATTCAGAGGAAAATTATATTCTGCCCTCCAGTGCTGAAAACAGAAGGGAGAGGAGGATGAGGGAGGTGATGTCAATCAAGGCTTGATTTAGCAACATGGTGGTGAGTTTACAAGTGATATGCTTCTCCTGGGAGGGGTAAATGGAAACAGGCAGGGTAGCAGATGCATAGTGGAATGCAAATCCCTAGAAAAGATACTCCATGTAAAAAAAGTAATAAATAGGTATAAAGCAGCTATTTATTCCTCCACTACAAAAAATTCTTAAAACACAAGACTCATAGGTATGCATTGACAAATACTTAAAACATGAAACTAACTCAAATCCCAGGAGACCTGTGGAACAGTTGAAAAGGTATTTCACCTTCGCCTTGGGTCCTCATTGGCTCACTCACTCACAGTTCATATAGTTAAGCCCAATGGTGTCAAACTCAAATAGAAAGGGGATCCCTTCAGCCATAATAATGACTTAGAAAACTACAAATTAGCATTGTCTATGCTGTATTGCATTTTTATTAATTTTGTTAAATATTGTTCAATTGTATTTTAATCTGATTAGGAACCACTTAGAGTTTTGCAGTCATATGCAACCTTGAGTTTGACACCTTTCTATCTCACCATCCAATCTGCCTGACTCATCCCCTCAGTCAGGGCCATCATCTCCTCTGAGGAGAGTGTAGCTATAGGAAACACCTCCCTTTGAAAAATTAACACCCTGACCTCTCAGTGATTCTGGACATGTCAAACTCTTGAGATAGTAATATTAGGAATATAAATACTGATCAGCAAGAGTTTATTAACCACCACTATTTGCCAGTTACTGCAATACGTACAAGTGCAAAGAACAAAGCAATTTATTCTCACATGAGCTCTCGTTCTAATGAGAGAGAGGTCAAGTCCTTATTTAAATAGACATATAGCATAAATATCAAGTAAGTAATTTCAAAGATATACAAGTTAGCTGTATAAAACACAGTTTGAGAAAATCTGCACTGTTCATTGGGGGCATAATGAAAGGCTTTATGCAGAACTGGTGCTTGAGCTCCATCTTAGAGGAAGAGAAGGACTATGAGGCAGGCAAATAAAGGGTGCATTCTGGACACGAGGGATGGTCAGAGAAAATGCATAGAGTTGAGAGTTGTAGTGTTATGTCTGAAGAATAGAAAGAAGGTCAGTTTGGCTGGACCACAGAGCGCAAGAGGGAAAGCAATATATGTATGTATATATATATAATGAACTTAAAAAGATAGGTTAGCATCAGGTTCTGTAGGACTTTAAAGCTATGCCAAAGAATTTATATTTATCCTAGAGGCAATAAGAAACCAATGAAGTTGATTGAGTAGAGGAGTCACATGGTCAGATCTGCACATCCATCTCAGGATTAATATTTGATCACCTGTATTCAAGGAAAAAATAATAAACACAAAGCAGAAGAGGCAGCTAGGGATTTGAGAACTGGTCTTAGGCAAACACATATGCATGCTTTGATGTGGGTGTAGTTTCCATAGTTGTGATGGGAGGAGAGAGGGAGGAAAACCTTACTTCAGCTGAGGGAAATCAGGAAATGGATGAATAGAGCTTACTATGTGCAAAATCTTGTTCTAAGTGCTAGGGATACCAGCTAGTATCCCTAGACTTTGGTCATGGCCTCACCTCCCTAATGTCATGGTACTCTTCGAGAAGGAAGGACAAACAGCTCCTGAGAGCCAAGTAGCTGAAAGAGGAATAACTGCCAGAGCTCCAGGGAACTGGCGAAACAAGATGTCTGGTTCCTTCAGTAGCACCTCCAAGCCTAGCCCTAGGCTGTGCTCTGAGGCTAGATCCCTGAGCAATGAAGTACAGTGAGGAGAGGGCAATTGGGAACAGGATGCCTAGTGCTCTCTCTCTCTCTCTGTCTCTCTCTATCTCTCTATCTCTGTGTTTCTGTCTCTGTCTTTGTCTTTCTCTATCTCTGTCTCTCTCCCTTCCCTCTATATCTGTCAGTCTCTCTCTCTCTGCCTCTGTCTCTCTCTGCCTCTGTCTCTGTCTCTGTCTCTCTTTCTCCCCATTCTAATATGGAAATAGCCTTTCTGGCCCCTATCCAGCCTTCAGCTTGTGTTGGGGAAGCAGCTGGATAATGCCTGCCCTCTCTCCCTTCCCCCATCTTGGCCCAGGGCTATAGTCCCATTCCTGAGAGACAGCAGAGCCAAACACAGCTGGGCTGGAGATGGCATCAGTTATGGGCAGCCAAGCATCCCCAGCAGGGGCTCCCTGTTTCCTGGATGCTGGAGGTGGGAACCTCAAGGGTTTAGGAAGTCTAAGTATGGGGGAAGAGGGAATTTGGGTGGGTTGAACTAGGTAAGGGGTTGGAAGGTATTGAGTACTGTGGAGGGAATTGATGTAAGTCTAGAAGAAGAAAAAGGAAGGCCTGGGGGGAGGGGAACTGTAGGCATGGGTCATGGGGAGAGTTTTAGGTAAGGAAGCATGGGGAAGTCTAGTGGAATTGAATGGGGGGCCTTGAGGCTAGGCAAGGAAATAAAGTTTGTAGAATTTGAGTATAGGAGAGGATATGGGGGAAAAAGAAAGAGGTTTGGCTGGGTCGGGGTACAAAGCAGGGGTCCAAGAGTTAAATAAGATAGGGAGTGGGTTGTCAGAAAGGTCCCCAGGACAGGAACATGCCAGAGAGTGGAAGGTACTGCCACCTGAGACCAGTGTTGGGGGGAGGGTTATATGATGCAGAAGTTGGGGTGCGGGGTAATCTGCCCTGGGGCCCTGGGGCCCTGGGCCCATGGGCCTCTGAGGGGGTGGGTCACAGGACACAGAGCCTTCAGGAAAGTGAACCTATTACTCCTGGGTCTTCCCTGGTAGGGAGCTTCCCCTATAGCCTGAATATGAGGGTAGGGGAGCACCTGTTGGCTGCTGGGGATGGGGGACACAGGAGAAATGGATCTCAACCCACCCCAGAGGATCCCAGAAGGTGAACGGTTGCCCCATGCTTCTCCCAGTGTCCCTGGGCTTCTATATTCCAGATCAGATAAAGATTGCTAATCTCCCCAATATAGGAAGGAAGTCTAGGCTACTTTCTCATCCCAGCTTTCAGGTCCAACAGTCCCTAAAGTAACTTACATTTTAATAGGGAAAAATAACTCATATGAGATTTCAGCTGCAATTTCAACTGAAAGGTCAAGTGAGCCTTGTGGTATGAGAGCAAAGCAAATAAGAGCATATATGTTTTTAATGTTGAACCATTTTACAATGCTAAGGATTTTGGTGCCAACAACTCCATTTTGGGGGGTTTTTAGTGCCTATGGCTGCTGAACTAATAGGAGCTATCACACCGTCTCAGAGAACTGTCAAGTCTCCTCTCCACAAAGGTGTTCCACTGGACGGAGGCTGTGGGGAGAGGGCTAGAAGCAAGACTTGTGATCTAAGGAGCATTATTACTCCCAGGCATCTTGTATTTATCTGACTATAAATGACAGCTCATGCTAGTGGCAGCAGAGATAGAAGAGTCCCATATGACACTCAGTGAAAGGGAAAGAGAGAAAGAGGGAGAGAGTAAGGTGTTTCTTCTTTTAAGCCTACTATAGTCTTCCTGTTTAGGAGAAGATTCTGTTTAAAATATACCCTTCAACTCCATTACTAGGACCAAGGGACCACCTAGGAGTCTCTAATCACATGCATGCATGCTTTTTTGCCAGAGGCCAGAGTATATATATTACAGTAAATGAATCAAGTGGGCATGCTCAGCCATTACCCCACAGACCTATCATAGGAAACCAAGGAACTGACTGGCAGTCTTGGCCATGCATACCCTTTTGCAACAGGCTAGTGCATGATCCTGGACAGAACAAATATCCCATGGGCTCACCTCTGCTACATGTCAATTTATTTGATTTCAGTTTTAATATTCTGGTTTTGGTTCTGTTCTGTTTTCTAACAAACTGATTCCTGGGGAAGGGTTGGGGTGGCAAACACTTTCTATTACCTCATTCCAAGTTGCTGTATCTTAAATTCTAAGATCCTTTCTAGCTCTAATATTTGTGTTACAAAGTCCTTTTTGGCTCTGACATTTTGGGCTTCATTTTCTTCCTCTAGTTAATGAGTCGTTTCAGGTCCTTTTCAAGGAAAGAGATAAGGAAGTCGTTGATTTCCAAACCTATCCTCCCAGGGGTTTGCATGGAACTTCCTCCAGTCTCACTCCTTGTCTTTCCCCCCAAATGAAGCTCCAATCCCATGTTCCTTCTCCAGAAAAAAAAAATGCCCTTTGGCTTCTTTGGCTCTCTGCTTGGAAAATAGTGAAAAAAAACAAAAAAAGAGAGAAATGGCAAACAGGAACACATCTTCTCAGACCAACCTCGGGATGCAGGTGAGCCAAGTTCCTCTGCATAAATCAGGACACTGGCAAAAGTTTCATTAGCTACGGCCCAGAGAGATGGCATAACAAATGGATGTGCAGTACGATGCAGATGATGCATCAGCAGCAGCATTTCATTTCACCACCATTAATTATATAGGAAGACAGAAAGGGCCATTTAAAGGGAAATGCAAAATTTTTATTGGGGAGTAGAGGGTTGTTCTACTGTAAAGTGATGAGATGCCCACATTTTGTCTTAAGCTGAAACACACACATATATGCACACATGCACATACATACAGACACACCCAAGTTTGAATTCTGACTCTGCTACTCACTGACGTGGCAAGTCACATCACCTGTCTGGATTTCAAGTTTTTGTAACTGTTGCTTGCTTCTAGATGACCTTCGAAGACTCTTCTAGTTCTAAATTTATCACTTTATGACAGACCCATTGCAGGGGATGGGAGAAGCAGGATCTTAGGTAAGCGACTTGCCCACTTTTTGGATGATTCCATATTACGAAGTTCTGTCTAGTTGCAACTTTCTATGCTATAGGATTCCTTTTAGATCTATTTTTTGTTGTTCATTGGTTTGTCATGCGCAGCTCTTTATAACTCCATTTGGCATTTTTTGGCAAAGATAGTGGAGTGGTTTGCCATTTCCTTCTTCCACTCATTTTACAGATGAAGAAACTGAGGCAAATAGGGTTAAAAGACTTGCCCAGGGTCACATAGCTAGTAAGTATCTGGGGAAGGATTTAAATTCAGGTCTTTATGATTCCAGGCCTGGTATTCTATCCACTGTGCCACCTAGTTGCCCTCAGATCAAATCATATAATAATAATGGCTGACATTTGTATTGTTCTTTAAAAGCTACATCATTTCATTTGAGTCAATTCTTAACAATAGCCTTGGGAGGCAAGTATTTTAATTGTCCTCATTTTTTTTAGATGAAGAAACTGAGGCTAACAGATTAAGTGGCCTGCTCAGGTCCACACGTATAGTAAATATCAAAGGTAGTATTTGAATTCAGGTGACTCTGACTCTCAGTTCGGCACTCTATCCACTAACTCACCCATCTGCTACTAGGTTCTTTTTCAAGGCTGACATCCTATGATCTAAATCTCAATCAGCTCCCCAGGCTTGATATATTTTTGAGTCTTAAGTGCCACATCTCAACCCTCCCCAACCCTAGCTGTTCCATCTTTACAGGTGCCCTAGGAAAGGGAACTCTCTATTTATAGTATGGCCAATCTAACATTTTCCTTTTTCTCTTTCATGGAAGGGGGAGGGACTTAGTGGGGGGGGAACTGCTTTGCACAAGGAAGACATATGGAACAACTTTGGCACACAGCAATCTGGTTGGTGAGGATTGGCCTGACTCTTCTCACCCTCCCCTGCTGCCATCTGCCTCTAGGAGGCACGCCACCCCCCCCATCTGTCAATTGGATTATAAACACATCATTACTGAGGTTGGCCCAATATATTCACAATCCTGGATTGAGAGGTTGGGAAAGAGAAATGAGAGGGAGAGAAGTTGGGTTCAAAGGCTCTTAGGAGCTAAGAGGAAGACTCTGGGTAATCTAAAAATTGCAAGATCAATATATTTTAGATCTAAAAGGAACACATACATCATCTACTTCAATCTCCTAATGTTATAGATGATGATACATAAGGAGACAGAATGATGTAAAGAAGAGAAAGGACTTCCAACCTGGAAATCAAGAGAACTGGGTTCCAGTTCAGGCACCTTTAGGGATCTTTCTACCTCCTTGTAGCGAATGACTTAGCTGTAAGCAACATGGCACCATATGTGTAAAATAGATAGGGTTGCAAAGTAATGAACTAATTTAGGACACTGCTAGGCATACAGTGTGAGGAATTAGAATGGACACTGGAGGAACCTGGATTCAAATTCTGACTCTACAATTTATTGACTATGATAACCTTAGGGAAGTTACTTCCTTGTCTCTTCTATAAAATGAGGGATGGTGATGGACCATATTTTCTGTAATATACCTATCTTCTTCTGAATATATGATTCTGTTACCTTTCCTTAACATATCCAAGTTTGTTTATTCAAGAGCTCCCTTATTCATTCCTCCCTTCCCTGCTCCCAGTCCTTCTGGCTTACTTCCACCCAGGTTCCTTGTACCTTCAGGCTTCTCCCTGACAGGGATAAGAATTAGCTATAGGATCTTGAGTAACATACTAAGAGAATTACAGAAGTATAGAAATGGAAGCAGGAAAATAAGGGAATTTTATTACAACTCTATTTTTTCCTAATCTCTTTCACTTTACCAACTTCTCCTACCTGTGTCTTTGTTTAGAATTTCATTTCCTCCTAAAAGAGAAAGGATGGCACAGGTTACAAGAGACAAATGGAATGTTACAGAGCCCCAGATGTAGAAGGCATCTCAGAAGATATCTAGCCCAACCCCTATCTGAACAAGAATTATATCCATTAATTATTTCCAATAATATACTCTGCCAAATGATCATCCATTTAAATAAGGGGAAGCAACATCTTCCTCAGGAAGTTCATCATACCTTTGTACAGTCATAATTGTATTAGGAGAGATTTCATGAGGTGAGTGAACTAAGAGAAGAATAAATGAATTTCCATTTTTCTTTAATGCCTTCATATATGGAGGTCTAATGGAGAGGGAAATGAATACAGAGTCAGAGGACCTGAGTTTGAATCTTTGCTCTTTCTCTTTTTTTAAATCTGTGTGATCTTGAAATCTCTTCACATTTCAGGGCCTCAGAGGTTGAATTCAACCATCTCTTCCTATTCAGAATCTCCAACTCTGATCTTTTGTGATGTTATCCCACCTACAGGACATCCCCAATGCTCCCAGCATAGTGGCCCTCAAATGTCAAAAAGTAGCTTGGCTTTTCTAACCACTTGTGTTTTTTCTAGGATTCATCCTTGTAAGAAGGTGAGCCTGAGGTGACAAGCTTTTATCAACAGAGAATAAGTACTGCTAATTCTTAATAAACTAGAAAAGTAGTGAATGTGGGACAATGTGTGTCTCTCATCAGCAGACCAGTTTGGCTTAGACTGTAGAGGTTTGTTGCCAGAGGGCTAGCCATAAGGTAATACTTTTCTTTTTCCAGGTGCAACACTGTGCCAAAACTACCTACTAAAACATGAAAGGGCTTTGATTTGCATCATCAGAAGGGGTAACTGTATGGATATAATCACAAATCCTAGAAATAATAAAGTGGTGACGAATCAGCAGGAAGGATGAGATATAAGTAGGCAAACAACGCACATGTTTCATGGGACTATCTCCTAGTGAAGGCTGAGAACACAATAGACATTCTCCATAGAGGTATTGAATAATATTTTATTAATAATGATGTGTTTTCATTGTCTAATCCCTAACCTTCAAGACCTAGATCAAGTGACACCATCTTCCATGCAGACTTCCCTGATTCCCCAGCTAAAGGTGATTACACCCTCCTCTGAATCACCATAGTATCACCTTGAGCATCTACTGAATTGTCCATATTATGTTTTGCGATTACAACAGATACCACTTGACCTACCTATTTGAAAAGAAAAATAAGTTGTTGATTCTAAAAAAGGGGAAACAGATAAGGATAAAGAAGTTAATTCAGCATTTGATAGATAAGTATAACTAATTTAAATCACCACAAGGAGGTTAAAAGTTCCACAATACCACTTTGGCCAATAAAAAACTTGATCTCCTTTCCTAGAGGTGAGACATGAAAACCAAGGTCATCACTGTCTTAGAATAACTATTCATTAGCAATATATTATGGAGGAGGGAAAAGAAAGTTTAGTAGCACTATCAATTCACAAAACAAAACAAATGAAAAAGAGCCTACAAAAATCTTGGAATAATTACTAAGTCAAATAAAAATATAGCATTTGTAAATTATAAATATCAACATAGATTTAAAGCTACAAAGGAAGTTACCAGTCATCTGGTCCAACTCATTCATTTTACAGATGAAATCATAGAAATCCAGAGAGTTTAAGTGACATGTCCATGGCCTCATGGACTCAGGAAATAAGTGACTGGAATTCAGATCTAGATTATTTGACTCCAAATTCAATGCTCTTTCTACTCTGTAATGTGGCTTCTCATCTGAAAACTGACCAATAAATAGATATTAAATGGAATAAATCTGCCTGTCTTTATAGTTATCTATTCTCATTATTGATGAAAGTGAATCTGCCATGATTGAGTTATAACATCCATAAACATAATGGGCTGTATTAGAAGTGGAAATAACATTGAAGGAAATAAAGTTCATAGTGACTAGCATACATACATACATATATGCATACGAACATAGGAAATGTATGCTATGGATGAAATTTTAACCACTGTCATATATTTATTTTCAAGATACCTCAGTGAGACAAAAGTTCTGTTTGCCTAGAAAAAAATCACAGATGGTATTATTATGCCATACCAGTAATAATAGAGTGTCAGGCCTGCAGTCAGGAAGACCTGAGTTCAAATTTGTCCTCAGACACTTACTAGCTGTATGACCCTGGACAAGTCCTTAATCCTGTTTGCTTCAGTTTTCTCATATGTAAAATGAGCTGGACAAGAAAATGGCAAATCACACTAGTATCTTTATCAAGAAAACCCCAAAAAGGAGTCATGAAGGTTTCAGTCATGTCACAAAAATAATGTTGGAAATGACTGAAATGACTAAACAACAACCATTAAGAAAATAGCTAGCAAAGCCATTAACAAAACAATTAACAAAAATTAGCAAAAAAAAAAGTTACTGAGAAGGCATAAGTAACATTCCTAATTTCTCTCCACTATAAAACTTTCATTATAATACTCTGTGCACACACCTAAGCGATCCTATGATACAGGAATGGGACAGAGCCCATCTTTATCATCATATAGTTGAATGAGAGTTATAATTTTATTGTTGACTTGTTGCTTTAAAAAATTACTTCAGAGAGGAAAATTTAACCTTGATATTTTGTCTTCAGTATGGTATCTTTCATGCATATATTAAGATGATATACAGTTCCTTGACATATGTATCCACATAGATAACTTTGTTTAATGATTTGCATGTTATCAAAATCAAGTGAGGAATATAAACATGGAGATATGTCAATCAACAGCCCTCATGTTTCCTAGGTACTCATAAAAATTTAAAAGTCCTTGAGTTGAATTATGAACTAGTACAACCATTCTGGAGAACAATTTGGATTTATGGTCAAAGGACTATACATCTCTGTGTATATACCCTTTGACCCAGAAATACCATTAACAAGTCTGTACCCCAAAGAGATCAAAGGAAAGGGGAAAGTTCAAAAATGTACAAAAATATTTATGTTTTTCTTTTTCTTGTCGTGGCAAAGAATCAGAAATTGAAGGAATGCCCATCGATTGGGGAATGACTAGTATATGATTGCGATGGAATCCTATTATTGTGGTATAAGAAATTATGAGCAGGATGGTTTCAGGAAAAAAAAAAAAACATGTGAAGACTTATATGAACTAATGAAAAGTGAAGTGAGCAGAACCAGAACATTGTACACACTGATAGCAATATTGTAATGATAATCAATTGTGAAAGACTTAGCTACTCTGATCAAGGTAATGATCCAAGACAATTTCAAAGAACCCATGACAAAAAATTTTCCTCCTCCACCTCCAAAGAGAGAACTGATTAACTCTGGAGGCAGATTGAAGCTTACTTTTTTACATTCTTTATTTCTCTCTCTCTCTTTTTTTTTGGTCTATGTTTCTTTGGCAATGTGGCTGATATTGAAATATGTTTTTCATGACTATGTATAATTAATATCAAATTGCTTGCCTTTTAAAGGAGGGAGGGAGAGAATTTGAAACCCAAAATTTAAAAAAGATGATAATTTTTACATGTAATTGAGAAATATTTAACAAAATAAACGATGTATTAAAATACATTTTAAAAATTCCTTGAAGCAGATCTTTAACATATTAAATTGATCTCTGAACAAAGAATCATCCATGTTCCATGGCACGCTTGCACTTCCTTATGAACATAGTACTTTTTCTTCTTTGCCACTTAGAATGAAGTATTCTTTCAAGTCTTTATTCACATGCCACCTCTCTCATGAGGCCTTCTGTCATTTATTGGTATCTTATTCCTCAATTTTCCTTATACTATATTTAGAATGACACAATCAAAGATGCAGAACCATAAAAAAACCTCAAATTTCACCTAGTCCCTCCATTTTGCAAATGAAGAAATTGAGGCTCAGAGAGGATAATTGAACTGCCTAAGGTCCTGCAGTTAGCAAATAGTAGAGCTGGAATATTTGATTCAAAATCCAGCTTGCTTTCCACTGCATTACACAGCTGCTTATTTTTATAGAGATGTAATCATTTCTGACCCACCCACCCCCAACACATCCTGCAGTAAAATGTAAGTTCCTTAGGGACAAAGACTATTTCATTTTTGTTGTTGTATCTCCAGATCCTGGCAGATGGTGTTGCATATAGTACATATTTAATAAATTTTGAATTGAATTGAATAAAAAGGCACAGTTGGGTTTGTTCTTATCAGTCCTTCATTTTTTGAAGAAGACCAATGGCATTATGGGTGATGTCATGATTTGTGTGTGAATTGGATTTAAGTGAGGAAGAGTTGTGCAAAGTCTTCAGCTTCACTCTTTATTCCTAAGTCATCAAAGTCCAGTCGTCAAAGTCTTCAGCTTCACTCTTTATTCCTAAGTCATCAAAGACAGGACAGCTAATGATGGCCCAGAATGTAGTTGATGACCTGAGTGTCTTTGATGTCTGACCAAACTCCAAGTACTGCAGAGCACCCGATTCAGCCACCTTCATGGCCATTGGAACAAATTGCTCTCATTCCCCCACTCTGCTCAGGGAAGTCTTCACACACTTGAGTCATCCCCCTGACTCACTGATGAATTTATCTTATTAATATTGTGGCACTGTAGCTCTTGGGGTCAGGAAGATTTAGGTTCAAATTATTTTTTCCAACATATACAAGCTGTGTGATCATGAACAAGTCTTTTAATCTCTTGGTGTTGCAATCTGAACTGAAGAAGAAAGTACCCACCATGATGAGATGATTATTCTACTGAAGTATAAAAGTGCCCATGTCTTTATGCTTCTATTAGACTGAAAGCTTTTATCCATTTTTGTATGCCAAAAAGTGCCCAGATCAATTATTATTTGTTGAATTTAATGTAGTTAATAGTTTATGGTTACTCATTCTTCTTGCCCTTTTCATGGCATTGACTCTGACTACTCCCTTCCCCTGGAAACTCTTTCCTCTCTGGGTATTTAAGACACTGCTCTTACTTACTTACTTACTCTTACTACTTGCATGGCTGCTTCTTCTCAGTCTTCTTTGCTTGATTGTCATCCATGTCTTGTCCCCTGAATGAGGCTTTACTTTGGAGCACTGTTCTAGGCTTTCTTTACTTCTCTCTCTACACTTAGTTTGTAATCTCATTACTCCCCTGCGTTGAACCTTCATCTCTATGCAAATGACTTATAAACCTATATATTAATCAATCAATAAAAATTGATTAAGCACACACTACGTGCCAAGTACTATGCTAAATGCTGAAAATACAAAACGATATAAAATACAGGCCCTGACTTCAAGAAGTTCACAATCCAATGGGAGAGACAAGTAAACAAATATGTACAAACAATCTATATACAGGATAAATAGGAAATAAGAGAATGGAGGCATTAGAATTAAGAGAAGTTGGGAATATCTAGCCCTAGTTTGTCTCCTGAGTTCCAAAGACACAAAGTTACTACCTATGCAACATTTTGAACCTGATGTCCCATATGCATCTCAAACTCATGATCTGACAATGTGAACTCATTATCTCTGCTTCCAAACCCTTTCCTCTTTCTAACTTCCCTAGTTTGGCTATCAGATTTACTATCATTCCAGTCACTGAGACTAGAACCCTTGAAGTAATCTTCAACTTATTTCTCTTTTTTGTCTCTGTCTCCAGTTAGTTGCTATATCTTATCAATCCTATCTCTTCAAAATCTATCAGATCTATTCCTTTCTCTTGGCGACTACTACCCCAGTTCAAGCTCCCATTCCCTCTCATTTAGATGATTATAATAACCTCCTAATATGCCTCCTAATGTCTAGTTTCTTCCCTTTCTTTGGAAAATTATGTCAAAATATAGTCACTTAGAGAAGTTCATCAATGTTGTACATCAATTTCATGACAGCATGCTTGCCTGGGTTCTGGATAATGGACAATGCTCTCTCATTTTCCAGTTACCAATGAAGTGAAGTCAAACCTGTGTTCTTGCTCCCATGCTTATAAACATGATACTTTCAGCAATGTCAGATACCTTCAATGAGGATGAAAATGACATCACAGTCAGCTACCACACTGATGGTAAATTATTTAATTTGAAAAGTCTACAAGCCAAGACTAAATTGGAAGGAGAGTTGGTGCATGATTTTGTTGTTATTGTTGTTTGCAAATGATTGTGCACTCAATGCAGCCTCTAAAGCTGAGATGCAACAAAGTAGATTGATTCTCTGCTGCTTTTGTTGAATTTTGCCTAACAATTAATACCAAGAAAACAGAGGTTCTCCACTGGCCAGAACCATACTATCAATATGGGGAATCATTAGTTACAGAAAATGGAGAAATTTTTAATACTATGGATAAGTTCACTTACCTTGTCAGTATATTTTCTAGGGATGTATACATAGATGATGAGATCGATACACACATTACCAGAGCTAGTTAAGTGTTTATGAGGCTCCAAAAGAAAGTGGAAGAGAGAAGAGGTATCAAACTGCCTACTAAACTAAAACTCTACAGAGCCATTGTGCTGATCTCATTGTTGTATGCCTGTGAAACCTGGACAGTATACCAGCACCATACCAGGAAACTGAATCACTTCCATCTGTATTGTCTTTGGAAGATTCTGAAGATCACCTGGCAGGATAAGATACCAGACGCTGAGGTCCTTTCTCCAGCTGAACTGCCAAGCATTCAAACTCTATTGCAGAGACAGCACCTCCAATTGGCTAGCTGCATTATTTAAATGGCAAACATACATTTGCTTAAAAGACTATTTTATGGAGAACTCACACAAAGCAAGTCCTCACAGGGAGGTCAGAAGAAGAGATACAAGGATATATTCAAGGTCTCTCTGAAGAACTTGGGAATCAGTTGCATGATATGGGAGACACTGGCAAAGGATTACCCAACCTGGTGTTCCCACATCAAAGAAGGTGCTGTTCTCTATGAATGAAACAGAATTACAGTAGTTCAAAAGAAAAGTGAAATATTCAAATTTAGAAACATCTTCACTCCAAACATTCATGTGCACTATTTGTGCCCAACCTGTGGTATAGTCTTCCAAGCTCATATTGGTCTGATCAGCTACAGTTGGATACATTGTAACTGGATTCCAACATAATGGTGTCATTTTGGTCCTCTTCAAGCACAGAGGACAACAACCAATTCCTCCCTTCCAAATGGCTACAGAATTGAAATTACTAAGCCATAGATTTGACATATCAGTCTCATACTCAAATAGCTCCAATGGCTTCCTCTTTACTTGAGGATAAAATACTAACTCCTCAGCCTGACAATTGAAATCCCCTGCAATATGGCTTCAATTTATCTTTGAAGTTCTATTTCACATGACTCTCTATTATGCACTCTCTTCTCTAGCCAATCTGGTCTATATGTTGTCATATTTGCATGATATTTTATGCCCTGTCTCTGATCTTCCTCAGTAACTGACTCCCCCATGTTTGGAATGCACACCTCCCTTACCTCAACATTATAGAGTTCCTAGCATCCTTAAAGGCTAATCTCAGTACCGCCTCCTACAGGACACATTCTAAACTACTATTTGCTAGTAGCAGTTTATTTGATTGCCTCCTCAGAAGATTATTTTGTACATATTTCTATTTATTTATCTGTGACTTTTAAATAAAAGGTAAGTGTATGTTGTCTTTATATCCCCAGAACTTAGCCCAGTTTCTGGCATGTGGTTGGTGCTCGATGAATACATGTTGGATGAATTAAAGTATTACAAAATATTTTCACGCAGACACTAAATTCATTTTTCTCATCCTTGGCAAATTCTTCCCAGATTACAAAACATTTACTAACAAAGGTCTTTGTATCTTAAAGTCACAACAACAAAACAAACAATAAGCCCTATTATGTTCCTTCTTCTCTCTATGCCCTACATGTTCCATCCTTGGCTGCTTCTTTCTCAGCTACTATTCCAAACCCCTCGTACTACAATAAATCTCAGAGGATACAGGAGACAAAGCAATCTATGGTGAAGAGGTATTTTGTTTGTTTGTTTTTTTTACTATCAGTTAAGGAAAATTTTATATGCAGTTTGAGTTTGCAAAATATGTACTAAATGATTCTAAGGCCTTTTCCAGCTATAAGATTATAGGATTCTATGATCCTCAGTGTTCAGGGGGGAAAACATGTATTGGCTAGTTGTGGGAATTAGGACCTTGGTGATGGAATTATAATGCATGCAAGGGACTTTGACCACCACCCCACCCCACCCACTGCCCTAGGCGTCCATTTCTCCATCTGTATGTGAGGTGAAGATGGGTAAGATGGTTAAATGATTGATCTCACCCAGCATGAAGCATCGTTACCTTTCTAGATGGGAAGATCAGCAAGGTCCTCTGAGATGAGGCACCAGACAAGAAGTGAGAATTTCACTCCTGCTCTGCACATCAGGAAAGCCACATGTAGAAATGGTGTCTCTCCAGAGGGCAAAGGACTGATAGACTGAGTGGGAGGTTGAGAGATTAATCAAAACCTGATTGATGTTAAGGTTTAGAGAAGCACTCAAGCTGCTAGGCCGACTCTTCAAGTTTCCTGGGAACCGCCAAACTTATTGAGTCTGAAAAGGCTCCTAGGGACAGGATTTCTTAAGATAATACAGGGCCTCCAGAAATGGTGGACATGCCTTCTAGTGTGGTGGAAATGAATCTTTTAGCAACATGACAGCAGACTAGACAGGGAGGAGAAAGGGTTGTCCCTGGTGACTTTATAGAACTTCTATTTAAAATCTGGACAAAGGTTTGCTTCAATATTCATGTCACTGTTTCATGGTCCATTTCACATAAAATATAAATAATAACTATAGTCCTGAGTATCTTTCTCTTGATAAGCTGTTAAGGCATTTAAGACATTTCCTTGCAGAACAGTGTAATGTAATGGAAACAGGATTGGGAGAGAGGTCAGAAGATCTGGGTTAAAGTCTTAACATTACTTTTTACAATGCAATTCATTATTGGACTTGAGCAGTTCACTTAACCTTTTTGAACCTTAGTTTCCTCATCTGTAAACTGGGGATAATAGTGTCTAGACTGTCTATATCACAGGATTGTCATAAAATATAAGTTAAAAATAGAACTCAAAGACCTACATACATTTAACTATTATTAGTAAAATCCCCCCCCCACACACACATATCACTACTATGAGACAGGTCAGGCACTAATGTTCCAAGTATAGCAGCTGGCATAATAATATTTATTCTTCCTTTCTTTTCCTCTCTCCTTTCCTCTTCTCCTCTCCATTATCAGTCTCTGTCTCTCTCTTTCTCTGTCTCTCTTTTCTTTCCCTTTCTCTCATATCCACACACAAACACAGTTATGCATCCTATAGACACATAAACAATATTAGTGAGATGTATATATATATGTGTGTATGTATATCACAAATATATATTTTAATGAACATATATATTACATATCTTTTAATAAAAATCTTATACATGTGTACATTTAACATTACACATAACAATATATATGTGTACATATATATATACACACACTTATTCACTCACAGTTACACATACTCAAGGACACATGCATATGCACACGTATACACCAAGTAATGGTGAGAACATATATTTAGAGTCAGAAAAACTGGGTTTGAATCCCCCATGTACAACTTACTACCAATATGACCTTAGTCAAGTCACTTCCCCATCTCTAGGTATCAGTTACCTGGTGGCCTCTGGAATGAGGGATTTGGATTACTTAATATCTATGGTTCTTTCGAATCTTGTAATACTATGAAAGAGATAAACCCTTAGAGGCAGATACACCCATATACACATTAATCATATGCACTTAGTCATGAACACAAACACTCTTACTTTTGGGTTGGCTGATTAAACCCCAAATTATTAAAACAGGTTGAACTCAAGTCATGGAAGATGAAAACAGCTCACTAGCCCTTATGGGAGAACTCATCTGTCCAAGAAACTTTCTTTATAAATACTTTATTGAAATAACACTCAATATTATATTGCAATTTTAAAAAGTGGTGCTGTGTCTAGTAAATCACAAAGGCAAAATCCTCATTAAGGAAGTATGTGTATGTGTGTGTGTGTGTGTGTGTGTGTGTGTGTGTGTGTGTGTGTGTGTTGCTTGGCAATATTCCTGCCAAGTTTCTGAAAGGACTTAATCTCACGTTAGAAAAGAAGTTTTGTCAGACTTTTTTTTTGGGGGGGTGGGGTTTGGGCTAGGCATTGGGGTTAAGTGACTTGCCCAAGGTCACATATGTAGTAAGTGTTATGTGTCTGAAGCCGTATTTGAACTCAGGTCCTCCTAAATCCAGGGCCGGTGCTCTATCCACACAAAAGAAGTTTTGAAAAAAGTTTTGCCAGAACCACATTAGACTAGGCTGTGCTAAGTGACCAATCCACAAGTAACCAAAGTCTAAAAAATCTCAAAGTGAAGATGTGGAGGCCAGGAATAGAGATGGTAGTATGTCTTCCCAACAAGTGAAATATTAGAAAGTCCAAAGTAGAGGTCTAAAAATAAGGCTTTATGATAGTACTGTAAAGTAGTATAAAATGGACAGTTGAACTTGTTCAGCCTTTCTGTTTATAGAAATGAAATCACAGGTCAGTGTGTACCTACCCAGGCAACAGAAATGTGACCCTGGAAGTTGAACTGGCATATATCAGGGAACCACAGGCAGCCATATCTCATCATTCCTAGGACCATATGCACTCCCATTAGGCTGTGGAACATGTATTCTTGCAGGTACTACTGTACAAAAGCAGAATCAAGTATAAATATGGAGGTCAGTGGTATTATTTCCTTGCTAGATGAAGCATAGCACTTCTAAGCAAATCTCAAGGTCTGGGAGACTCATCACTGTGTATATCTTGACAGAGTTAGAAGTAGTGCTTATCTGGAATCCAAGTTCTATGAAAGAGACTATCATCATGATCAAACACAGTCCTAATCATCTGAAATATGTATATGTATACATACATGTGTATACATATATATATGCAAATACATATATATATACATATTTACATACACACTGGTGTTTGTATATACATATGCATTCTAGGTTCTCTTTCAATGATCTATCAATTGGCACTTGGAACATGGAGCCTTTTAATAATGTTGATCTATGTTTCTGTAGTCTATTTTCAAATCACTTCAATGATATTTATTTCATTTGACCTTCTCAGAAACTTTGACATCAGAGGGATATGAGATGAGAAGAAGAGACAAAGTTGTTATTGGTTAATGACTTTATCCATCTATCTATCAATCGTCTATCCATCCATCCATTTATTTATTTATTCATTTAGGTGAAATAGTCTTCATCTGAGAGGTGAGTGGAGGAATTATCATGAGAGACCTGAGGAGAGAAAATGATGTTTTGAATAATGATCGTCAACTATCATGAATGGAACTAGGGAGAAATAGTAGGATTGCCTTCCTTCAGTAAAGACTGAGTGGAGATTAGCTAGCACAACTTTATATTGTATGCAGCATGGTTGTATGAATTCTTTCATATCTACACGGTAACATATGAGTAGGAACAAAGGAGGCAGATGGAGAAAGTAATCCAAGTTTGGGGTTAAGCAGCGCATGATTAGAGATAAAAAGAAGAAAACAATGGATTTGAGAGTATGGGATAACTGTAGAGTTGAATAGAGAAACCTTTCTTTATCCCTCTTAAGTCTAGTTCTTTCCCTCTATTGATTATGTCTACTTTATCCTGCTTGCTTGCTCATAGTTTCTTGTATGTTGTTTCCCCCCATTAGACAGTGAGCTCCTTGAGAGCAGAAACTGTCTTTTGTCTTTCTTTGTGTACCCAACACTTGGCATGGTGTCTGTCATATAGCAAATGCTTAATAAACACTTATTGACTGAACTGATATACCAAGGGGATGAGATTGGGAAGGGAAAAAAAACATATTGCTTGAGCAAAATGGTGAGCTAGGACATTGCTAAGGGACAAGGGGATTGTAAATTACAGTGAGGATGAGGAATAGATGGAGGAGAAGCATAGATAGGGATGCAAAATGTTTTGATTCAATAAAGGAAATGCAGAGTTATTGAATACAGAAGTGTAACATATCTTGGTGATGTCAAGTTTAAGGGTATGTACAGCTGTTTGTGTATAACTAGGGTACAGTAGATGAGTAGTTCATTGGAGCTGTATATAATGAGGAACTGGAAAGTTAAAGTATTTCATTGTTGTTCAGTCATTTCAGTCATGTCCAACTCTTTGTGATCCCATTTGAAGTTTTCTTGGCAAAGATACTAGAGTGGCTTGCCATTTACTTCTTCAGTTCTTTTTCTAGTTGAGGAAACTGAGGCAAACAGGGTTAAGTGACTTGCCCGGGGTCACACAGCTAGTAATGTCTGAGGTTGGATTTGAACTCAGGTCTTCCTGACTCCAGGCCAAGTGCTCTATCCACTGCTCCACCTAGCTGCCCAAAGATCTTTATAAAGTTAAATTCAAAATGTATGAGCCAATTTGGGGGATCTGGGTGCAGAAAAGAAGACTGTGGGCCATGCACTAAATTCACTGAAATCAGAGAATGCCCTCTGGTAGTTAGAGGACTTAATAATTGGGTTCCTACCCTTCCAGTTTTTTACCACTTTACTCCCTTTGATGCTCTACAATCCAAATATCTGGACGTTTTGTTCTTCACACATGTTGCTCCATCTCCCATTTTCATATATCTATGTTGGCTGTCCCCCATGTCTAGAAAGCTCTCCTTCCTCACCTCTGGCTCTTAGAACACTGACTTCCCTTCAGATTCAGATCGAATGCCATCTTCTGCAGGAGGCCTCTTCCAGTGGTCTCCACAACTGCTAATGCCTTCCCCTTTCAGGCTATCTTCCAAAGACTTATATTTATCTTTGCTGTTGTTAATTTGACTTTGACAAACACCAAACAACATAAATATTTTCACATACAAAGAATAGAAAAAGCTTATTATATAACTAGGAATCTTTATTACATTCTGTATTTATCCTGTATCTAATGCTTTGGATATACCTTTTCTCCCTTATTAGAATATAAGCTCCTTGAGGGCAGGGTCTGTGATTCCCTTTTTAATTTGTATTCCCAGAATTTAGCACAGTATCTGTATGGAATAAGTGCTTGCTAAATGCTTGCTGCTTGAATATTATCCCCATTTTACAGAGGCAGAAGCATAGGCCCAGAGTTGTTCCGTGACTGTCTGAGTCAAGAATCCCCAGTCTCTTCATTCACTTTGAATCCATTTTTCTTTCCATTATAACCAATTGTCACCCTAGATATTTTGGACCCTTTCCTGTACCTCAACCAACACAATATGAAGACACTAAATGTAAACCACTTTAGGCGTTCAGGTTTGCATTATATACAGGAAAGAGTTCTGGTTATAGCTTTGGAACCAATTTTCTGTGTGACCTTGAGCAAAGGATTTCCCTTCTCTGGACTTCATTTTCCTCATACTTCAAAGTGAGAGGGTTGGACTCTCTTACTATGTGCAGGGTGATATCAGCCTCTCCATAGAAAATCCATATTATGTTGTGAGGAGCTATCAGTCAGTAAGTCACAATGATGACTGCTCAACATAGGCAGAGAAAAAGGCCATGAAGCCTTCTGGGAATCAGAATGGTTTCCAGGCCTTTGGATTATGACAGGATTGGAAGGAATATGGTGAAGGGCAAGGAAGAGAAGGGAAATCAGAGGGAGACACTTGTTCTGGTGGCCGCTTTGCCATGCTCACCCCCATCCTAACAGTTCCTCCAGCCAAATCCTCGGGTGTTTGCCATTGGCAGTCTCCTTTTCTTATTAATCTGGACACACACCTCAGACATAAATCACTGTCAGCCTGGATAAATGCTGGCCTGTAAGTGCTTTAATCACTAATGACAGCATCCATCACCAGGTGAACCACTCCATATTGAAGCAGCCAATGCCGTGTACCCCACCATATGGACAGAATTCATTCTACTGGGTCCCCATGCCCTCACCCACACTCCCTTCTTTCTCTCTTCTCTCTGCTTTCCATCACTGCAGGGGAGGAACAGCTGGTATGGGAGAAAAATCCAAGAATCAGGGGGCCCAAATTCTAGTCTCTGAACTCCCATAAAATGGCTGTGTGACATTAGGTGAGTGGCTTTCTTCCTCCGTAAAATGAAGGCAGGAAACTAGATGATTTCTAAGGTAATTCCCTGTTGTAACAGAAACACCTTCTTTAAAAGCCAGGGTACCAGGTTACAAGTAAAAAATACAGTTCTTCAATGGAGGTGTATAAGAATAATATTTATCATTTATATAGCATGTTACTGTTTAGTCACCTTAGTTATCTCACATGATAGCAGCGAAGCAGTTCAGGGGATAGAGCGCCAGGCCTGGAGTCAGGAAGACTTGAGTTCAAATTCAGCCTCATCTATTTACTAGTTGTGTGACTTTGGGCAAGTCACTTAACCCTGTTTGCCTTAGTTTCCTCTTCTGTAAAATGAGTTGGGGAAGGAAATGACAAACCCCTCCAGTATCCTTGCCAAGAAAACCACAAATGGGGTCATGAAGAGCTGGACACGACCAAAAACAACTAAAAACAAACAAACAAACAAAGAACTCACATGATCACCTGAATGACCCTGTGAGGTAGAGGAGTCAATTTTTATTAGGACACGCTATGTCATTCTTCTGATCAGGAAATTTCAATGGCTCCCTATTACCCTTAAAATAAAGTACAAACTCCTTTTCTTGGCATTTAAAGCACTTCACAAGAGGGTCCAGTCAATTTCTTTCCTGCAACATTTCACATGACTTCTAGTCATGAAATATATATTCAAACAAGCCCTCACACCAGAGGTGCTAGTCCTCCTGAACACCCCATACATCCCCCCTTTTTTTTTAATTAATCGCATCCCTAGTGCTTAACAAGATGCTGGTACATAGTTGATGCTTAATAAATATTTATTGGATTGGATTGAATTGAAATCAATGGATGAGCTTTCATCATGACAAGCACTGTGCTCAGGACTTAGAATATAACTACAGTCCCTTCCCTAAAAAAGAATGTGGGAATGTGTTTCCCGAATGTGGGAATGTGATTCCCGAATGTGGGAAATAACAGTTATAGGGGAGTGGTAACCATGGAAGGTGATTTTGGCCTAGGAAATCACAGGAATGTTTTTGAATTTTGTTTATATTGTTTATTTACTTATCTGTGGCAGAGATTGTCTTGTTTTTGTCTTTGTATCCTCTGCATTTTGCGTGGTGCCTTACACATTTGTTGTTCAGTCTTTTTTCAGTCATGTTCAACTCTTTGTGACCCCATTTAGGGTTTTCTTGGCAAGCATACTGGAGTGGTTTTCCATTTCCTTCTCCAGATCATTTTACAGATGAGGAAACTGAGGCAAATAGGGTTAAGTGTCTTGCCCAGGGTCACACAGCTAGTAAATGTCTGAAGCTGGATTTAAACTAGGAAGATGAGTCTTCCTGACTTCATGCCTGGCAATCTATCCATTGTACCACCTACCTGTCCTTACCTTACACGTACTAAGTGCTTAAAGATGCTAAGTGAATAAATGAATTCACATTTGATGGATGCAGAAACTGAGGACAAGAGAAAGTCAGTCATTTGGGAACATAAATTTAGAACTGGAAGGGATTTGTATATTATCTAGTCCAGTCTATTCATTTTCTATATGAGGAATCTGAAGTCAAAGAAGTTAAAGGATTTGCAAAGGTTCATCTAGATAGAATGGAAGAGCTAGGAATCATCTTCTTCCAAACCCAGAACTTTCCCTTAATCTACCACACTTTCTTCTAAAGGGCCCCAGCAAGTCAATGCATGAGATGGAACTAGGATCCCAACTTCCTAATTATTAGTCTAGTCTTCTTTTCCTTGAACTATGTTACGTCTGTGTGGATCCCTGTTCAACAAAGAATTAGAATATGGCAAGAAGGTGATGGCAGGAAACTGACTCAAAAAACAGATAATAGATATTGGGGCCAGATTGGATCCTTGGTTGTGGCCTTTTGACTGAATCCAGGTTTCACAGAACAAATCCTTTTATTGAGGGGTTTTGTTTTGTGAAGTTTGGATTTAGTCAAAGTGCCTTACTTGAGGACCTAGAAGGCCACATGTGGCCTTGAGGCTGCAGGTTCACCACCCCTGGACTACATTATAAGTTGAAATACCTAAGTTCTCTTCCTCATTCTTCCTTTAATTCATCATATGACCTTTGGCAAGTGACTTTACCTCTTTTGGCCTCAGTTTCCCCATTTCTAAAATGAGGGGGGTGGATTAGACAATTTAAGGTCCTTTCCAGTGGTAGCATTTCTTTGTTCTATCTAACAGTCTATGTTCTAAAGTTCTTTCTAAATTTAGTATTCCATATATCTTTCCATTGCGTGGACTAAGGTTCTTTCTATCCTTGATGTTCTAGGACTTTAGAGTGCTTGAGGTAGGTCTAGGGTCAAGTCAGCATTAAGTGTCTGCTGATGGGGCAGGATGGGAAGACCTGGCTACTGAAAAGACTGTTGGTAGGGAAGGTAACATTTCCCAGCAACCTGGTGTAGGCCAGAGCTGTGAATGCTTTTTTCTTTTTATTTCACTAGCAACAAATTCACTTGCAAATGAAAATAAATAAAAATTTATTGAAATATGAGATTGTAAATAGAAATGGCTGGTTTGGGCCCTTTGCAGCAATTATGCAAAAGGCATTTGTTGTCTTGTTTTTATATGCAAGTAAAAAGATACTTTATTTTTGCAATTTATTTACTCAGGGAAACTCAGCCTGGCTTCTTGCTTTACACACATCTCTTGGCAGCCTTTTCCACCCAATTTTCCATGTAACCCTGAAGCCAAAAGGGGTTCATTACTCAACTAAAGTCACCCAGAAAAAAATTCTTAGATATCTATTGCTAAAATCACAGCCCTCACTTTGCCAAGAGGACTCTAATGACAAGGCCCTATTCTCAAAACTAGTTCCAGTTAATTTATGGTGCTATGGTAGTGAATGTAGGCAATACACCATCCACGCTCCTTTGCTTCTACAACCTGTATGAAAAACCTGGTGCCTGAAAAGAGAGAGTCTTAGAAAGGCAGAGGTAGAAGAGACCTCATAATAGAGAATATTAGAGGAGGAAAGAAATTTTAGTGATCTCTTATTCCAATATCTTCATTTTCCAAATACAGAAACTGAGGCCTGAGTAAGAAAAGATTCACTCCAAAACACCAAGGTCTATGCAGCATAAGAATCTTGCCATTTACTTTGCTGCAGACCACTCCCCTCCCAACACACACACACACACACACACACACACACACATTCCCACCAAGAACAGCTACCCTCCCAAGTGATTCACCCAGTCCCCTCCCCCTAGCACACACATATATTTGAAGAAATTTAGCATCTTTGGGCCTGAGCTGGGTAAGTGAATGAAAATTCACTTCAACCTGGTATATCTAGTTAGTTCAAGACCATACTTCAGAAATTCACCAGCATGCCAGGGCCTACCCAGTTCACTTGTTCTCCTGTATCATGGGTATCTGCTTCCCCTTGTTTTCTACTTCAAAATACCTGGGTCTATCTAGACCATGGGTTCCCCATAACCCTAGCCTTTCTATTCTAAATCCCCTATTCAATAAGGAAGGAAATAATTTATTTATTTATTTGCTTATTTATTTATTTATTTATGTTGGCCACATATAAGTACGTAAGAAAAAAATAGATTACTTCCATGATATAATATACTTATTTACCGACTATTGTCCACCCTCCCATGCCTAGCTTCTTATAGCCCCTGGGGATATGTGTGCTCCTGGGTAGGAATCTCTGGCATAGACCAAAGTCCCTTCCCTAGATGCCACCTCCCTATGTGTATGATCTCTCCTTTTTTAGGACAGAAGCTCCTTGAGGACATAGATTGCATCACCATGTCACTTGTCTTGGTGTTCATGGGCTTAGTAAACAGCTTAGAACACAGTAGGCACTAAATACTTGCTTGTTAATTAGTTGATTGATACAATTTAGTGGTAAAGGCAAGATTAGATCATAACTCTCCTGTCTCTGGTGCTCCTCCCACACTACTTCCACTTCAGTGCACATACTTTGGCAGCTACATGCACAGTGGATAGATAAAACCCTGGGCTCAGAGTGGGGGAGAACTCAGACATTTACTGGTTGCTTGACCCTGGACAAGTCACTTAACCTCTGTTTGCCTCAATTTCCTTAACTGTAAAATGGGAATAAAAATAGCATCTCTCTCTCTCTCTCTTTCTCCCAGGGTTGTTGTGAGGATAAAATGATATAGTATTTCTAAAGTACTTAGTATAGGGCCTGATACAAAGATGCTAGCAGATGCTTAATAAATGCTTTTGTCCTTCCTTCCTTTCCTAACCTAGATCACTCCGCAACTGCTAGATCACTTTCTATCTCAGTTACATGTAGGGCAAGTCATCTAGGCCTCATTTCCTGAATTTCTAAACATGAGTCCTTTGCCTAGGGCTGTCCCTCTGCTAAATCGTGAAGTAGGAGATATCTGCCTAAGGCTCCCTCTGTGTTCCCTTCTAGCATTATGCTTGCAATGTGCACCAGACTCTCCCCCATGATCTCTCAGTTATTCAGCTCCCTCATGCATCCCAGGGCTACCACTGTCATTGTGTACTCAGGATTCTCATCCTTTCCTCTTTCTCTTCTCATTTGAGAAAAAAAAAACACATCTTATTCATCTATGTGTCCTGTTAGGGCTACAAGAAGCTAACATTCTAGTTGGGTATGTCCTAGCCTGATTTTTGTGGGTAATTACAGCAAACACAGTGTCTGGGATGGGTTTCCAAATCAAAATTCAAATGAGCTAAGTCAAAAAGCTAATCCAAGATGGTACCAAGATATTTTTTTTTTTTGGTGTAACAAAAGCCAAGAAGTTAAAACAGGAACAGGAAACAAATTACAGGAGCAGGGAGATTCACACACATACATAATACTTTAAGGTTTGTAAAGTACCTTTCTTTCAATAACCCTATGAGGTAGACAGTACAATTATCATTATCCCTATTTTACAGATGAGACAAAATGAGGATTGAAAGACATTATGGTACAATGGAGAGAGCAATAGATTTGCAATAAGAGGACCTGGATTTAAATTCCAGTTCAGCTATTTATTACCTGTGTAACCTTGGAGAAGGGTAGCTAGTTAGTTCATAGTGGATAGCGCACTGGGCTGGGAAGCAGAAAGACTTACCTTCCTGAGTTCATATCTGGCCTCAGACACTTACCAGCTGTGTACTTAACCACATTTGCTTCCGTTTCCTCATCTGTAAAATGAGCTAGAGAAAAAAATGGCAAACCACTCCAGTATCTTTGCCAAGAAAACCACAAATGGGGCCACAAAGAGTCAGACAACTTAAAAATGACTGAACAAAACCTTGGAAAAATCATTTTAACCTCCCTAGGCCTCAGTTTTTCTTCTATAAAATAAGAAAATAAACTAAACGGATATCATGATCCCTTCTTGCTCTCAATTCTATAAGTGCCCAGGGTCTTGCGTATCTGAGTTGGGATTTGAACCCAGGTCTTCTCTGTTCAAATCCAGCATCAGAATGCAAAATAGAGAATAATGGGGAGCCAAATATTTTTTTCTTACATAACCTCTCCTCTTAAAGTTTTGACCTTTTTATCAGTGAGTAGTATATAGTCCTGGCAGATCATATCTGCTCTCTCCCCTACTGACCTAGGTGGGATTGTGAGTTTAGAGTGTGGCTTTAGATAGGGAAGGTAAGATATACATATAAAAATGGTAAACAGTAAAGAGAAATGACTATTCAGGAGTAAAAATAGCAAGGACTATAGGAGTTCAAAGGAAAAAAAGGAATCAAAATGGATTAAAGTAGTCAGAAAAGGCTTCCTGGAGAAAGCAAGATTTGGACTGGGCCTTCAAAGATGGGCAAAATGAATCTTGTTTTTCAAGGCCTAGAAATGGGGCATGGCAGAGTGTGATGCCAGGGCCAAGAGAGTCATGCCTTTGGAACTGTGGATTAGTCATGGAAAAATAAACTGTAGTTAACTCTATGGAAAGTCACAGAATGGAGGGAACTGTTACTAGGCAGCATTAGAGACCACAAGAACCAAAAAGCAGAGTAAGAATGGGTCAGACCAATGATCAAATGCCCTGCTAGACATAAAATATAAAAGCCCATTTTTAGCAAAATATTGTACACAGGGATGGACCTAGAATCCAGGAAGACAAAACAAGGATAAAAAACAAGTTACCAGAGTTTAATGTGGCGTGAGGAACACCAGGAAACTAGAATACTTATCAGGAAAGCCAATATGAGATCATTGGGAGAGTATGAGGTATCCTTGACACCAAATCAAGGTGCCAACCAATCTCAGTGCTATTTTTAAGGGATAATTCTAAAGCTGGGGAAACTGAAAGTGATCACAGATAAGTAAAGACAGAGAGGAGAGTGAGAGAAGGAAAGCTTCAGAAAGATCCTAATACAGATATAGGAGATCTGTGGAGGTAAAGGTACTGACAAATGCAAAGGAACAAAAGTAGAAACATTCCCAAGAGGAGAAAGGGGTGTTCTGAGCTGAGACTTAGAGGTGACTGCAGCCTGATGCCTAGATGCAGAATATCCATTCCTGGATCACATGCTTCACCTGAGTTCTTATTATCTATCTACCCTTTGCAATTATGTTGTGCAATGAATACTGAGTCCCTGGGCTGGAAGAATTCTATCTTACCACTCTCAGTATAAATTTCCACCAAGCAGTGTTTCTGGCTAGATCATAATTCAGGAGCCATTAATCACCAGCCCAGCCTCCAGGCCCCTGCAGGGGTTTGGGAGTTAATAAAGATTTCTTAGAGAAATGGAAAAGTTTTTCAACACAGTTTGGAATATGATGATGTATCTGATAGTCTTAAAGTTAGCAGCTGAGTACTATGGGTAGACATCGATTCCAAGTGGGACTAGAGCAGAAGAAAAAAAAAACTCTGTCATGTAGATTGAGTCTTCCTTAATAGGACAATAGGACATTACCTTATGTAGGTGAAATAGGCAGATGCACATTTGGTGTGAGGCAGTCTCAGATAATGGAAAGATAGACTGGGCATTAGAAATCTGGATTCTAGTACTTAATCTTCCACTATTTCACAACATGACCTTGGGTAAGTAACTTCACATTTCTAGGACTCAATCCTCTCTAGCCTGAATAGTCTGGATTAGATAATCACTAAGTATCTTCCAGCTCTGACCTTCTATATTTTAAAGTGCCTCTTGTCACAGAGCTTGTATGATCTAAGATTCCCTAACATTTTGTAACACCATAATCTGAGTTGTGATGGACAAGTTCCTACAACTAAAATATTTTTCTTCTTTCCCCCTCTTCACTGAAAATCCCACCACCAAGAATTCATGGCTTTAGATCTTGAAGCTTCCCAGTTTTAAGGTTCTCCTATATCCACAAAAGTATCCCTTTAGAGGGAAGGAAGAAATTATCTACTTTTATTTTAATATTGAATAATGACTGCTGGTAGAGATTAGATCCCTATGGCAGCATAGCAAAGCAGTTGAAAGAGTGGACTCTGAGCCAAGAAAACCTGGATTCAAACTCTGCCTCAAATACTTACTACTTGTGAGACACTGAGCAAGTCACTTAACTTCTCTCAGCCTCAGTTTGCTTTCTGTAAAATGGAGATAAAAATAGCACCTACCTTACAGGGTAATCATGAGGACCAAATGAGATAACATATGTAAAATTCTTTGTTAACTTTAAGGTGCTATATAAATGCTACCGATTATTATTTTGGAATTGGAAATCAGAACCGGTCCTTTGGAGGTAGGCAGTGCAGACACCAGGAAGGAACTAGGGTCTATCAAAAGGAAGAAGAGAAGGTACAAAGGATGAATTTTTCTGATTTCTCAGACCTTACCTGTGGTAGCTCTGGTTACGTAAGACTAACCCTCTCTGATGTCAGGAGAGAAAGAATCAGAGGAGTAGGATAGAAAATGACCTTTTTCTTTGCCACTTTGCTCCCTTATAATTTGTACTTTAGAAAATGACAAGAGTATGTTACGGTACTTCCTACCACTACATGGAAGACAGTTGTATTTATTTTCAAAAGATGACTGGGTTGGAATCCCAAATCCAACTAATACTAACTATGTGGCCCTGAGCAAGTTGTTTAAACTCATTGAGACTCAGTTTCCTTCTCTGTAAAATATCCATTGCAATTAAACTGCCTGACTCCCAGGAGGTGTGTGAGAAAAGCATTTTATAAACATTAAAGTGAGGTGTTGTCTTTGTTTAGAAGAGATTCAGTCATCTTCTGTTAAAAAATCTTCAGTGACCCTCTATTGCTTCTCAAAGTTAAAACTCATATGCACATCATTTAAGACCCTCTACAATCACTCCATATTTTCAATCTTCTCTCCTATTATTGTTGTCTATGGACTCCCTCCAAACTGTACTATTGCTTATCTCCTAATCAGTGAACAACCATTTATTATACACCTACTTTGCATAGTCTCCTAGCTATTGGTCTTTGTATGCACTCTTCCCTATGGGTCCAGCTCAAATGCCATCTCCAGGAAACTTTCTCTATCTCTGCCTTGCCACTCAGTATGGACTTTGTATCTTTCCACCACATTTTATTTTTATTTCTCCAATTCACTTATCATGAATTATTGTATATTGTAGTTATTTGTGTTGGTCATGTCATCCCCTGACTAGATTCTAAGCTTCCATGAGGGCAGAAAATGCATCTTATTTAAACTTTCTAGAAGAAAGCTAGGTTGCACAATGGACCTGGGTCAGGAAGACCTGAGTTCAAATTCAACCTCAAGTACTTACTTGCTTTGTTACCCTGAGTAAATCACTTACCTACTCTCTGCCTCAGTTTCTTCATCTGTAAAAGGGCTATAAAAACAGCACCTCATAGGGCTATTGTGAGGATAAAATAAGATATTTGTGAAGCACTTTGCAAACCTTAAAATAATACATAAGTTCAAGCTGTTAAACTAGATACAGTGCCTATTATAGTCCTCTGCACAGAGTAGTTTCTTAATAAATATTTGTTGAATCAAAGGAACAAAGTCAATGGGCACCTCTCTGGTGCTGAGGGTCAGGGTATAGGGCTTCTGCTTTATGAGAGAAGACAGAAAAACTCAAGAAAAAAGTTAAGCCAAGACATGTATGTTTATTACCCAGTGAGAGGGACAGACAAAATTTTCACTGTTCTGAGAGAAGAGCAAAGAGAATGGACCAGCTTCTGGTGGGGTGAAAGGAGTGGGGAGGATCCAGGAAGATTTTATGGAAAAAGAGGGATTTGATCTGGGCCTTAAAGAATAAATAAGCTTTAGCTACATATGAAGCATGCCCATAAGAAGTTGTAGAGAGATCGAAGGCACAAGAAATATCCAAGGGCAGTCAGGATAATAGTCTAGTTGGAACTGAAAACAAATAGTGGAGGAGTAGGTGGAAGCATATAGTGGAGGAGTAAGAGATAAGAAAATAGAGGTGCACTTCCTGACAGCTAATGATTAACTGAAGCACTGGGAAAGAGAAAATACAGAAAGTCAGGTGAAGAGGCAATGACCAGATATTGCCCATTTCTGAGTACAAAGTCAGGAGAAAAGAGCTTTAAGATTACAGGTGAGAAGATAGAAAAGATATAGAAGGAAGAACTTGCTGACAATAATGGAGTTTAATCCAATAAGATGAGAATTTGGAGGATGATTAAGAATAGGACAGAGGCTGATCTCTCTTGATCAAAATGATGCGTAGAGACAGACAGTATATAAATAGCACATACACATACACACACGCACACACACACACACACACACAACTCAACCCCCAGTCTTATATCTAAATGCAAGCATTTACTTAGAGGATTTAGAGCTGGTAAGGACCTTGGAGAACATCCAGCATTTTACATTTTACATTTTACAGATGAGGAAACTGAGGTGTTAAATAACATGCCCAAAGTTACACAGGTAACAAATAGCACAATTGAAATTTGAATTCAGGTCTTCTGATTCTAAATTCAGTGCCCTTTCTTCTGTGTCATGCAATTTCTTAACATGAAACTGACATTATCCTATCATTGTTGATATCTTTTTTATTCCAAAGATATAACACTAACATTCATTTGCCATCTGCTCCCTAGTTTTCTCACCAAGCATCATGGTAGCCATCTTCCAGACTCTTGGCCAGCATCAGCATATTCATTCACCTCACAAAGGGAACAAATTGTGTAGAGATCAAAGTCCTAGGTCAGAGAAACAGAGAGAAATAGAACTGGAAAGACATATAAGAAGCTGACACTAGAGAGTCTTAATAGAAAAAAAAAGAAAAGAGAAGAAATGGATTTAGATTCAGGGAAGGAAGGAAGAAGAAAAGCGTGGGATCTCTGAGGTCTCTTTTACTTCTACAATTTTATAAGTACATGACTCTACAACAGCCACAGTCTTGAGCAGTGCAGATTCTAATCTTGTTACCAAAATTAGATCATGAGGTTGATATACCCCTGAGGACAGATTGACATTTTGATGCTCCTAGTTAGTGAAAACATGAACTGGGGAAGCTGCATTAACAAGCAAATAAATTTATGGTCGACTGGCACTGAGAATGAATCTCATTGTTTGGCGGCACTGTTTAGGCAATGAAATATGTACGAAGCCAGCAGGACCGGGATGCTCTCTGATTGACATCCTCCTTCTCTCTTTAGGAGTGCTGTTGGAAAAGTTGAGAGGGGAGCAAGTCTGACTCATGCTGCATATGCATCATTTTGGAGAAGAAAAAGAAATAATTCTTCTTGGGAAAACCAGTGGGATACTGCAGAAAGAACATTGGTCAAGAAACCAGGAGTCTTCACTTTTAGTCACAGTTCAGTCACTAACTCATTGTGGGACCAAGTAATAAGTCACATAATCTCAATGGGTTTTGGTTTTGTCATGTGTAAAATGAACATTTTGGACTAGGTAGTCTCAAAGGTCCCTTTCAGGTCTAACATTAGATTTTCTAACATCCTATATTCAAAGATCACATTCAGCTCTAATATTCTATGTTCCAGTATCTTCTGTCCTAAAGTGCCTTTCCGTTCTAAGTTCTAAGGTTTCCTGCAACATTAACATTCTATGTGTAAGAGCCCTTCCAGGTTTAATTGCTGTGATTTCATGATTCTATAAAACATAACTGCAATAGATTATTCACTACCACAATTAGATAGTTGTTCAACAAGAGCATAGGGACAGGAATTGGGTAAGGGGGAGGGAAGAGACATGGCACTTAACCAAAGAGTTAATTAACACAATTTTAGATGTAGAAATATTAAGCCTTAGTCATGAGTCCTGAATCCCACTGGCTCTTCTTGACAAAAGTATTTCTTTTTCTTCTATAGAATGATGTTTGCACAGCATAAGCCAGACTCTCTCCTCTCTTTTTTGCTTGGTCAATTATTCTAACTATAAGCAGATACTCTAGGAAGTCACCAAAACATAAGCAATAGTTCTAAAAGTAGAGGCCTAGAATCATATAAAGGTCTCCCAGACAAATGTACCTTTCCTACTAAAAATTCGTAATACTATCTGGAGCAAGTCCAAGTATTCTATAAAGGTCCTTACTAAATAAAGTTAAGAAAGTCTGATGTACTTTTGGCTCCTGATAATATGAATCTTGGAGATAGAATCAGTCCTCATGAGATCTGGAGGTCATGGGTAGCAAAAAGCAGATCAAAAAGGGGGGAGCGGGTGAAGAAGAAGCAGTGTTGTATGATGGAAAGAACACTGGTATTGGAGGTAAAAGATCTGAGTTTGGTGTCTGGACTCTGACTTTTTCGACCTATGTGACATTGGACTAAGACTTTTAACTTGCCAGGGCTTTGGTTTTGTCATGTGTAAAATGAAGACTGGATGGTTTTCAGGTTTCCTTACAGGTCTAGAAGTCTATGATTTCTTAAGGGAATAACAATGTTTTTAGTTGGAAACACAAGGAAGCATCTTTCATTTGGTTGTTTTTATTCAATTCAATTCAATTCAAAATCATTCTGCAAACATTATGCTAAACAATGGGAGAAATATAAAAATAGATAACAAAAATAGTCTGTACCATTGATAGATTAGTGGTGATGATGGTGGTTGGAGGGGCAGGGGTAATATAACAAAAAGACAAAGAATGTCTAAATACAAAGTAGTAATATATAATTTTAGAGTTAGATGAAATCATTCAAGTAAATCAAGAGCTTCTCCCCCTCCCCTTACTCTCTAGCTGGGTGGTACAATGAATTGAGCACTGACCCTGGAGTCAGGAAAAGTTGAGTTCAAATCTGACCTCAGATACTTACCAGCTATGTGACCTTGGTTAAGTCACTTAACCTCTGTTTGCCTCAGTTTCCTCAACTGTAAAATGGGGATAATAATAGCATCTACTTCTCAGGGTTTTTTTGAGGATCAAATAAGATAACAACTATAAAGGACTTAGCACAGTGGCTGGCACATAGTAGGAACTATATAAATGTTAGCTATTGTGAGTACTTTTTTTTACAGGTGAGTAACTTGAAGCCCAGAAAGGTCAAATAAGGAACTCATATTCATATAAAAAGTGGGGGGGGGGGCAGAATTTGAACCCAAGTATTCTTGCTTCAAAGTTAGTAGTCTTTGCACTATACCACACTGCCAATATTTGGGAAGGGTTTTCAAGGAAAGAAAAATGTGTTTTTCCAGGGAAGCAAAGATCTGACCACTGATAGGAAGACATTTATTTTGATGGTATGGCATTTCCAGAAAGATAGACCCTTATTTAGGAGAAGCCTCTGTCACAATCACAGAAATGATGATGATGATGATGATGATGACAATGTTAAGAATGTTGATGACTAGTAATGTCAGATTTCTATAGCACTTTATAATTTATAAATTCCTTTCCTCAGACTGCTATTTTTGTGGCAGATAATACATGTTTGTGACCATTTTACAGAAGATAGGCAGTATTTATCTGAAACTACCAATTAACATTACCCACAATGGGGATAAACTAGAAACTTTTCAAATAAGATCAGGAGTAAAGTAATGATGTCCATTATCACCACTATTATTAAATATTCTATTAAAATGCTACAGAATAAAGACAAGAAAACAGATTGAAGGAATTAGAATAGGCAACAAGGAAACAAAACTATCATTCTGCAGAAAATATGACTATGGGGACGGAGTCAAGATGGCAGAGTGAAAGCAGTGACTTGCTTGAGCTCTCCCCCAAACCCCTCCAAATACCTGTAAAAAAAAGTCTCTAAACAAATTCTAAAGCAGCAGAACCCACAAAAAGACAGAGTGAAACAAATTTCCAGCCCAAGACAACCTGAATGGTTGATCCCAAAGGTGTATCGCGCCAGGCGGGGAGAGGAGCACAGTTCAGCATGGATAGGCAGGCCGCAGAGAACCTCGAGCAGGCCTCAGAGCACTGAATTGCAGGAAACTGTGGCAGTTTCCAGACTTCTCAGTCCATGAATGCCAAAGACAACTTGGAGGGTCAGTGGGAAAAGTCTGTGACTGCAGTGAGAGAAAGAAACTAGGTAGCAGCCGCCCCCAGGACAGCGGCTGCCTCCTGAGCTTCTGGCCCACAGACTGAGGGGGAATCGAGTGGCTGATCAGAGGGGGATTGTGGAATCTCTTTGCCAGTGCTGAGGCAGGAATCCCTTGCTTTGTTCATGCTTGGATCTGGGTCACAGTTCTGAGTGGCAGCCCTGGGGCAAGGAGGAGTGTGGGCATGGTGGAGCTTGTTGTGGCAGTAGAGAGGAAACACTTTGCCCCTTATCATAACACCTTGGAAGAACTGAAAATTTATAGGTCCCTAGAAGTAACTCTGAAAACAGCTATACAAACCCCCGAAGCTTGGGACAGTACATTCTCCACATTGGAGGCAGACTCTTACCTTAACAAAGAGTTTAAAACTAAAGCAATTAGTCAGGGTCATGAGTAAGCAGCACAAAAAGAGTCAGACTATATTATCTTACTTTGGTGACAAAGAAGATCAAAACATGCAACCAGAAGAAGATAACAAAGTCACAATTCCTACATCCAAAGCCTCCAAGAAAAATATGAATCAGTCCCAGGCCTTGGAAGAGCTCAAAAGGGATTTTGAGAAGCAAGTAAGAGAAGTAGAGGAAAAACTGGGAAGAGAAATGAGAGTGATGCAAGAAAATCATGAAAAACAAGTCAACAGCTTGCTAATGGAGACTCAAAAAAATACTAAAGAAAATAACATCTTAAAAAATAGCCTAACCCAAATGGCAAAAGAGGTCCAAAAAGCCAATGTGGAGAAGAATGCCCTAAAAAGCAAAATTGGCCAAATAGAAAAGGAAATCCAAAAGATTACTGAAGAAAATACTTCCTTAAAAATTAGAATAGAGCAATTGGAAGCTAGTGACTTTTTGAGAAATCAAGACAATGCAAAACAAATCCAAAAGAATGAAAAATTAGAAAATAATGTGAAATATCTCATTGGAAAAACAACTGACCTGGAAAATAGATCCAGGAGAGAGAATTTAAAAATTATTGGACTATTGGAAAGCCATGATCAGAAAAAGAGCCTAGACATCATCTTTCAAGAAATGATCAAGGAAAGCTGCCCTGATATTTTAAAACCAGAGGGCAAAATAGAAATTGAAAGAATCCACCGATCACTGCCTGAAAGAGATCCCCAAAGGAAAACTCCTAGGAATATTGTAGCCAAATTCCAGATTTCCCAGGTCAAGGAGAAAATATTGCAAGCAGCCAGAAAGAAACAATTCAAGTATTGTGGAAACACAACCAGGATAACACAAGATTTAGCAGCTTCTACCTTAAGGGACTGCAAGACATGGAATATAATATTCTGGAGGGCAAAGGAGATAGGATTACAACCAAGAATCACCTACCCAGCAAAACTGAGTATAATCCTTCAGGGAAAAATAGTCATTCAGTGAAATAGAGGACTTTCAAGCAATCTTGATGAAAAGACCAGAGCTGAATAGAAAATTTGACTTTCAAATACTAAACTCAAGTGGAACATGAAGAGGTAAACAGGAAAGAGAAATTATAAGAGACTTATTAAGGTAGAACTGTTTACATTCCTGCACGGAAAGATGATATTTGTAACTCATGAGTCTTTTGTCAGTATCAGGGTAGTTGGAGGGAAAAAATTATATGTATGTATGTGTGTATATAGATATAGATATAGATACATATATGTATATATATATATATACAGATAGACAGACAGATAGATAGATAGATAGATAGATAGATAGATAGATAGATAGATAGATAGATAGA
>NW_020954564.1:5828572-5848550 GCF_900497805.2 Vombatus ursinus | reverse complement strand
AGATAGATAGATAGATAGATAGATAGATAGATAGATAGATAGATAGAGGGCACAGCATGAGTTGAAGATGAAGGGGTTATATTTGGAGAATAAAATTAAGTGGTGAGAGAAGATTATACTGAGAGAAGGAGAAAGGGAGAGGTAGAATGGGGTAAATTATCCCACAAAAAAAATAGAAATGACTCTTACAGAGGAGGAGAAATGAGGGAAGGTGAGAGGGAATGAGTGAATCTTATTCTCATCAGATTTGACTTAAGGAGGGAATAATATACACACTCAATTGGGTATGGAAATCTATCTTACCCTACAGAAAAATAGAGGGGGAAGGGAACAAGAGACCAGGAGGATGATAGAGGGGAAGACAGATTATGAGAGGTAGTAATCAGAAGCAAACACTTCTGAGGAGGGACAGGGTCAAAAGAAAGAATAGAATAAATGTGGGGCAGAATAGGATTAATGGAAATAGAGTTATTTTTTCAGAACAAGACTATTATGGAAGTGTTTTGCATAACTGTACATGTATAACCTGTATTGAGTTGCTTGCCTTTTCAATGAGGGTGGGTGTGGAGGGAGAAAGGGAGAAAATTTGGAACTCAAAGTTTTAAAAACATATATTTAAAAAAAATGTTTTCACATGCAACTGGGAAATAAGAAATATAGGAAATGGGGTACAAAAGTCTTTCCTGCCCTACAGGAAAATAGAAGGGAAAGGGGATAAGAGAAGGGGGGGAGAGACAGAAGGAAGGACAGACTAGGGGAAGGGGTATTCAGAAAGCATGCCATCTTGGAGTGCGGGCAGGGGTGAGATGGGGTGAATATTTGGAACTCAAAATCTTGTGGAAGTGAATGTTGAGGGCAAAGGAGATAGGATTACAACTAAGAATCACCTACCCAGCAAAACTGAATACAATCCTGTAAGGGAAAAAATGATCATTCAGTGAAATAGAGGATTTTCAAGCAATCTTGATGAAAAGAGCAGAGCTGAATAGAAAATTTGACTTTCAAATACGAGACTCAAGTGGAACATGAAGAGGTAAACAGGAAAGAGAAATCATAGGACACTTATTAAGGTTGAAATGTTTACATTTCTGTGTGGAAAGATGATATTTGTTACTCATGAGACCTTCTTAATATTAGGGGAGTTGGAGGAAAAAATTATATATATATATATATATATACACACATATATGTATATGTATATATGTATGTATATATATGTATGTATGTATGTATGTATAGATAGATAGATGGATGGATGGATAGATAGAGGGCACAGAGTGAGTTGAAGATGAAGGGGTCATATCTGGAGAATAAAATTGAGGGGTGAGAGGGTTATACTAGAAGAAGGAGAAAGGGAGAGGTAGAATGGGGTAAACTATCTCACCAAAAATGGAAAAGAAAAGGCTCTTACAGTGGAGGGGAAATGGGGAAGGTGAGAGGGAATGAGTAAATCTTATTCTCATAGGATTTGACTTAAGGAGGGAATAACATACATACTCAATTGCATATGGAAATTTGTCTTACCCTATCAGAAAATAGGGGGGAAAGGGGACAAGAGAGTAGGGGGATGGTAGAGAGGAGGGCAGATTGGGAAAGGGGGCATCAGAATCAGAAGTGGATAATTTTCGTCATATGAAATTCAAAACATTTTCCACAAATGAACCAATGCACGTAAAATAAGAAATAAAGCAAAAAAATGGGGGGAATTTATAATGAGTTTCTCTGATAAAGGTCTTATTACTCAAATATATAAGGAACTGAGCCCAATTTATGAAAAAGAGCCGATCCCCAATTAATAAATAGTCAAAGGATATGGAAGTGGAGTTTTCAGAAGAAGAAATCAAAGTTATCAATAGTCATATGAAAAAATGTTCTAAATCACTATTGATTGGACAAATGCTAATTAAAATGATTCTGAGATACTATCACATGCCTATCACATGACATAACATGAAAAAAAGGAAAATGATAAATAGTGGAGGGGATGTGGAAAAATAGGTACAGTAATACACCGTTGCATGAGTTATGAACTGGTTCAAACATTTTGTAGAACAATTTAGAAATATCCCCAAAAGAAATATCCCCCCCAAAATATTCCCAAAATGTATACCCTTAAAAAAGTCTCTCTCCAGCTGAATGTATCCATTTATTTTATTTTATTTTATTTTATTTCTCAATTACATGGAAACAAAAAAATCACTTTTTAAAATTTTGAGTTTTAAATTTCTTCCCTCTTACTTCCCTTTACTCCTCTTGGAAAAGCAAGAAATATATATTACATGTTCAGTCATTCAATACATTTCCATATTAGCTATGATGCAAAGAAAAAAAATGCTTCAATCTGCATTAACATTTCATCTATTTTATCCATGTAGATAAACAGCATTTTTCATTAGTCCTTTGGAATTGTCTTGGATTGTTGTATTGCTGACAAGAACTAAGTCATCATACAATATTGCTCTTACCATGTACAATGTTCTGGTTCTGCTTGTTCTCTTTGCATCAGTTTATGTAATTATTACCAGATTTTTCTGAACACAATCTGTTTGTCATTTCTTACAGCATAATGGTATTCCATCACAAACTTGTTTAATTATTCCTCAATTGATGGGCATCTCCTCAATTTCCAATTATTTATTCCAACAAAAAGAGTTATTATCAATATTTTTGTACATGTAAATACTTTCCCTTTTTATTTATTCTCTTTGGGATACAGACCTTTGGGTCAAAGGGTATGCACAGTTTTATAGACCTTTGGGCATAGTTCCAAATTGTTCTTCAGAAAGGCTGGACTACTTCACAACTCCACCAAACAGTGCATTAGTGTTTCATTTTTCCCCATATCCTTTTCAATATTTGTCATTTTCCTTTTCTGCCATATTTACCAGTCTGATAGGTATGAGGTACCACAGCAGAGCTCTTCTAATTTTCATTTCTCTAATGAATAGTTATTTAGAACTCTTTTTATATGACTATAGAGAATTTTGATTTCTTCTACTGTTCATATCCTTAGACTATTTATCATTTGGGTAATGACTCAGAATTTTAAGTTTTACCCAGTTCTCTATATATATGAGAAATGTGGTCTTTATACAAAAAACTTCCTATAAATCCCCCCAGTTTCCTGCTTTACTTTGAATCTTGGCTGCATTGGTTTTATTTCTATAAAACTTTTTGAATTACATATAATCAAAATTATCTATTTTACATCTTATAATGTTCTTTATCTTTTATTTGGTCATAAGTTCTTCTTTTATTCAAAAATCTGACAGGTAAGATATTCCATGTTCCCTTAATTTGCTTATGATATCACCCTTTATTTCTAAATCATTTACCCATTTTAATATCATCTTGGTATATGGTGTGAGACTGGGGTCTATGCCTAGTTTCTACCAAACTACTTTCCAATTTTCCCAGTAATTTTGTAAAATAGTGAGTTCTTGTCCCCCCCAAAAACTTGGGCCTTTAGGTTTGTCAAACACTAGATGACTATTATCATTTACTACTTTGTATTGGGCACCTAATCTAATCCACTAATCTACCATTCTATTTCTTAATCAGTAGCATATTGCTTTGATGATTACATCTTTGTAATACTGTTTGAGATCTGGTACTGCTAAGCAATCTTCACTCACTTTTCTCTCAAAAGTGGTTCTTCTGACATTCTTGACCTTTTGTTCTTCCAGATGAAATTTGTTATTTTTCTAGCTCTGTAAAATGTTTTTGGTAGTTTGATTGGTATGGCATTGAATAAGTAAATTAATTTAGGGAGGTCTTTTTATTATATTGGCTCAGTCTACCTCAGAGCAATTAATATTTCTCCAGTTGTTTAGATCTGACTTTATTTGCGTGAAAAGTGTTTGACAGTTGTGTTCATAGAGCTCCTGGGTTTCTCTTGACAGGAAGACTAACAAATATTTTCTTTTGTCTACAGTTATTTTACATAGCAGCTCTTTTTGTGGTGGCATAGATTCAGAAACTTGGAGATGCCCACCAATTGGGAAATTGCTGAACAAGTTGTAGTTTATGATTGTGTTGGAATACTATTGTGCTGTAAGAACTGGTGAGTAGGACATTTTCAGGGAAAAAAATCTAATATTAAGATTTACATGAACTGATGCAAGTGAAGTGAGTAGAACCAGGAAAACATTATGCATAGTAGCAATATTGTGGCAGTGATCAACTGTGAAAGATTTAACTATTTTGGTCAAGATTACTATCAAAGATATTTTCAAAGGACTCTTGATGAAAAATTCTATCCACCTCCAGAGAAATAACTGATGGAGTCGGAATGAAGATTGAAGCTTACTTCAAAATTTTTCTTTTTTTCTGATCTTTTCCCCAATATTACTAATATGGAAGCTTATTTTTCATGACTTCCCATGTATAATTGATATCATATTGCTTATCTTCTCACTAGTTGAGGGAAGGGTGTACTGGAGAGAAAAAAATGGAACTTTTTTTTCCAAAAAAAATTAATGTTATTTTTCACATGGGATAGTTATCTCTATATCTTCCTTTTAACCCATACACAAAATGATAACAAAAGGAAGCCATGTTTGATTCAGCAAGGCCTATAATTGTGAATTTACAAAATGATTAAGTCAAAGGAAAAGTGTTAGAAACCAAAAGAAAGAAAATATTTTTAAATCAAAGTACCATTACACTTTCCAAAAGTAACTAATGGAAAAAAAAAAGGACTCCAACTTTAAGAAAAAATATATACATAGTCTTAAAATACAGAATTAGACTGCAAAATTATATCCCTATGCAAACAAGAATACAGTGTTTGAAAACAAAACAATTCACCTCAAAGACAAACAAGATATGGACAGATTCAATTATAATAAATATTTTAAGACATACCTGTAAGCACTAAAAGAGAAAGTCCAAACTCATTGAAAATTAAGCTACTAAGACAGTTGATAATTCCATAAAATCTGTAACTACATAAAAATAAAGACTCTAGTGTGTGTATATATTATAAAGGCATGAGAACAAGGTATGTCAAATTTCCTAACTATAATAGAAACAAACTAGTTTCTTTTGAAAATAAAAATGAATAATTTTATTAATATAACAGAGTTAAAAACACTAAAATATATCCATATTTACTAACAAAAAAGGATTTTTCAAAAATTATAAATGTAAACAAAAAGCACAAAAGCAAAGGTGAGTCAGAGCAAAAAAATAAACTATGTATAATAAAAAGTGGCTATACCACAATGAATTATATAGTAGAAAAAAGGAAGAAATATAACTTTTTTCTTTCATTTTTCAATATTTGAAATAGTTATAGAAGATAAAGCCAATCCCTTTAGATTGCACTACCAGAAAAAGAAGAAAGTGATAGAGAATACATCACATCTGTGACAAAATATTAAACACAAGTTGTTGAAATTTTCCTATGAGAAAAATGTTACAGAATAATTTAAGAAAGAAATTTTGTCAATTTGTTAATTAAAGGAAACATATTTGATGCTAAAAATATATATCTGGATTGAAAGTCAGAGACTGGTCTAAAATATGTCATACAACTTCAAATTAAAAAAAAAATAATTAGGTTGCAGTAATGTTATCTGACCAAGTAGAATTCAAATGAGAAAAGATTGACAGAAACAAACAAGAATATTGCATAATGTCAAAAGTAAAACCTTGTTTTTATTCTGCAACTATTCTCAATTTGTATATGCCATAAATTATAGTTAAATTCATAAAAGAAAGATTTTCATTTAAATGAGAAGAAATTGACAACATGTAATAATAGTATGTGATCATATATTCAAAAAATTACTGACTTTAAGTGAACTTCAATGGTCATCCTATTCATTCTACACAGAAAAGGAATCCCTATTATAAACAAAAAATATATATACAATGGAACAACTAGGAGGCACAGTAGATAGAGCATTGGGCCCCGAGTCAGGAGGACCTGGGTTCAAATCCAGCCTAAGACACATTAGCTGTATAATCCTGAGCAAGTCACTTAATTCTGATTTCCCCCTAGAAAAGCAAATAAAAATAATAAAAAGAAATATATACACAAAAGGAATCCCAACTATTTATGTGATTAGTGGTCAATGAGCTTCTACTTGAAGACGTCCAAAAAAGGGAGAAATTCATCATTTCTATAGACAATGAATTCCACTTTAATTATTAGAGAGTTTTTCTGATATAAAGCCTAATTTTGTATCTGAAAATTCTACCTGATGTTCTTGATTCTATCTAAACTGAACAAGTTCAGTCCTTCCTCCACGTTTTATCCCTTCAAATTATTGAACACATCTCTCCCAGCTCTTTACTCCTTTAATGAGTTTTTTTTTTCTTCTTTACGCCAAACATTCCTTGTTCCTTCAAATTATCCTTACATGTCATGAACTGATTATCCTCTTTCCTCTTCTGGACACACTCCAGCTTATCAATGTTCTTAAACTCTACCTCCCAGAATTAAATATAATACACCTGATGAGGTCTAATGAGGGCAGAATTCAAAACAAATTATTTACCTATTCCTGAAAGTTACACTCATCTTAATGAAGCCCAAATCATTAGCTTTTTTTAAACTTCTACATAACACTACTGCCTATTTGCAATCCACTAAAATCCCTAAATCTTTTGAGGACCAATTATTTTCTACCAATACTCTTCCCATCTTATATTATAAGTAGACCTTTTTTACTCATGTACAAGACTTTGCATTATCTCTGTAGAATTTCATGCTATTAATATCAACCCAGTGCTCTGGCCTAGATCCCTGTGGACCCTGACTGTTATCCCATCTGCTGAGTTAGTTATCACTCCCAGTTTTCCATCAAATACTCCAACACTATCACTGAAATGATAAATAAATAAGTTAAATTTATCAAACTCAGAGGAAAAAAATAAGACTTCAGCAAATATACACATACACAATCACTCAGGCAGTCCAAGTGCCTTCAAAGCTTATTTCTATTAAATTGTCTAAATTTAAACAATTCTTATGTCACATGAGGTATTCATGAATATCTTAATACATGAAGCAATATTCACTACCTTTTGTTAAACAAATAAGATGTTGATTTTAAAATGAGGGTGAGGCAATGCCACAAATAGATAAAAATGTCCAATTTCACTGATAAACATAGATGGAAAAATAATAAATAAAATATTATCTAATAGAACACAGCATTACATTAAGAAAATAATTTGTTATAACCAAACAAAATGTATATCACATATGCAAAGCTGTATCACTATCAGAAAGTATATTAATATCATAAAATATATAAGCCAAAAACCTAAAATGACTTTTTTCTCAAATGTATAAAAAACATTTGATAAAATTCAACATTGTTCATGATTTTTAATAACTACATAAGAACGATATATAAAAAAGATTTCATCCAACAGAGTAAAAAAAATAAAAAAGTAAGATCCTAAAGTCAAGGACTTACATGGTGTACGATATAGAAATATTGGAAGCTTTCCTACTAAAACCAGATGAAAAACAAGGTTTAATTCTCTCAGAAACTTTACTTGCCAAAATATTGTATACTCTAGTGATGATAATAAAACTGGAAAAAATACACTAGTGGGATAAACATTGGAAATGATAATGTGAAAGTGTCATTTTTTTAGATAACCAAACAATCTTCTGTCTGACCACCTTTTCTCTGTTTCCTTTGTTAGATCTTAACCAAGTCATGCCCACTAACTTTGGGAGTTAATGAAGGTTCTGTCCAGAACCCTATTTTCTCTTTTTAATGTTACACTTGGTGATCTCATAATTTCCCATAATCATTATCATCTTGCTGCAAATGATTCTTAGTTCTCCTTCTTTACCCTTAACTGCTCTCTTAATTTCCAGTCTCATATCTTCAATTGCCTGTTAGACATCTCAAACTGGTTGTCCCACAGACATCTTAAATTCAATATGGCCAAAAATGAATTCATTATCTTTTCCCCAAATCCCTGTCTTCTTCTTAACTTCCCTTTTACTCTCACGGGTACTAACACCAGGTCACAAACTAGGTGTCATTCTTAACTTTTCACTCTTACCTCATAATCCAATTAGTTGTCAAGTCTCCTGACACTACAACCACACTAGTGAAGTCTCATATCTCCTAAACTATTTTGATAGCCTACTGGTTAGTCTAATTGCCTCATCTTTTCCCCACTCCAATAATCCTCTTCTTAGCCATCAATTTTATCTTCTAAAAGCACAAGTCTGATTTTGTTATCAAGAACACCATCCTTCCACCCTACCCCCATTTAATAAGCCCCAGTGGCTCTCTATTGCACCTAGGATCAAATAAAATTTTCTTTGGCTTTCAAAACCTTTCATAATTAGGCCTTTCCCTACTTTTCCAGTATCCTCACACTTATTCCCCTCCATATATTTTAAGATTCAGTAACACTAGACTCTTTGCTGTTCCTCACACAAGGCATTTCAATTTCTACTCTAAGTGTTTTCACTGGCTTTTCACCTTATCTGGAATGTTCTACTTCCTCATCTATACTGGCTTATTTTTAGTCTCAATTAAAGAAGCACTCTCTATAATAAGACTTTTCTGGTCATATCAAATTTTAGGGACTTTCTTCTTAGACTACCCCTCAATTTATCGTTTATATATCTTATTTGTGCACAATTGTTTGCTGCATATTGTCTCCCTCATGAAAGTATGATATCCTGAAGAGAAGGGACTGATTTTATTCTTGCCTTTTGTTTTGTATCCCTAGCATTTGTTGCAATGTTTAGAGCACATCAGTTGCTTAACAAGTGCTAGATGATTGATTGATGATGATGTTAAATAAAATTCTAATTACCTTAACCAAAAAAGTAAAGAGACAATAAATGAGCCCAGGAAAGTTATATAAGAATAATGAACAAAAATATTTGCACACTAATTTATTACTAATAAAGTCAAAAAAATATATGGCATCCATGATAAGTGTATTGGTAGGTATTAAGCAAGTAGTAATGATAAAACTATTAAATATTTGAGATTTAATATAACTAGGAGTAGGAGAATCTCAGAATAATAATAACCATAATAAAAGATGACCTAAACAACCTGTGGGATTGCTGATGTTTCTGGATAGGTTGGATTAATATAATAAAATCATAACACTGCAGAAACTAATGTATATATTTAATATTATCTTTTTCAACATGCAACATGGCTTCTTTATATAAGTAGACAAAGTCACAATCAAATTTATATGGAAAATAAGTGGGCAGGAATATTAAAGTTCACACTAAAAAGAAAAACTAATAAAGGCAGTCTTATACTCCTAGACTTTCAAATACATTACAAAGTGGTTATTATTAAAATATCTGGAACTGGTTAATATTAAAAATAGAATAAAATGGATACAGTAGACATCAAAATAAACATACACAAACAAATGTTTGTTAACTGTTAGAAAAAATAATGGTGATTCATTACTTAACAGATATACTTAGGAAAATTGGCTGACAATTTCATGGAAAAGGAATTAGGACCCATATTTTGTGCCATCTTAAATTGAATTCCATCTGAATTTGAGACAATCATAAATAAAATAACAATAATAGCAAACTACATAAAATATGGAAGAAAATGGAATAAAATATTTATCTCAACTTCAGAAAGGATTTTTTCAGATATGTATAATATGTATATTATATATGTAATATATATTTTTATTATATAAATTAAAGGAAAATAATAGTTAGGAAAGTGTGTATAACAAATATTATGGATTAAATATTAAAATACAATAGGATGGTTATATTTTAAAATTATAGTGATATAAACAAAAATCTCAGTAATAATTCAAATAAAACAAATTTATGGTGAGTTTTTAAATACTTCTAGTAGCTTCCAATTACAAGACAGAAATGTTCTAATGACATGAATGTACAATTTCAAAAGTGGAAATACAAATTGTTAATCATCATTTGCAAAAGTTCCCAGACATTACTAATCAAGGATGCAAAAATCAGGATAACTTTGAGGTACCACATCACAACCATTAAATTGGCAAATCTTAATTAAAAGCAGTGAAACAGTACTGGCAAGGCCATGGTGAAACAGGGACATTCATTCTTTACTGACAGAGTTGTAAAGTGGTATAATAATTCTGGAGAGCAATATGGAATAATACAATAATGGTTATAAAAATATCCTACACTTCAGTGCAGTCACTCCATTTCTGGGAATAATTCCTGTATAAAAATGTAATGTGATAATATTATTGTGCTGTATGAAATAATGAATCTGAAAATTTTAGATAACCATGGAAAGAATTCTATAAAGTGATGCAAAGTGAAGCCAGGAGATAATTTATGCAATGACCACAATAATGTAAAGGAAAACAACAACATTGAAAGACTTAACACTGATCAGTGACCAATTTTGATTTCTAGGGAGGAATGAGGTAGCATGTTTCCTGCTTCTGTGCAGAAAAGTGGTAGACTCTAGGCATAAAATATGGCTTATATTTTCAGATATGGCTAAAGTGTTGATTTGTTTTGCTTGACTATAATTCTTTTTTTTACAAGGGAGGATTTTGTGAGGGGAGGAGAGGCAGGTCACCAAGAAGAGATAGTCATACAGAAAAAGAAAAAAAATAATAAAACATTAATCTAATAACTCTTCCTCCTACCAACATAGAATAAGCCTTGGTAATATTTTAGTGTTACCTTTTCAAATATTTTCATAATGATATTATATGAATTTTTAAATGAAAGTAGTCTACACTTCCAACAATAGGGGAATGAGTAAATAAATTGCAGGTCATTAATGTAATGGAATACTATAAATATATTATTATTGAAACACTTGTAGGTTTCAGAGAAGACTGGAAAATAATAAAATAATTCAAAGCAAAAAAAAAGATGAATGGCATGAATACTAACTATAATCACATGAGGAAAAGTGAACAACAATGAACAGAGAATCATATTGATGATTTAGTGGGATAAAGTAATACATATGTTTCAATATTTTATGCTTTGAAATCAATTAATTACAATAAAATAGTTATGAAACAAGCATAGGTGTTCATGTTAATGCTTAATGTTGTTTCTAATGAAACAGTATTAAAAATATTAGTTCTCCTTAATTTAGTGTCATCTCAGCCAGAAGAGTATTTAAGCCCCTAGTTCTTATAGTGTGCATAGCAGACCACTTAAAACAAAGTCTCTGAGGAAAAGAGTGAGGACTTGGACCTGACTCAGGAAAAGTTCCACTACAGGAGAGTGAGAAAGGATAGAAAACATCACTCCTAGTGAGAAATTTATCTTCAGGACTGATCCGGAACATTTAGTCCCACTCTGCAGCTGCATTCTCCCAGTGCATTTGCTTCCCACAATGAGTAATTATTGCTTTCTCCAGGCACAAGTGGCCACCCTGATAAAATTCAACTCTGGGGAATTAGGGAACAGACCCTCATTTGCTTATTTTTCATGGCCCTTCCTATCTCCTGTCACCAGTGTCTCTATTCCATGACTCCTTCAAAGGGTAACGATCTAGAAAGACTTGTCCATTCCTTTCTGAGTCTTATCAGCCTTTCTCAGACCAACTTATTTAGCCAATAGTGACTATATAAATGCAGAGGGAACAAATCTATACCTTAAGTAAGCAACTCTCCCAACTGCTTAAAGGGGCCTCCTGGTAGAGGACCCATGTGCCTGCAGTAGTCCCCTTACTCTTATTAGATGACTACTTTTGCCTTCTCAGACGGCTCTCTAGTCACTTGTTAAAGCTCTGTCTCACTTTTGCCCATTTTGATTCAATAACCACTTATTAATAATGGTAGTTAGCATTTATATAGCACCTCATTTTCTACAAAGTATTTTACAGATGTTAACTCATTTGATCCTCATAACAACCCCATTCAGTAGGTACTATCACTATCCTCATTTTACAGAGGAGGACACCAAAATCTAGGAGTGAGGTCAGTGACTTTCTTAGGGTTACACAGCTGATAAATATTAAAGGCAATATTTGAATTGATGTCTTCCTGATCCCAAGTTCAGTGCTCTATTTGCTATGCTACCTAAATACCTTCTATGTGCAAAGCTTATGATAGGCAGCGGGGTTATAAAGATGAAAGTGACAAAGTTCTTATCTGTAGAGAGTTTCAGCCTTCTGTAGAAATGGGGGACAGATATAATAGGTGCACTGATAAGTCTGATATAAGGGTAGAATGTGACAGGGATATAGAGGAAAACAAGAAATCGAGAGTCATATCCCTCCTTCAGAAAGAACAAAAACAAAAACAGTTCTCCAAGAAGATTGTGAAGAGATTCCATTTAATCTGGGTGGGTTGGGGGAAAGTATCATGGAGGTGGTTGTACTTGAGCTGGATTTTGAAAGAAGGGAAGCATGGCAAGCATCTCTACCTCAATTCTGAGCATCTCACTCCTCTGCTCAATGAACTCCAATGACCCCATATTACCTATAGGAGCAAACAAACACTGGTTCTGAAAGCCCTTTAAAGATAATCTCAGCCTACCTTTCTAGGCTTATTACACATTACCACTCAGCTTCACACATATAATAGACCAGCTAATCTGGCCATCTTCCTATTTCTCACGTACAACATTTCATCCTTGCAGGCATACTGGACAGAGTGTCCAGTCCTAGAGCGCACTCCCTCTTCACTTCCACCTCTTAGAATCCCTGGTTTCCTTCAAGGCTCAGTTCAAGTGCCTCCTTCTACCTTAAGCTTTTCTTGATACTCACAGCTTTTAGTGGTCTTTCTTTAAAAAGCATCTTGGGAAAAGCAAATTGAAGTAACTCTGAGGTACCACCCCACACTTACTAGATTGGTGAACATGAGAGAAAATGGAAATGACAAATGTTGGAAGGCACATAGGAAAACTGAGACACTAAAGAATTGTTGTTGGAGTTGTGCAATGATTCAACCATTCTGATGAGAAATTTGGAACTATCCCCAAAGGGTTATAAACCCATGTAATACCATTTGACCCAGCAATACCACTACTAGGTCTATATCCCAGAGACAACAGAAAGGAAGAGGATCTCTATGTACAAAAATATTTATAGCAGCTCTTTTTTTGTAGTGGCAAAGATTTGGAAATTGAACAGTTGCCCATCAATTGGGGAATGGCTGAAAGGTTGTGGCATATGATTGTGATGGAAATATTATTGTGATTTAAGAAATGATGAGCAGGATGGTTTCAGAAAAATCTGAAAAGACATATTAACTGTTGCAAAGTCAAGTGAGCAGAGCCAGAACACTGTACACAGTAATAGCAAAATTGGATAATGATCAACTGTGAATGACTTAGCTATTCTCAGCAGTACAATGATTGAAGGCAATACCAAAGGACTTATAATAAAAATGCTATTTATCTTCAGAGAAAGAATGGATGGAATCTTGATGCAGCTTGAAGCATACTTTTTAAAAACTTTCTTTTTCTTGGCTTGTTTTATTTTTTGTTTATTCTTTTGGTCTATGTTTTCTTTCACAGCATGACTAACAGGGAAATATGTTTTGCATGACTGCACATGTATAACCAATATAAAATTGCTTGCCTTCTCGATGAGGGGAGAGAAAATGGAGGGAGGTAAATAATTTGCAACTCAAATTGTTTTTAAAAATCAAATTTTAAAAATGATTTTAACACATAATTGGGGGATGGCAGAGCCAAGATGCCCAAGAAAAGGCACAGATTCTCCTGAGCTCTCCCCTAAACCTCTCCAAATACCTTTAAATAATGCCCTAAGACATCTGCAGAACCCACAAAAGGATAGGGTGAAATAATTTTTCCAGCCCAAGAAAACTTTGAAGGTCAGAAGGAAAGCTCTGTTGCATGTAGGTGAGAGTGAAACATGGTCCAGCATAGGCCCTGCCAGTGCAGACCAGGATTTAGCAAACCAGGAACATGCCTTGGGAGGGACTGAATCAGCAGAAATAGTTGCTCCTTCTGGAGCTTTCAGATACAAGGGTTGAACAACTGGTCAGAAGGAGATTACAGGGGTCTCTTTGATGGCACTGGGAGCAGGATTCTGTTGCTTTGCCCATACTCAGATCTGGGTCTCAGTCCTGGGTGACTGTCCCAGGGTAAGGAGGAGCACTGGTGCACCAGAGCTTGTAGCTGCAGGGAAGCGGAAACCCTCATCACAAATCCAAGGCAAAAGACAGTGCTTGTGGTTATTTACAGGCCAGAGCACATGCCAGGAGAGTAGTAAACACACCTCTCCTTAGATCATACCACCTGGGAAGAGCTGAAAACTTACAGGTCACCAGAAGTATCTCTGAAAACAGACCCCTGTAACTTGGGACAGTTCACTCTCCACCCTGGAAGTAGAGCCCTACCTTATCAAAGAATTAAAAAGTCAAGGAATAGGCTGGGGAAATGAGCAAACAATTGGAAAAAAACTGACTATAGAAAGTTAATATGATAATGAGGAAGATCAAAATACACACTCAGAAGAAGAAAACAAAATGGAAGTTCCTACATCTAAAACCTCCAAGGAAGACATGAATTGGTCTCAGGCCACGGATGAGCTCTAAATGGATTTTGAAAATCACTTAAGAGAAGTAGAGGAAAAATTGGGAAGAGAAATGAAAGTAATACAAGAAAAATCACAAAAAATGAGTCAACAGCTTGGTAAAGGAGATACAAAAAAACTGAAGAAAATAGCACCTTTAAAAACTGACTAGGCCAAATGGTAAAAGCGGTACAAAAAATTGACTGAAGAAAAACCTCCTTAAAAAGTAAAATTGACCAAAAGGAGATCCAAAATATCACTGAAGAAAATAATTTCCTAAAAAAAATTAAAATGCAGCAAATAGAAGCTAATGACTTTATGAGAAATCAAGAAACAATAAAACAAAGCCAAAAGAATGAAAAATTGAAGACAATGTGAAATATCTCATTGGAAAATACATCCAGGAGAGATACTTTTAAAAAAATCAATGGACTACCTGAAAGCCATGATGAAAAAAAAAAGAATCTAGACAACATCTTTCAAGAAATTCTCAAGGAAAACTGCCCTGATATTCTAGAACTAGAGGGTAAAATAGAAATTGAAAGAATCCACCAATCCCCTCCTGAAAGACACTTCAAAATGAAAACTTCCAGGAATATCATAGTCAAATCCAGAATTCCCAGATTAAAGAGAAAATATTGCAAGCAACCAGAAGAAACAATTCAAGTATCTTGGAACCAAAGTCAAGATAACACAAAATTTAGCAGCTTCTACATTAAAGGATTAGAGGGCTTAGATTATGATATTCTGAAGGGCAAAGGAGCTAGTATTACAACCAAGAATCACCTACCCAGCAAAACTGAGCATAATCCTTCAGATGGGAAAATGGACATTCAATGAGATAAAGAACTTTCAAGCATTCTTGATGAAAATACCAGAGCTTAATAGAAAATTTCATTTTCAAATACAAGACTCAAGAGAAGCATAAAAAAAGTAAACAGGAAAGGGAAATCATAAGAGACTTAATAAGTTTAAAATTGTTTACATTCCTACATGGGAAGATGATATTTGTAACTTATAAGACCTTTCTCATTATTAGGGTAGTTAGGAGTATATATAGACAGAGGCCACAGGTGAGCCAAATATGAAGGAATGATATCTAAAAAATAAAATTAAGTGGTGAGATAGGAATGTACTAGTAGAAAGTGAAAGGGAGAAGTAGAATGGAGGTAAATTATCTCACAGAAAAGAAGAAAGAAGAAGCTTTTACAAAGGAGAGGAGAAGGGGGAAGGTGAGGGAGAGTGAATGAACCTTAATCTCACCAGAATTGACTCAAAGAGTGAATAATATACACATTCAATTGGGTATAGAACTCTATCTTAACCTATAGGAAAGTAGGTAGGAAGGGAATGACAAGGGGGTTAATAGAAGGGAGGGCAAATTATGTGAGGGGGTAGTCAGAAGCAAAACACTTTTGAGGAGGGACAGGGTGAAAGGAGAAGATAGAGCACTCAAATTTATCCTTTGCCCATTAATCACTTGGGCAATGACTTTAGGCTCAGTATTTTCATCTATAAAATTAGGGGATTGAACTAGATTACTTCAGTGGTTATTAAAACTCTGAATCTGTGATGACACTTTGTATTTGTTTCCCCAGAGCTATAGTATGTAGTGGGCAATTAATAATGACTTGGTTATTAATGATTGATTGAATTTAAGTTTTACTGGCAATGCTTCCATTATAACTTGCAGTTCTGGTCACCACAAAAGGCTGTATTATCTTGGGGAAAATTTTTTTTTTACCCTTCTGAACCTCATGTTCCTCATATAAAAATACTTGGCCTTCTAACTCCAAGGGCAGCAGTGATGCACTACATAAACATCAGAAGCAATTATTATTCAAATAAAGTCATCAAACATTTATTGAACAGCTTTTATATACCAGACACTGTGCTAGTCTTTGGGGATACAAAGAAAGGCAAAAGACAGTCCCTACTTGGAAGGAGCTCTCAATCAAAGATATAGTGATGTCACTGAAGGGGGAGACCATGAAAATAACTATATATGGACAAGATATATATAAGGTAAATTCGCAGGAGGAAAGCACAAATGTGAAGGAAGGCCGTTTTTTTTTAAACCTATTTTTAAGATTTTGAGTTCCAAAATCTCTCCCTCACTTTCACCCCTTCCACACACATTGAGAAAAGGAATGTGCTATCAATTATAAATAAAAAAAATCTTGCAAAGAATATTTCAATAATAGCCATGTTGCAAAAAAAGGAAATAAAAAACAAGAAAAATAAATTGAAAAAATATGTTTTAATATGCACTCAGACTTCATCAGTTCTTTCTCTGAAAAATGTTTTCATCTAATGATGAAAAATGTTTTCTTTCTAATATTTTTCATCATAAGTCCTTTGAAATTGCCGTGGATTATTTTATTGCTGAGAATAGTTAAGTCATTCAACATTGATCATTAGACAATATTAATTTCACTGTTCTACTGGTTATGCTCACTTGACTTTCTATCAGTTAATATTAATTCCTAGATTTTTCTGAAATCATCCTGCTCATCATTTCTTATATCAGAAGAGTATTTCCATCACAATCATATGCCACAACTTGTTCAGCCATTCCCCAATTGATGGTAATTGCCTCATTCTCAATTTCTTTGCCAAAAAAAGAGCTGCTATAAATACTTTTGTACAAACAAGTCCTTTTCTTTTTTTTTCTTTTTCTTTTAATCTCTTTGGGATACAGATTTGATAGTGGTATTGCTGGATCAAAAGGTATACACAGTTTCCTGTGTATACACAGTTATGACTTTGGGCATAGTTCCAAATTCTTCTCCAGAATGGTTGGATCAGTTCACAACTCTACCAATAGTGCACCACTGTCCCAATTTTTCCATATCCCCTCCAACGTTTGTCATTTTCCTTTTCTGTCATATTAGCCAATCTGATGGTTGTGAGGTAGCACCTTTTAGTTGTTTTAATTTGTATTTTTCTAATCAATAGTAATTTAGAGGATTTTTTCATATGACTAAAGAGAGTTTTGATTTCTCTTCTGAAAACTGCCTATTCTTATCCTTTGACCATTTATCATTTAAGAAATGACTATAATTCTATAAATTTGTATCATTGCTTTATGCATTTGAGAAATGAGGCCTTTACCACAAGCACTTTTTTAATTGTCCTGCTTTCCTTCTAATCCTCACTGCTCCATATATTTTTTTTTAATTTGATTGGTTTGGCACTAAATAAGTATGTTAATTTTGGGAAAATTGTCTTTCTTGTTATGTTATCTCATCCAACCCATGAGCAATTAATATTTCTCTATTTGTTTTTATCTGTCTTTATTTTTGTGAAAGGTATTTTGCAATTATGTTCACATAGTTTCTGGGTTGGTTTTGGCAGGTAGACTATCAAATATTTTATATTGTCTGCAGTAACTTTGAATGAAATTTCTCTTTTTATCTCCTCTTGCTGATGATTTATGTGGGCTTTTTAAAATCCTGAAACTTTGCTAAATTTATTGTTTCAACTTTTTTTTTTAGTTGATTCTCTAGGATTCTTTCAGTATGCTATCATAACATTTGCAAAGTAAGCATTTCCCCCCTCATTGCCTGTTCTGATTTCTTCCATTTATTTTTCTTTTATTGCTATAGCTACCACTTACAAGAAAATATTGAATAACAGTGGTGATAATGGACATCCTTGTTTCATCTCTGATCTTATTCAGAAGGTTTCTATCTTATTCTCATTACAGATAGTGTGTGCTGATGATTTTAGATGGATACTACTCTAAGGAAAGCTCCATGTATCCATATGCTTTCTAGTGTTTTGGGTTTTTTTTTTTTTTAAGTGGGAATGAGTGTTGTACTTTATCAAAAGCTTTTCTGCATCTATTGAGATAATCATGTGGTTTTTGTTGGTTTTGTCATTGATAGGGGCAATTATGCTGATAGTTTTCCTAATATTGAACCAGCCCTACATTACTGGTATAAATTCTACCAAGTCAAGGTGAATGATCTTTGTTATATATTGCTGTAATCTCTATGCTTGTATTTTATTTAAAATTTTTGCAGTAGTATTCATTAGGAAAATTGATTTGTAGTTATGTTGTTTTTTTTTCTGTTTTTGCTTTTTCTGATTTGGATATCAGCACAATATATGTGTCATAAAAGAAAGTTGGTTAGACTATTTATCCAAATAATTTATATAGCATCAAATATCAATTATTCTTTAAATGTTTGGTGGAATTCACTTGTAAATTCATCTGGTACTGGGTAATATTTTTCTTACAAAGCTAATTTATGGTTCATTTAATTTATTTTTCCTAAGATATAGTTATTTAGGCACTCTATTTCCTCTTCTCTTAATCTGGGAAATGCATATTTTTGTAAATGTTCATCTAATTCACTTAGATTATCAGATTTGTAAGTATATAATTGGGAAAATAGCTCCTAACAATTGCTCTAATTTCATCTCTATTGGTAATATATTCACCCTTTTCATTTTTGATACTGGTAATTTCATCTTTTTTTAGTCAAACTAGTGGTTTATCTATTTTATTATTTGAAATAAAATCAGTTACTAATATTTATTAGTTCAATTTTTAACTTTCAATTTTATTACTCTCTCCTTTGATTTTCAGGATTTACAATTTGGTGTTTAATAGGGACTTGTTCTTTTTCTAGTTTTTTTTTTTCTTTAATTGCATGCCCAATGCATTGATCTACTCTTTCTTTTTTATTGATGTAAATTGGTAGAGATATCAATTTTCCCCTAAGTTTTGCTTTGACTGCATCTCATAAATTTGGTATGTTGTCTCATTGTTATCATTCTCTTTAATCAAATTATTTATCATTGCTGTGTTTTATTCTTTGGCCCATTCATTTTTTAAAGATTTGACCATTTAATTTCCAACTAATTTTTAATCGCTATTATCTCAGCCTTTTATTGAATGTAAGTTTTTTTTGGAATTATAGCCTGAACAGAATGCATTTAATACTTAATCTATTCTGAATTTGATTGTGAGGTTTTTATGTCCTAATACAAGGTTAATTTTTGTGAAGGTGCAATGTACGTCTAAAGGACACAGTGGACAGAGTGCTAGGCTTATAGTCAAAAAGATTTATCTTCCTGAGTTCACATTTTTGCCTCAGATACTTAGATATGTGATCCTGGGAAATTTACTTATCCTATTTGCAGTTCCTCATCTGGCAAATGGAAAAGGAAATGGCAAAGCACTACAGCATCTTTGCCATGAAACCCCCCCAGATGGGGTCATAAAGAGTTGGACACAATTGAAATGACTGAACAACTACATGTACACCTGAGAAAAAGGTATCTTTTTTTCTATTCCCATTCAATTGTATCCAGAGTTTTCTTGATATCTCATAAAGTCATTGTCTTCCAGGTGCCCAATTCTAATTTTTAAGGAATTATTTTCTTCAGTAATATTTTGCACCTCTTTTTCTATTTGGCCAATCTGTTGTTTTGTTGTTGTTGTTGTTGTTGTTGTTGTTGTTGTTGTTGTTGTTGTT
>NW_020954564.1:5826175-5828562 GCF_900497805.2 Vombatus ursinus | reverse complement strand
TTGTTGTTGTTGTTGTTGTTGTTGTTGTTGTTGTTGTTGTTGTTGTTTAACAAGTTCTTTTCTCCAGTGGATTTTGGTGCCTCTTTTTTTTTCATTTGGTTAATTCTACATTTTAAGTAGTTTTTCTTGTTAGTGAATTTTTGTGTATCTTTCACCATTTGACCATTTTCCTAAGGAATTCTTCTCTTTATTGAATTTTTGTATCTTTTTACCATTTGTCCAATTCTGTTTTTTAAGATGTTCTTTTCTTCAGTATTTTTTGCCTCTTTTGCTAAGCTGTTGACTCTCTTTTCATAATTTTCTTGTGTATCTCTCATTTCTTTTTCCCAATTTTTCCTCTAGCTCTTTTATTTGATGTTCAAAATCCTTTTAGAGCTCTTCTAGAAATTCTTCTTGGACTGGTTTCCAATTCACAGTTTTCTTTGAGGCTTTGCTTATAGTGGTTTTGATATTAACGTTTGCTTCTGAGTTTGTGTCTTTGTCTTCCCTGTACATTTTTCATCAGGTTGCTTTTGTTGTTGTTGCTTGTTTGCTCATTTTATAAAAAGTCTATTTCTTAACTTTTAACTTTATGTTAACATTGGTTAACTACTTACCTGGTAATGGGGGAGGGGCACTGTCCCAAGCTTCAAGATATTTTGTGCTACTGTTTTCAGAGCTAGGTCTGGGAGTTCGCAAAATTTTGGTGTTTCCAAGGTGGTTTGATCCAAAACGAGTTGTGGTCACTGCTTTCCTTGTCTGTGATCTAGTCTTTACCCAAGACGGGACCCTGTTTCTCTGAAGCCACAACCACTAGTGTTCCCTTCTGCCTTGGAGCTGAGACTCGGGTCCCTTCTCTCTTGTGAAGGATCACAAACACTCTTCTCCTCTTTTTAACTATGACCAAGTCCTCGGTCCCCCTGCAGATGCAAGCACTAGTGCACCTCTTCACTCTGGAAGAGTGACCATGAAGAAAGCAACAGGGTCCTAGAACCAGTGGCAGCAAAGTGTCCTTTTTAATCTCTTTCTGACCCCCTTACCTCCTCTGAGCTGAGAATTCCTGAAGCTGCCACCATGGTTGCAGCCACCTCCAAGGCCTGTTGCTCATGTTGTTCCTGTGCCTGCTTTAATCCTGACTGGCTCTGACCCTGATGTCACAGACCTCTCCTAAGATGTCTTGGGCTGGAAAAATTTCTCACTCCAACCTTTTGTTTGCTCTTGGAGTTTTTGAAGTGGAATGTTGGGAGAGTTCAGCTGAGTTGCTACCTTTACTTCACCATCTTGGCTCTCCCTCCCCACCTCACCCCCACCGCATAAAGGCTTCTTGCAGAATGTGGGATTTCCTTTAATACTTGAACAAAGCCAGAGGAACCAGTAGGCAGAAATGAAAAGGAATGAGATTTGAGGCAAGGGGTACAACCAGTGAAAATGCAAGGAACCAAGAGATGAAACATCATGTGTGTTATGAGCAGCAAGTAGACCCAGAGCCACTGGATTGTAAAGGGTGGGAGAAAGTAAAATTAGAAAGGTAGGAAAAAAGAGCCAGATTATAAAGGGCTTTAAAATCCTAACAAAGGACATTAGTGATCCTGAAAGTGATAGGCTGACTTTGCAGTTTATTGATAATGCAAGTAATAGATTCAGATGTGCTCATTAGGAAGATCACTTTCACAGAGGAGAGGAGGATAGACTGGAATGAGGAAAGACTTGAGTCAAGGAGACCAAATAGTAGGATTTTGTAATCTTCCAGATATGAAGTGATGGGGGCCTGTACTGGGGTGGAGGTAAGTGACAGAGGAGAGTAGGAGGTATAAACAAGAAATATTATGAAGATAGAAATGATAAGCCCTGGCAACTGATTGAATATAGGTAGGAGGCATGAGATAGAATGAAAAATTGAGGATGAAACCTAGTTTGGGTGACTGGGAGCATGGTGGTAACCTCCACAGTAATAGGGAAGTTAGGAAGAAAAAAAAAGTTATTTGGAAAAGATAATGAGTTCAGTTTTTGACATTTTGAGTTAAAGATTCAATTTGAGATGTCCAATAGGCAGTAGAAGACTTGAGACAGGAGAGGAAGAGAGATTAGGGCTGAATAAATTTCAAGTAATATAATGAGAGGCATTGTGGGAAAATGTATAGAGGCCTAGCTTGGAATAAAAGGTGGAAGCCTTGGGTTCAATCCTACTTCTGACACATATGGGTTATGTGACCCTGGCTAAGTGACTTAGCCTTTCAGTTTCCTAGACAACTTTTTAAATACTATAAGTTATAGAGCAGTTATTTATATGCATTGCAGGGGAAGTAGGAGAACCTCTCCACCAGGAATTTCATCCACAAATGAAAGCATGAATCTGCCTGATGATGATGATGATGATGATGATGATGATGATGATGATGATGATGATG
>NW_020954564.1:5825822-5826165 GCF_900497805.2 Vombatus ursinus | reverse complement strand
TGATGATGATGATGATGATGATGATGATGATGATGATGATGATGATGGTCATGATACCATCAACAAAAATAATATCATCACAGTAATGAAGGTGCAGAGAAGGGGGAATAAAATGAATTGATTTAAGTGGCTTTTTATAAGTACTAACTAAAAGGAAAGAATAATGGCTTCAAATCTATAAAGATCAAGACTGAGGGAGACCAGTGTGCTAAATCTACATAGCCACAGAGGGAAAGAGTAGTTTCCTACTTGATTGATTATCACGTCATACAATATGAGAAATGGGCAACCATGATGAAATTTGAAGGCAGTTGTTGCTGGAAAAATGAATATTTTTTTTCTT
>NW_020954564.1:5807337-5825812 GCF_900497805.2 Vombatus ursinus | reverse complement strand
TGAATATTTTGTAATAGTTACCTCAAAAAAAATCTTATTCTTTAGCAGACCTGTGAGTTTATATCTATGAGTAATCCAAGAGACCACTGCTCATTTTTAATTCTTTTGAATTTTTGTCCACATTCTCTTCAAATGCTCCACAAGATACCCACTTAATATTCTGGTAGCCCTTCCATAAGATTGAGTTTTTTTGACTTAAATCCATGAATTTATTTTTAGAAAAATATATTTTAATATCAATTTCAATAGAATTGGTTTCCTTTTCAATCCTTTATATTTTTATTTTATTTTCATTGAAAAACATTCTGAGAAGGCTTCCATAGGTTTCACTAAACTATCAAAGGAGTCCATGATGCAAAATAAACAAACAAAAAAAAAACAAATGTTAAGAACCCCTACTTTCAATTTCTTCAAATATCATAAATGTGCTCCTAACATTTTGGCTATGATGGACTCTTTTTCAGTCTTAGGAAATAAACAACTTGCCTCCTTTTTGTAATAATGTTCTCCTTAAATGACATCTTTGCTTTTCTTTCATAATTCTTCATCAGTAACATGTTACAACCTACTTAGGACCATCATGGGCCTCACCATTGCTGTTTGAGTAACCCATGATTTTAATTATTCAGAGACTGTGGTTCTCTGTCAGATACCCTGAATCACTGAAAGAATATTGACGATAAAAAGGTAAGATAGATTTTTTGTTTTAAGGAGGTCAAGGTCTTTAATACTTGTATACAATTTTCCAGATGCAATCTTTCATACCCACTCTTCTCCTCCTATTTAACTCTGGGTTCAGCTCATTTTCTACCTGAACTGTCTGTCCAAGCTATATATACTGACAAAGCAGTTATATAGATTTCCAACCTTCTGCATAGCCAATCTAGGTAATGGATATTTTTCATCCACTTATTTTTTTTCCTACATGGATAATCAGGCTGAAATTTTTGAGATCTATATGGATTGCATTAGGACATTTTGCAGTATTCAAGGATTGATAAAATTAGCACAATGTCATTTATAAGCACAAGAAGTGGCTCTACATTATTCCCAACAAGAGATCATCCAGCCTTCACTGAAAGATCTTCAATCATGGGGCCCTCACTGTCTCCAAAGGAAAACCATTGCACTTTTAGACAGCTCCTATTGTTACAAACTTTGTCACTATATTTCACTGAAATTTGATCTCTTCAATTTCCACCTTTTTCTTCAAGTTCTGCTTTTTGAACCTACGAAGAAATCTATTCCTTCTTCCATATGATAGCCCTTCCAATACCTTAACACAGACATCATCTTCCTGACCTCCATTAAATGCTTTCTTTTCCATCCCCATGTCTTTAACCAACCTTCATATAATATGATTTCTAGAAATGAAAACAATGCAATGCAATAAACCCTTTCCCCCAAGCAAGAAAGCTTATGGAGGTCTACCACTGCCCTACAAGAACTCTTGGCAGAATGGAAGAATAAGAATGATAAAGGTGCTGAAATTGGATTTTTTTGTTGGTCTCTGAATGGTATAGTGGAAAGAGTGGTGAATTTAGTGTCAGAAGATCTGGATTCAAATAATTCCCTCACCATTTACTAGCTGCATGTCCTTGGGCAAGTCATTTAATTTCACTGAAACTGTTACTTGACTATAAAATAAGAGACGAACTAGATAAATTTTAACATCTCACCTAAATCAATGAATATATGTGTGTGTATTTTTTAGTAATTTCTCACCAAGTACAAAAAAAGGGGAACAGTTCCTCAATTCTCCCCTTGAGTTCATTCCTATTCTAAAATAAAATAATATCACTCTGCTTTTGTTCAATTATCCTTGAGACAGATGATATACTATCACCTCCTTCCCACTTTTCTATAATAAATCTCTCCCTTTCCTCCAGGGCCAACTCAGGGGCAACCCCCTCAATGAAACATTTCCTAACTACTCCACCTCTCTAGGAAAAAAAAAAAGTGATTTCTTTGTTTTCATATTCTCATTGCTCCCTCTTCCACAAATATACACCCTGTCCTCCCTACCCCCATACTTTTCTGATCTCTAGTTATTTCCATTAATATCTTTAGTCTCTTACACTGTAAACTCCTTGAAGGGAGGGTTGGTGGGTTTCTATATTTGTTTCTTTAGTGTCTGCCACCGTGCCTGGCACATAGTAAATGTTTACTGAATATTCATTGAAATAAATTCGAAGACATGGAAAGCTAAAGGAGGCTGTAGGACCCACTGGCCTGACTCAGAATGGGAATCTTATTTTTTTTTTTATGTTGTTGGGATACTACTGCTCTTCACCAGCCAGATTTTCTTTGGTATCTCTCAGAATTCTCAGTTTCAATGCTAGCAAAATCCTATTCCCTTGCTCAGAGAGACAAACTCTTCTGACAACATTCTTACCCCTTGTCTCCTGTAGATGCATTGAATCTACCGCCTAGTGATTATAATTAAAATTCCTCTCCTTTGATTTACTTCAGTTGGGGGAAAGAAATCATTTAACTTCTTAGAGATGCAGATAAGAGATGAAACATACTCCATCAATTTTGCTGATAGCAACATGGCCTGCTGTTAACACAGATGGAGAAGTTACGTCAATCCCACCCATCTCTAAGTAACCACAGTGGAATAAAGGGCATGGGAAGTTGGGAGGAGTGGACAGTGAGGAGAGGAAACAGTCAACTCACTAAATTTTAGAACATGGAATGTAAGAGCTAGAAGGGGTCTTACTACATAGGGTACTAGGGAAATCCCTCAAAATATAGAATATTGGAGCTAGAAAGGACTTTAAAAGATAGAATGTAAAAACAAATGCTAGAGATGAAAGAGATCTTAGAGAACACCTGGTCTAAACCCTTTATTTCTCAACGAGTCCTAGGAATCTCCAAAAGTGAAGTGATTTGATCAAAGCCATAAAATGAGTTAGCAACAGAACCAGAATTAGAAACTGGGTCTAGTGATTCTCTGTCCAAGAGTCTTTACAGAATACTAACACCAGTAAACTACTATTTGTCAGAAGTTAATAGGGGAAAGGAACAAACTATTTATTGTCTGCTATGTGCTGGGCACTGCGCTAAACACCTTATATATCATCTCATTTGTTCCTCACAACAACCCTACTATTATGATCCTCATTTACATTTGAGGAAACTGAGGTAGTTAGGTGTTAAGTGACTTGCCCAGGGTAATGCAGCTTCTACGTGTCTGAGACTAGATTTGAATCCATGCCTTCTTGACTTCAAGCCCTACACTCTATCCACTGTGCCACCTAATTGTTCTAGCTGCCTAATAGAATAACAATAATTCATATTTTCCTAACAATTAATTTTTCAAGGCATTTTAAAATGTATTTATACTGTAAAGGCTTTTGTATTTTGAATCAAAATACCTAAGCATTATTTCTAGCTTTGCTGCTTTCTTGTAAGATCTTAGAATAGTCACATCCCCTCTGGAACTTCATGTCCTCATTTGTGAAATCAGTACATTGATTGTTCCTTAGGGTGACTTTCAGCTGTAAGAGTTCTACTATTTAACACTAACCTCAAAAGAATGCTGTGATTGGCCCAAGACAGGTTTTATTGTTCCCATTTGACTAAGACCCTTTGCCTGAGACCCAGAGTACTTTGTGTCCTGACAGTGAATTCATTTTCCAGCAGAGTATCTAAAGAAGAACTGGGGAAAAGTTTAAATAGAAGATGAAGCTGTCATTTTCTCTTAGTCTTTATCTGTTTTGGAAAATGTCAGAGTATCATTTGGAGCAACCATGTGAGTGAGTGGTAGTTTAATTTTTGGATATTTGAATCATTAACCCATCAACTCAGAGCACAGCTGTAACATGATTAATGCTACCCTAAGATCAGGACATCCTAAGTTACATACCACTGGGTACCCCCTTCCCCAAACTTTTTTTTTCTCCAAGTATGATCAATCTAATAGAAGGCTGACCAGATGAAGTGAATAGAATGAGAGAGAGGTGATATTTCAACCATTCTCTGACCCCATTACTCAACTCTGGCATATAGTATCATATCCTGGGAACCACTATTTTAAGACTGTATCCTAAATATAGGTAAGGATACTAAAAAATCAATACTCCTAGAGAAGATGTATTGACTAGAATGATAAAGCTATTCAAAACCTTGGTATATGAGGGTCCACTGGAGAAAGTAGGAGTGTTGAGTTTAGAAAAGATAAGACTGCATGAAGATATATATGATCAATCATCCCATCAGTCAATAAGTATTTGTTACATAGCTACTATGTTCCAGGCACTGTGTTAAGCACTGGGAATGCAAAGATAAATGTGAGGGAGACCTCATCCTCCAAAAGCTTACATTTGATAATAACAACTCTTAAATGTTTGAAAGCTATCATATTTAGGAAAGATTAGATTTATTTTGCTTGGTCCCAGAGGAAGCATTAGATAGAAGTTGCAAAAGCGGATTTTTGGCCCTCCTTGTAAGAGGTATCCAAAAGTGGAATAGGCTGACATAGGAGGTAATATCAAGAGTAATCTTGAAGGAGGAAAAGAAGTTAAATAAAACAATTCATCTTCTGAGGTCCCTGTGGAAATGGAAAAGAGCAGTCTCAGGTCAGGGAGGACATTGGCTGATTATAAGCATCCAAATGAGCCTCAGGTTTGTTTTTTGGATTTTTTTAGTTGCTAAATACCTTCTAGCACCTCTGATGGAAATGTAAAGAGCACAAAATTTCAAAAGATCATAAATTAGAGTTTGAAGGGACCTCAGGGACCCTGTTGAGTTATATCAATCAATTAGCCAGTCAATCAACAAGCATTTGTTACTTGTATACTATAAAAGGCAACTTGGTGTTTCAGTGGATAGAGTGGTGGCCCTGGACTCAGGAACACCTGAGTCCAAATCTGGCCTCAGATATTTCCTTTACATGTGACCCTAGACAAATCATTTACCCTCTCTCAGCCTCAATTTTCTGATTTGTAAAATACGGATAATAATTGCACTTACCTATTATGTTGTAACCTGTTATTAGTACAAAGGCACTGGTAAGAAATGGGAATAAAGTCCATGCTGAGCCCCATCCTTAGAGAGACCCTGGAGCCATATTTCTAATATGTTCTGGGCACTGTTAGGTATATAAGTACAAGTGAGACAATATGCTCACAAATAAGAATCAAAAATATCATATTGATGTAAGCTGTATGTAAGGTGAACTGTGAAGCTATCTAGAGGTTCATTTCTAAGAGTCCTCAAAAGGTGAGGAGGGAGAGTCCTCCAAAAAGGTTCATCATAGAGCTTGGGTTATTTCCTTCTCAGAATCTTATAATTAACTTGTCTTTCTTGCTGCTTCCCTGTTATTTCCCAGTTACCCGGTATCTGTAGTAATGCTGCCTTCCCCCACTGTTAGAGACCCACGATAATTGCTCCAATTTGTTATGACCTAGCAAAAGCTCTGCACCCTGTTGGGGTCTAAGCCTCAGGGACATAACCATGGCTTAACTGAAGGGGTCTCATTCTCTCGCTTGATGAGACACATCCTTGGCTCCTTGTAATAAACACTAAGTTAATGAGTTGGGGCCTCTCTCAGTGAAGTCTGGAAAGCTTTCCACAGACATTGCTTCTTTTATAGGAATGGCTGGATAATAATGCTATATAAGAAACTGAACAATATATGAAAGGGCAAGCTTGAAAAATGTCTCTGTCTCTTTCTGTCTCCTTGGCCTATCCAACTGTCCCTCCTTTCCCCCTCTCCCTTCATTCCTTCCTTTCTCTCTCTCCTCCTCTCTCTCTTTTCTTTCTCTATCTCTTCATCCTCACCTTTCCATTTCCCAGATCCTAAGCCATGGAGTTCTAATGCCCCCTGCTGCTAGCTGATTTCAGAGTCCACAAATCTTTCATACTTGCCATAGTTTTTAATCTTTGTATGTCTATTTCAGTCTTTCTGTCTACTTCTTTCCCTCCCTTCCTCTTTCCCTCCCTCCCCCCACCTCTCCCTCTCACTCTGTCTCTCTCTGTCTCTCTAGCTCTCTCTCCTCTCTCTTTCTCTTCTTCTCTCTCCCTCCCTCTCTCTTTCCCCCCTTCTCTCTTTCTTTCACCAATCTATATCTATCTTTGCCATGGTCAATGACTCTGTCTGTCATTGTCTCTCTCATGTCATTATAAGAACAGAAACACCTCACATATATGAACACACAGAGACAGAGACATATAAATGTGCATGGTTAATCCATTTCTCCTGTAAACTCTTGTAGAATTCTGTATATATCTTAAACAAAAGCAACTCATAGCATAATATATTAACCACTGGGTCTGGAGTCATGAAAAGTAGAGTTCCAAAGGCTTCATATGAGGATCTCTAAATTTTTTCCTGGAACCTATCTTTTATTTATTTTTTCCATTTTCCAAAGATAAGCCTCTTATTTTTTACAAGGATACACACTCATATTTTCTGAGATCAAAGGAACTGGTTTGGCTACCAGATTACTCATCCTCTACAGTGAATCTCTTTCCACCTTCCTCTAGGAAGTTACTCAATAATACACTAGTCTGGATTTTAATGTACTCTTCTTTCTCTCATATGGTAGTGAATGGAAAACATCTACAACAGGAGAAACACAACAGACATTGGGTTTCTCCAAGGATGTTGCCAAGACTTGGGAATAGGAGACCTGCCTAGTGGCAACCATCCTTTATCCTCAGAAATAGAAATCATGCTGCTGCTTTCTGCTGGGTATTTTGACCTGCCACCATCAGGACCATTCATCCACAGTCTTTACTCTCTGAGAACTAGGGATGCTGAAATTGTCAATAAATTTACAGGTATGCTGCTAAAGTTGAGACAGATCTTTTCCTCAGACTTTAAATTTATGGGTGGGGAAAATCTAAAATTCTAATATTTTCTTTTTTTTCTTTCTTTTCTTTTTCTTTTCATTCAAGAACCTGCACAGACTGTTCCACCATAACTTTCAAGACTTAATAGACATGAATACTACAAGGAAGCCATACTGGAAAACTAGCTATTTCTTAAATACATTGCATTTTGTTTCATCATTGTGCTTTTGTTCATACTTACCATTCCACCCACCTATAATGCTTTCCTCCTGCATCTCTTTCTTATGACATCCTACCAGTGCTTCAAAACCAGCTTCAATACCACCTCTTCCATGAAGCCTTCTCTGATCTTCTCTTCTGTCCTTTCAAATGGCTAATCCATTCCTCCTTTAAATTCTTGTAGAATTCTGTATATCTCTTAAACAAAAGCAACTCATAGCATAATATATTAGCCACTGGATCTGGAGTCATGAAAAGTAGAGTTCAAATCTGACCCCAGTACACTATCTGTGTGATCCTGTGCAAGTCACTTAACCTTTAGTTGCCTCAGTTTCCTCACATATAAAATTAGTATAATATGCATGTATGTATGTATGGATAGATAGATAGATAGATAGATAGATAGATAGATAGATAGATAGAGGGCACAAGGTGAGTTGAAGATGAAGATATCTGGAAAATAAAATTAAGGGGTGAGAGAGGATTATACTGGGAGAAGGAGAAAGGGAGAGGTATAATGGGGTAAACTATCTCACATGAAACAGACAAGAAAAGGCTTTTACAGTGGAGGGGAAATGGGGGAAGGTGAGAGTTAATGAGTGAATCTTATTCTCATAGGATTTGGCTTGGGGAGGGAATAACGTACACACTCAATCGGGTATGGAAATCTATCCTCCCCTACAAGAAAATAAGATAGAGCACTAGTCTTAGAATCAGGAAGACCTAGGTTCAAATCCTCACTCAGGCACTTATTAATTGTATGACCCTGGGCAGTCCACTTAGCTTCTCTCAGTCTTAGTTTCCTCATCTACAAAATGAGAGGATTGGTTTTGATTGCCTCTACGGTCTCTCTATCTCTAAACATATATGATGTGTCTATAATCTTTGACTGAAATTTAATTTCCCACATAACATCCTCACAGCTAGACTCCAATTTAAGACCCTTATTCATTAAAAATTCACTTCCTTTCAAATAAACCCAATCACTTTTGGCCAACTTTTATTTTTAGGAAGTCTTTGCTTGCACTGAGCTGAAATCTCTTCCCTTTCCTCCCGGTTCTTTTCTCTGGAGCTAAGGAGAACACTCCCAATCCTTCCATGTGATGGCTCTTCATAAAGAGCCCTTCCTTCTCCAATGGGTTCTTATGTACCATGGTTTTCATACTCTTTCTCATCTTGGTTGTTTTCCTTTTGACTTCTTCCAGTTTGACAAAATTTTTCCAAAAAAAGTGGGTCCCAGAAGTATGCCCAATATTAGACATGGTCTGACCAGAATAGACTAGGGCTCTCAATTATAGCAAAATAATAAGACTGTCACTTTCTTCATTCTATATACTACACTTCTATAAATTTATTATAAGATTTATTATAAGATTATATATATTTTTTCTTTCTAACTGCCATGTCAAACTGTTAACTTACATGGAGTTAGCATTTTGGTAAAGAACATAGGTCATTTTCACATGTAATGTTGCTTAGCTATTCCACCTGCATCCTGTGCTTTTGAAAGTGATATTTTTCCCATCTAAGTGTAAGACTTTAGATTTACCTCTCTTAAATGCAATCTATCTTAAATTTAATCCAAGTGTTATATATGTATATATATATATTTATATATCTGCATCCTATATATGTATGTATGTATGTATGTAGAGCGATACATAGACAGATACATAGATTGATATCTTATTGTAGTCTTTTTGGATACTTATTCTGATGTCCAATAATAATCATGTTTTTTTAATCTACAATTTGACAAGCATGTATCTATTTATTAATATAAGTTGTTGATAAAGAAACATTTAAATAGAACAGTGTCAAGGACATTCCACTAGAGATCTCCCTCCAGGCTGACATCAATATTAATCATAACTATTTGAGACTTGTCATTAAAGCTGGTCTAAATCACCTAAATTTTGTTATCATCTAGCCATTTAGTCTATATTTCTCCATCTTTTCCTTCTAATATCGTGTAAGACTTGGCCAAATGACTTACTGACGTTCTCTATGCCTTTGGTATTCCCCCATTCAATTTTAACCATCTAGTAACACTGACAGAAAAAGGAAATGAGGTTAGTTTGGCACAGCTTATTCTTCAAAAAAACTCCATTATGATGTACTACTTTCCTTTATAAATGTTCAAAAACAATTTTTTAAAGCTTTTCTAGAATTCCACTAGAAATCAAAATGAAGCTTATTTGAATACCCAAGATATTTTTTTCTTCTGAAAATAGAGGCCACATTTTTCCATCTCTAGTCCTGTGACATACGGGCTTTTTCCATTTTTTTTTTAATATCACTAGCTATGACTCAAAAACTACATTCACAAGATTTCTTTGATAAATCATTTTCACTGATAAGGGAAAAATCATGGAGAACAACAAAGTAACCACAGGATTGGGGGAGGAAAATGCCCCAATTTTAACCCCAAAATGCGAAAATTAACATATCTTTAAAACTAAAACCTAGGGAGCTTAACTTCAATTCTTGAATTCTAGAATTCTAATTCTAGAATATGTTGATAATAAATAACCAATTTATTTATAAAACAAAACAAACAAAATAGTATGTTTTAGAAGTGAGATGCTTAGTGAAAAGCTAGGAAAAGAAATAATCTCAAAGATCCAGAATGACTTCATCCAGAACAAGTCATAACAAAATTTATCTTTAAAAAAAAAAAAGCCCCTCAGGGGCAGCTAGGTGGCTCAGTGGATAGAGCACTGGCCCTGAAGTCAGGAGGACCTGAGTTCAAATTTGGCCTCAGACCAAACACTTGACACTTACTAGCTGTGTGACTCTAAGCAAGGCACTTAACCCCAGTTACCAAAAAAAAAAAAAAAAGGCCCCTCAGAACAACTTAATTTCCTTTTTTTTTCTGCCAGTGTCACTAAGGGAAAAGCTGCAAATGTAGTTTCCACAAGCATTTGACAAAGCCTATTATGTTATTCTTGTGGAAAGGTGCAAAGATGTGGAGTAGAAGAAAGTTGCACAAGTGAGGTGGGTTCACAAGCATTTAAATTGTCTGAATCTGAAGAAGAGACTTTAAGAGTTTGATGCCAACTTCAAAGAAGGCCTCTAGAGGAGTGCCCCCACTCTACTTGGCCCTAGATCTATACTTGGCCCAATGCTATTTAAATTTTTTCATTAGTTATTTGAATAATAGCATGGATGGAATCAATATTCATCAAATTTTCACAAAATGAGACAACAAGTTAACAAGTTGTATGCCAGTGAGGATCCAGAAAGATCTCTATGTAGGCTAGAATATTGGGTTAAATCTAATATTAGATAAATTAATAAGGCTAATTATAACATCTTCCACTCGGTTTAAAAAATTAGCTTAACAAATATAATATGGGAAATAAATAGCTAGATAGCAGTTCATTTTAAAAGAATAGGGTGGGGTTAATGGACTGTAATCTTAATATGATTCAACAACAACAACAACAACAACAATAACAACAACAACAAAAACTTCCTAAAGGTTAGAGTTAACAAGAAGTGGAATGAGATCACTCTGGCCATAGTTCCACTACACTGCAGGTTTTGACAAAAAGGCTCTGTGATGACTTGTTTATGTTATAAATGATATTATTGTTCAGAAATGAGTTGGACTTGAGCTCTCAGGTCCATCCTAATTTTCAATTTCAAATTTCAAATTTGTCTGAGTTGGGTAAGCTGCTTGAGCAGTTAGGGGTTATTAACATGGTACAGTGAAAAAAAAAAAAGATCCCTAAGTCGGGAAGCAAAGGATTTGAGTTCCAATCTTGGCTCTGCTATTCATTACCTGTATAATCTTGGATAAGTCACTTATGGTCCCTGGGTCTTAGTTTCCTCATATATAAAATGAGGAAATTGATTTAAAAGGCCTTTGAAGTTCCTTCTAGTAGATCTATGTTCTTGAGAATTTAGATTTTGATTTACTATCCTCCTTTTTTTCCCTTCTAATTTCCCATCTGGAAATCAGTCTTTTTGGTAAAGACTGGAATTGGGCCTGTAATTTCTTTAGTATAGGGAACTCCAGGCTAAGTAAATTCCCTCTCCTGATGCAGGTAAGCAGTTCCCTACAACTTACAGTCTTACAGAACTGTTTAGAAAAAAAGAGAAATTAAATTACTTCATGAGGATGACACAGCCAATAGATGTTAGAAGTTGGAACTTGAAATCAGATCTCCCTAGATCAGAGAATTATTGTATCTATAGCATCATGTCCCATTTCTTGGTAAAGAGAACAGAAGCAAAATGAAAGTTGAGTAGTTTTGCCTTCCTTATATTATTAGCAATCTTTATCTTCTCCCTGAGCAGATGAACCTTATTTTACCTAGCCAAGAATCCTGCATATAACTCAGTATAATTTTGTTTGTTTGTATTAGAACTATATTGAATTTCTTATAATTCTCCAGCTAAGTTTATCTTCAGTTCCCTTTCTCTACTCTACCCCCAATTTGTTAGAAGTCAAGTAGATCCTAGTAGACCTTGAAGAAAAGGGGGAAAAAAGAGAAAAATGAATCAGTGTTGCCAAGTAAGAACTAGTCCTCACTTATTAAAGAGAAGTCACAGTGAATATTTTCTTAGCAGAATGCTTGCTAGACCTCTGTCCCCTCTATTGTGCTGAGAGCAAGACAGACAGGATAGTAATTATGCAGCATCACAGAATAGTAGACTTTTCTAACTAGCATGTTCTCAGGATATAAGGTTTTAGAAATGAGTATTAATGAAAGAAAGAAAAAATCTCACTCATGATAGATTATTAGATTACATAACATATTTTAGAGTTGCAAGGTTCTAAAAGTTTATTTTGTCCTATACCCCACCCTATACAGAAAATCCTTTTTATTTAACATTCCTGGTCATCTAGGATCCGCTTTAACATGACCAAATGTCATCTAGATTTAGCTATACCTAAACAAAAATGCCTTCTGTACAAGAGCTATCTTCAAAAGGCTGCCCATTGCAGTGTTGGAAAGCTCCAGTTGCTGGAAAATTCATTCTTATAATTGTTACATTGTCATTCACTTTTCTTTCCCTGCAGCTGTCTGCACATGGGGTATGTTCAATACACATTGTTGACAGATTGACTTATTCATTGACAAATATGGATAATATTCCAAGAACCCCACTGGCCTGGGTTTGTTTATAGTGTCAAAGTGACTTGCTCATTAAATTTTGGAATAAATATCCAAATAACAGCAACAAATAAAATTAAATTCATCTATATTGTCAGTAGAGCGGAAGGAAGCTTCTAACTAGTACCTAAGTAACACGGATTAATTCAAGTGTACTTCCCTATAATGGAGCTGGCTGTAGGAAAAGTCATTTTATTATCATTATTTTGTCTGGTATATTAATGTTATTAACAAAAATAATTATAGCAATTACAAGGACAACCCCCTTGAATGCAAGTTACTAATATCCATAAGTGGAGGAAGTTTCTACATCATGAGTTTATCCATACTGACAAAATCATAGGTCTGGACAAAAATAAAAATAAAATAATCCCCTACAGTTTGCATTATGTTTTTACAATTTGGTGTTTCTATAGCCAAGGTTTTTTTTTAAATGTTTCTTTTCATATTTTTTAAGAACTAGGACATTTTTGAAGACTATCTAGCTCTAATTCATCATTTTGTAGACAAGAAATCTATACGCACTGAGGTTAAGTGATGTCGCTGATGTTACGCTGACGTAAAAGGGTAGAGTTTGGATTCAAATCCAGATATTTAAGGCAACTTCTAATTCTCAGTGAAGAGCTTACTCCACTAAGCTACACTGTCTTTGTTATTTGACCCACACGAAACTTGTGAAGTAGGCAGGGCAGATATTATTATTATTATTATTATATCTAGCCCTGTCTGTCACACAAATAACCACAAGAAATTCACTTCATATAACCCTTTTGAGCCTAAGGTCCGCATTTACAAAATGACTATAATGCTAAGCTACCTCCTTCCTTCCCTGCCTCTAGATAGTGCTATATGGCATACAAACATACTCTTTTACACTAACTCAAGTGAACCTAAAATCTTTTGGCTTTGAGAATACTTTAGAAGTTTCATGACATCATACAGACACACACACACACACACACACACACACGTACAGATTCACACACGCAAACACACCACACACTTAGCATATTCACAAGCCTCTCTTACCTGGGACCTGGACAGAGACAAGAGCCAATTTTCATGACAGAGTGAAAGGCAATTAACTCTCATGGGGATATTGAAAAGGTTAGACATCTGGAACGAAGATGAGAGCAAATAAGACTGGTAGCATTTGGGGCAGGGGAAATCTAAGCAAATCTCAAAGCAACTCTGTCTTTATGGCCATTGTACTAAGGCCTTGGGGGAACCCTCAATCTTTTCATCTTCTTAATGAACCATTGCTTAGGAGTTTAAAAAGCTTTGGGAGAAGGGATAGGAGGTTTGAATTTCATGTTTTATAAGAGATGATAGATACCCAGATCCCCACACACTGCTTGATGAGGAAACAGATGAGTTGTTTTCAGAGGAGAACTGAGGAGGCAATGGAAAGGGCCTGAACCTTTTGTGGTCATTCCTGTCTGGGATAGATGTGGAGAGAATGGGACACAATTCAGGGACTATCCCAGAGGCCAGTAAAAGCCAGGACATAACAAGTGACATAAAATCATGAAACCTTTAACAATCCTCAGATGATAGAAAATTAGAGCTGCAAAGGACCTTAGAAGATAAAACTTAAAATGTTAGATCTAGAAGAAATTTTAGAATCTATCAGTCAGTAAACATTTATTAAATAACTACTACATGACAGGCAGCATGCTAAGTGCTGAGGATACAAAAAGAGGCAAAAGTTTACAATCTAATGGAGGAGACAACATGCAAACAAATGTATACAAAGCAAGCTATATACAAGATAAATAGGAAACAATTAATAGAGCAAAGGCATTAGAAGTAAGAGGGGTTGAGGAAAGCTTCTAGTAAAAGATTGGACCTCAGATTGTTTGGAAAACTTTCCTAAAGAAAGTGGACTATGTGCTTAACTTTAAAGGATGGACACTGTTTATATGGGGAAAATAAGGGATAGAATATGCTATTTAGATGGTCACACTAGAAACAAGAGCAAGCATTGCCTTGCTATGGCAACTGTTGCTAGTAAATGGAAAGTGCATTGGATCCCACCTGTGGTGTAATGTGATAGGTGTGTATGTCAAAAAAGAAAAATGGGGGTGGGGTGGGGAGCGGACCTACTATAAGTCTGAAAAACCTTTATAGCATCCTTCTCCTTGTAATTTATCAATCTAAATTATTTGAATTAGCATTTGAATGCCAAAGACCAAACCCAAATGCCATCTAAATAGGTAGGTGTTACAATGGATCCAGTCCTCGACTTAGACATGGAAAAAACTGAGTTCAAATCACCATTTAAATTTGTTGTTGTTGTTGTTGTTGTTGTTGTGACCTTCAAATACTAAATAGTACATCAACATTACTTTTTTTATTATATTTTTAATTTATGGGATAAAACAAGCATTTCTATAACATAGTTTAATAAAAAAAGATGATTATACATGAAAACTGGAAAGCTATTATGTACAACTTGCTGTTCCTTTTAAATATATAATAAAATTATCAAGTAAATCAATATTTATCTTTTTAATGATCCTCTGGACCCTCTTCCCAGGATATTTCATCCCCTTTCCAAACTCCCTTCACCAAAAATGTCAGGGGATATCGCATCTTTCACCATAAAGATCACTAACTAAACAAATTCATCCAAGAGAAATTAGAGAAAAGCAATCTTCATAGACACACAGAATGATAGAACCAGAACCTTAGAGCACAGAATAATTGAGCTGGAAGAGAAGTTATAAAATAGGATATTTGAGCAAAATGCCAGAGTTGTGAGGGCCTCATGCATAGCCAGTTTTATATTGCAAATCGGAAAACCAAGAACTCCAAAGTTGAAATGACTTGTCAAATGCCCCCACAGTAAGTTTGGCAGGATTGCTACTAGAACCCAAACCTTCTAATTCACAACAAAGTGAATTTTCTAGTATAATACATTAGAGAGTCCAAAGAAAATTTTTTTTCAGAAAGAAAAAGAAACAGGGTAATCCCTGGGAAAACCATGAATTTGGCAAAGTTTGTCATGTATGCATATAAGACTCCTTGTTCCCTTGTCCCCCAACCCTTTTAGGGAGAGCTTCTCCCTCATCTCCCCTGTTCGTTTGCCCACTGCTCTCCTGCCCATTTTCCTCTATGTCTACCAATCCTCAGAGGCTTCATTCATACTGTGAAGCACATTAGTCTAGACCCTGCTATTAACTAAAAATGTGACTTTAGGTAAATCACTTCCAAATTATGAGCCTTCATTTCTTTAGTTGTAAGTGACAGGGGAACCAAGGTAGTCTCTGATAAATTTGATAAATTTCTTGAATCAACTCAATCAGATTAATAGTCAGATTAATAAAGCATAGGCCTATACTAGAAAGATATTCCAGTGGAGGTAAATATGTGAACTAAGCCCCTTGCTAAGTAGACACTGGAGGCTCTGATTGGTTCCTCGTGTTATATGGACAGGGGCTACCTCCAGGATGATTTCCCACAAAGGGGGTAGGGGTAGGAATAGAAACGGACTGGTCAGATGAAATGTCCTTTCCCCATAAGTCTAGAATAATGTGTTATGATATTGCTTGGCCTTCACCTCTGTCCACTTCATACATTTTTCTCCCTTGAACCCTCAGAACGGAAAGCAATGTTTTCTTTCTCCCCTCCTCTGCCCTCCTATTGTCCCCCATCCCTTGCCACCATGTGGAGCAAAAGAAAATGTTGACTTGAAGGAAAAGCACATGGCAAGTACACTATGTTTGCTCAGGTGAACCTGAGAAAGGAATTCATGGATCTCAAATTCCTGACCACCTTTTGCCTTTGTGTTTCCTTTTCTGAGTTCAGATTAGAGATTAAAAAAATCCTAAGAATGTTAAATGTCTTTGTATTGTTTTGTTCCTTTTCCCCAAAAAAGTTTGACAGTTCCTAAGAGATTGAGAATTCTAGACCTCAAGACAATGTCACTTGCTTCTTAGAGGGAGAAGAATTCCTTAGCAACATATTATTTGGAGAAGGAAGAGGGCCAAAACCTCTGTTCACTCTGGAGTTGAAGTGCTGAAACCTTGCAATGGGAGGGCAAGAGACTGGGATTTTGCCAACCCTGCTATTACCACATTGATACTATTCATAGAGTCATAGCTTTAGAGCTAGATGGGATGGTACAGGCCAGATAATCTAACTTCCCAATTTTACAGATGAGGAAACTGAGATCAATACTAGTGAAATAACTTGCCCAACGTCACATAACTAAGTTAATATCATAGGCAGGATTTGACCTCAAGCCCTGTGATTCCAAATCTAGCAATTTGTCTACTGCTTAGAAGACACACATCTTAAGTGAATGAGGAGTAACGGTTCATTAGTTCCTTAAGTGTCTCTATTTTCATGGGGAAGTTTAATGGACTATTCAATTGCTTTATCTTTCCACATTTGTTCATATGCTCCAATGAGCCATTCGTGTTTTATGCATTTTCTGGGGTAAAGAAAGTAAAATCCATTCTATCCCTTCTGTTCATACCATACAATGAATACTTGTGTGGTAGTGGTGACCCTGTTATCTATTTTGGGGGCACCTCAGACCCGCAACGTATCTAAGCTTTTCTCAGATTTCACTAGAGTTTTAATCTGAGATGGGGATAATGAGCCAAAAACAGAAATTGACACATTTGGGGTTAGAACCTAGAATTGAACCCAAGTCCATTCCATGTAAGCCCAGAGTCCTGAGGTCCCAAGGTCATGGGTAACATCTAAAACAAAGCAATTGGAGAAATTTATCTCTTGGGTTTATTCAACTCCAAATTTTGGGATTCTGTGACTGACAACAGTCTAAAGTGTGGCCCCTCTGAGTAGAATTTAGATACTCAGAGAGCCTGAGTTCAAATATTGACTCTGCTATTTGCTGCCTATGTGACCTCAAGTAGGTCACATAATTTCTCTTGACAAATCAACTAGAAGTTGGATTAGTTGAGCTTTAAGCTGCCTTCTGCCTTCTATGTTTCCATGATCCCAAATTCAAAATTAAATGGAGCATCAAAAATAGTAAAATTCCAGGCCTCAGTGGAACGATATGGCAGTATTTGGTGGGGGAGGGGGAAGGGGAGGAACATGAGGAAAAGCAACTGACGAATAGTCCAAGACATTCTGTTACTTAGCAAGAAAAAAACAAATATGGGAAGCTATTACTTTAGACAGAAACTTTTCTCTTTATCATGAGTAAGAGGCAAAATCAGGAAAAGAGATAGCTCTTTGCAGGTCAGAAATAGAAACATCAAAATAACACTTCATCCAGGAAAACCTCCTCTATTTTTAGCCTGGTACTTCCCAAAAACAGCATCCAGTTTCTTTCAATTGACCCAAGCTTTTTGAAAGTTTCCAGAAGAATCCAATATGAACTTCTCTAAAGCTTATAGAATCACAGCATTTTGGAGCTCATATCTTTTCCCAATTGAGGCAGCTCTTTGACCCTGAGCAAGCCTTTTCTGGGGGCTCAGTCTCCAGATCTGTCCAATGAAAGCACGGGGATAGATGAACTCTAAGGTCCCTATCAACTTGAAAATAGTTGTATGTCTTAAGGAAATATTGTATGTCAAACTGTAATGTTCTATTTTCTATCATCCTACAATGTGTGGAAATGTGGGATCTCGGCTTTGTTTGGTCACTATTAGCATGAACAAGGACAAAACATTTTGTTTCTCTGGCCCTCAGTGTCCTGAACTACAAAACGGATGACACTGAACTAGATCCCGATCTAGGGTCCTTTCTAACTCTACCACTCTAAGAGTCATATGACTGATCTGAATATATGTATGTATGTGTTTTCAAGACCCTGGGAGCCCTTTTTTATAAGCAGCTTTTATGTGAGGGGGAGGAGCAGCGAAGGTCATGGGGGTAACAGGTGAACACAGAGCAGCTCCTTCTAGATGTCCTGACAGACTGGGACCCTGAGACCAGCGCCACATCCCAAGACTGACTGATCTCTTTTAGATGAAGTTTTCTGAGTCGAGGCTGCACACAAGATTCCTAGTTTCCTCCACCATCTAGTCTGATTTCTGGGTACATTCACAGAAGAAAGAAAAAAAGTCCTGATCAAGAATACATACACATTTAATTAATTTAATTTAATAAACATTTATTATAAGTACCTAAGATGTTTAAATCCCTATGCCAAGTCCTGGGTTCATCATCATCCCCATCAACATCATCATCAGTAACATGTCATCCCCCAACAAGGTTATATTTTACTGGGAGGTTACAACATGTCCAAAGGTGCATACATTCAAAACATATAAAGTAACTTGATAGGGACTGGGAATGAACTCTTAAGTGCTATTGCCAGAGTTCTCAGCATGACTGGTAACAATGCT
>NW_020954564.1:5708181-5807327 GCF_900497805.2 Vombatus ursinus | reverse complement strand
CACTTAAGATTCAGTCCTAGATCAGTATTTGTCTCTCCACTACCCCCAGTACTCTCTGCCGCCAGTAGAAAATTTCCTTGCTCTTGGTTCAGCAGCAGCAGCAGGAGGAGTAGGAGGAGGAAGAGGAGGAGGAGGAGAGACAGAGAGAGAGAGAGAGAAAGAGAGAGACAGAGAGACAGAGAGACAGAGAGGGGGGAGGGAGGGAGGAAGGAAGGAAGGAAGGAAGGAGAAGAAGGACGATGAGGAAACTGAGGTACGGAAAGGTTAAATGACTTTGTTTAGGGACAAACATCTAGAAAGTAGTTTTAAGTAAATTGAATTTATCTCTTATGTTTGATTTTCAAGTTCATTATGATTGTACTCATTCTATTTAAGCAGTTTTTGGGTGTTGTGGTTTGGAATAGGCATTTCCAAAATTCAAACTAATCAGTTGTGGGTACCATTCACTTCCATGTCTTCTTCCCTCCTAGACTTGCAGCATTTCTAACTACTAAGTGATAGACTTCAGCCATAGCACTCATGAGCCCGCCTCTCTTGGGATGCCTAGGCCTTCAGTAACAAACAAACAAAAGCTCTTCTTACAGAAAAGTGTTGTGGATTCCTGGTGGTTTGGAAAATTAATAATGCTTCCCTGAGTTGGATCACTGATCTATCCGATGTATTTTCATCAGTTTCAAATAGGACACTGAGGAATATTCTGAAAAACAGGACAGCAGCTATCCTCTGGGGCCGTCCAGAGAATAAGGATCCCTTCACTGATTTTCAGATCTTCCCCAATAAACCATAATAATTCTTTCTTGCATTTGTATAGTACTTTATACTTTGTAAGTCACCTTCACACACAGTAGCTCATTTGATCCTCACAATAACCATGTGAAGTCAAAATGACAGATATTATTTGATTAATTGAAAGGCAGAGTATAGCCTAAAAGAAGCTCTAAACTCAGAATCAGCTTGACAGAATCAAACCCCAAGCTTCGCTTTGAAGGCTATTCTGATATTTATTACTAGCATGATCCTAGTTAAAGCATTTAACATCTCTGTTCCTCAGGGCATCATTTATAAAATGCTGTTGATGATACTTTGTACCATCTACTTCACACAGCTACTATGAAGAAAGTACTTTGTAGGGGGCAGCTAGGTGGTGCAGTGGATAGAGTAGCAGCTCTGGAGTCAGGAGGACCTGAGTTCAAATATGGACTCAGACATTTGACACGTATTAGCTTTCTGACCCTGGACAAGTCACTTAACCCCATTGTCTAGCAAAAAAAAAATTAAATAAAAAAATTAAAAAAAAAACACAGAAGAGGTACATTGTAAACTTTAAAGCACTATTTTTGCCCTACTTTCATCATTGATGAAATTGAGGACAACGAAAGAGTGTCTTAGCCAAGATCACATTCCCAGTTGGTGCCAGAACCTAGACTAGAACCCAGGTCATCTCACTCCCAGACCAATGTGTTTGTATGTGTAGGTATATGTTTCTCTCATCACAGCATGTTTCCATGTATTTGAGATGAAACTTTTTTAAATTCTGTTTTTCCTGTCAAACTAGTCTTTGACCTCTCTCTAACCTGGTTTCTACAACCTGTCACCATGTTGTAGAGCTGCTAGAGACTGAGGAGATTAATAAGGTGAAATTTGTTCCCACAATAAGGTTCTGGAATAGGGTGGGGCTTTCAAGAAATAGGGAGCTGGGCTCAAGGTTGAGCAGATTTATAGAAAATGAATGTCAAAGGAAGAGAAAAGAAATGTTACTTTTGGGAGAGTATCTCCTGAAAATCTTCCTGCTATAGCTACTATATTTATTTGAATTCAACCAATACTTATTAAAAAAAAACTATTGTGCAGAATGCACCATTCTCTGTGTTGAAGATACAAAGACAAGCCAAGGCAATGCAGTACCTGCATGCAAGGCAGATTACAATTTAATTGGGTAGGGCAGAATGGGATATGACATATATGAAAATGTAGAAGTGATGGGGCAAAAGGAGATTCAGGGAACAAAAATCTAGGAAAAAATGAGCAAAAAATAATTAAAAGTTTGGACAGTCAGAGGAGATGAGGAAGGAGCATGGTCCAGGCATGGCAGAGAGACTATACAAATGCACAAAAGTAAAATAAAACAGGATGAAATGGAAGAATAGCTGAGAGGTAAATTTACCTGGAAGACAAAGTACATAAAGAGCAATACTACTGAATAGAAGATTGGATGATTAGGTTGAAAATAGATTGTGTAGGGCCTTAAAAGCTAGGCTCCATTTGTATTTTATCCTATAGGGAAGGGAAGCTCATTGAAAATTTCTAAACAACAAAATGAATAGCCATAAACCACACTGGCTTTTCTAAACATTTCCTTCTTTCCCATTTTTTCCTACAGCATCTTCTCTCCAAGCCCTCTCTGAGAAAAGGAACCACTTTAGCCATCAAGCTAGAACGTTTCTGCTCAACATCTTTCTACATTCTCCCTTCTTTTGCTCCAGTTTCCGACAAACATGTGGCTTCTCACTTTACCAAAGTCAATTCCTCCTCTTGTAATCTTGTAAACATTCCTTTCCAACCCCTCTGGGAGCTTAGCTGTAGAATCATTTTCCTTCATTATTCCACCTTCAATCACTTTTTTCTCACTGACTTTTTCCCCATCACCTACAAATATGCCCAGCTCTCATCTTTAAAAACAAATCACTTGATCTTCCAAATATCTCAATATATCATTCTATATCTCTTCTCTCTTTCAAAGCAAAAATACTAACATAGGTTACCTTCACTCATTGCCTGGACAGCCTCATCTCCTGACCATTTATCAATCACTTGTAGTTTGGCTATTAAAGTCATAAATTGGCTATTTTGTAAATTGAAACTATTCTCTATAAGGTTACCAATCATCTCTTAACTGTTAAATCCAGTAGCCTCTCCTCAGGCCTCATTATCAGAATTCATTAGCCTTAGTTATCAAGGGTTTTGTGCCAAGGCGTGGGAGAAAAAGGGAGAGAACAGAATTTTCCTTTGTCACAGTCATATAAATTAACCTGGAGTACTCAGGGTACTAGAGGATGAAGAAGACTACTTATTACCTGGAAGAAGCATGACCAACAGGCATGTCAGTAATTTTGGAGAAGAAAGCTTGACTTCACCAAGCCTGGGCATCAGTCCTAAAGGCACCATTGCTATAATCCCCTTTCCCAAGAGCCCAACTTTCCTCACTGCCACACCCACTGAATTGCACCCAACTAGCATAACTGCCTGGCCTAGGATCTCATAACACTTAAATGCTGGAATAGCAGCAGTGGCAGGTTATACTTGTCTCAGGATATGGCAGTGGTTTTGTCTCTACAACTTCAGGAATGAATTTGCTCCAGATGGCAGAATTCCTAGTTATAGATATTCTCAAAGAGTACAGTATAATGCAGTTATACTAGACAAAGGGAATGGAAATTGGGTGGGGAAGCAATAGAACTCTTGAGGTACAAAGAAAGAGAACGCACTGGGAAGGAGTAAAATGGAGACTTAGTCTTCCATCTTTAGAATGATAGTATCTAGATACAAAGTCCCAATTGCATGGTGTTGGTAGCAGATATACCTGCTAATACACTTCCTCACCCTTTGCCTCCAGGGGTTACATTGTATGACCATGCCATAAGGTTCTTCCCCTTCTCCCAAGGAGGGGATACTTTGTGCCTGAAGTCCCGTCTCACTAATGGATCATTTGCCTCCCTGCTGCTTTCTGTCTGATACTTCCTTCCTGGGATCTCTAGTTAGTCACTCTTCCCCCAAATTCTTCCAGAAACTGGCAGGTACAACTCTTCCATGTGCATCTCTTTTATGAACTGCTTTCTATCACAAAGGTCTTACTTCACCCATCCCTCCCTCCTACTCTGTCTTCTCCCTTGGAAGGCACAGTACAAATAACACCAACTAGGGGTAATTATCTGTATCACCCAGTCATCTTTCTTCCCACTGCCTTCTCTAGAGCTTTGCCCAGGGCAAACTGTCCCCAAGAATCCTGCCCTTTTCTCATTAAACAGATGAATTCTGCCCTTGCTGCCTTCCCTATAAAACCTTGGGCCTTCACCTCTCTCTCCAGATAGGCCTCATTTCTTATCTAGCCTTAATTACTGATTAGGTGTTGCCTCAGTCAAAGTGAGACATGTTAAAGACCTTCATTTAAAAAGGCCAAGGTCTCCCAGGGCCATCCCTAGTCATTCTGATCTATATCTTGCCACTGGACCCAGATGTCTCCAGAGGAGAAAGTGAGGCTGGCGACTTTGCACAGTCCTCCCTCTGTTAAATCCAATTCACTTGCATGTCATGGCATCACCTTCCTGATATAATAGTCCTCTCTGAGAACAATGGACAAACAACAACAACTAGGTACACATGCATACACGCATACAAACATACATAATTTGTGTGCATACATATGTGTGTTTTTATATGTGTGTATACACATAAAGACAGAGAGACAGAGAAAGAGAGAGAGACAGAGAGATAGAGAGAGACAGAATGAGAGAGAGAGACAGAGAGATTCTGTCTTGCTCTCTTGCTTTGGCTCCCTCATGTGTCAATTAGTGAGCTCTGTTTCTAGTGAGTAAAAGGGGGGAGAGAAAGACCATAACCCATCCCCCTTACCTCCCTCATTCTGAGTTATGACTTAGTAAAGATCTAACTAAGGTGGTAGCACTGTGATTAGAGAGTATGGGCTGGATACAAGTAATGTTATAGATATAACAACAGAAATAATAATGCATTTACGAAGGAATGAATGAATGAATGAGCATTTATTATGCACCTGCTATGTGATAAGCACTATGATATAAAAGCAAACACAACAGTCCCTGCTGCCTGTGTTCTAAATGAGAGGAACAATGCAAATAGGAAGATAGGGGTGTATTGGTTTGGTAAATTATAGGGACAGTGAATAGATTCCTAGAAGGGAGTAAATTGACACATCCTTTTCAGGACAAGTGTCTGTGTTGATCCGAAAATGGTTCCAGAACTGGAAAGCAAGGAGGGGAGAGGGAAGGGGGAAAAGATAATGAGACAGGAGTAAAAGAAAACATGGCTAGAGCAGAGGGGATTGATATAGTTGCCAACATATGAACCACTTACCAATCTGAACCTGGGGGGGTGGGGCCAAGAAGGGCCTGAGAGGAGTTTGGGAATTGAAAGAGTTCAGTCCTCCAGGGATTTATTTTTGGTTCTAGGTGGATATTGATGATGAAGTAAAGTGAACAGAATGTTTGAGAAGTGCATTCCTTGAAACAACCCTGTGAAGTAGGAATTTCAAGTATCATTATTTTTCCCATTTTACAGATGAAGGAAGATAGGGCTGATAGAGGTTAAGTGACTTGCCCAAGGTCACATAACTAATCAAGTGCCAGGGCAAAGATGGGAGCCCAGATCTTGCCTAAGTCCAAGTCCAGTACTCTTCCCACTGTACATTGCACGTACTTTATAAAACTGATTGATCTCTTTCCTCAAATTAAAGCCTAGCTCTGAAACCAGTAGGGAAGTAGCAATTCGTTCAGAATGTTCCATTAGGTTTATATGGCATATAATTTATATCTAATTCTTGCCCCTGCATTTACTAAGTTAGCACTATTCCCAGGTGGTTAATGAAATGGATGTGTGAGTCTATTACTTATGTACATAATCCTGATCTAGACCCTTGTCTGCCTCAGCTAAGTGCAGAGGGTCTCCCAGCAGCTACTCTGGACACCTGCCCTGAGACTTGCTGTTTAATTCAATTATCTGAGCATTAGGTGAGAGGCCTCCACCTGTTCCTAGGAACCCTGGCTGGCAGGTGGGCCTGGAGGTGGGGGAAAATAGAAAGAAGAATTAGTTGTATCAGTGAGTACACCCCAAGCTGCCTGTCCTTTAAACCATCTCTGTAGAAAGAATACTGAATTGGGAACCAGAGATGGTCTTAGTTCTTCCATTAACCCCCTGTGTGAGCTCAATCAATTCACTTCATTTCTTTGGGCCTCAGTTTCCTTATCTCTAATGTGAAGAGTTTAGACTAGATTAAAAATAATTTGTCTAGTATTAGATAAGCAAAATAGTCTAATCCATCTTCATAGTCTTTCAAAAATTATCAATAATCTAGGTATTGTGTACTAAGGATGTTCAGAGCTAGGATTATAATAGGATGAAGAGGGGAAGGAGAAAAAGGAAGATGAAGTAAAGGAGAAAGATGACTGGAAAAGAGATAATTGCAAAAGTCCAAAAGAACAGGTAAGGAAGTGGAGAAAATATAGAAGAAAGCAATGGATGAAAGACAGAGAAAGGAATACAAAGAGAAGGGGAATGAGAGAGAAGAAAAAAAGATTGGAGAAACAAAGAGAGAACTAGAATAGTCAGAGATATGCATTTATTAAGTACCTACTATATGTCAAGAATGGCACTAAGCAATGGGGAACCAAGAAAGGCAAAAAGAAAAAAAAACAGTCCTTGCTCTTAAGGAGAAGAATTATGGGGTGAGATTATGTAAATAATTATGTACAAACAAGATATATGCTTGATAAATAGGAGATAATTGATAGAAGGAAGAAGGCACAAGGATTGAGGGAGACCAGAAAAGACTTACTCTAGAAGGTGAGATTTTAGAAGGCATTTGAAGAAAGCCAAGGAAGCCAGGAGGCAGAGATGAGTAGGGAGAAAATTCCAGGCATGGGAAACTGCCAGTGAAAATGTCCAATGTCAGGAGAGATGGAATGTCTTGTTTGAAGAACAACAAGGAGACAGGTGTCACTGGATGACAGAATATGTGGGGGTTAGTAAGGTAAAAGACTGAAATGTAGGAGGGGGGCAGATTATGAAGAGCTTTGAAAGTCAAACAGAGGATTTTATATTTGATCCTGGAAGTGATAAGGAGCCATTGGAGTTAATTGAATAGGAGGGTGACATGGTCAGATCTGCATTTTAGGAATATTAATTTGACAGCTGAGTGGATGATGGATTGGAGTGGGAGAGATTTGAGGCAGGGAAACTGACCAGCAAGCTATTGCAATAGTGCAGGGATAAGGCGATTAGGGCCTGTACCAGGGTGATGGGAGAGTTATAGGCAAGAAGCAGAATATACAAAGTTAAATTTGGCAGGCTTTGTCCACAGATTGGATATGTGGGCGAGAGTTAAAAGTAGAGGTTTACACACAGTTTGTTGTGGGTCTGAGTAATTGGTGGATGGTAGCATTCTTTCCATCATAGGGAAATGCTGAAGAAAGGAGGGAATAGACCATGGGAGAAATAAAAAGAGAAGTAGAATGATTTGAAGGGGAAAGGGAGAAATGAGGGGGAATGGGGAAAAGAAATTATAAGAAGATAAGGAGACAGAAGAATAATGAGACAAAGAGAAGAGGGAAATTAGAAAAGATAGGGAGAAGAAAGGAATGTAAAAAGGAAAGGGAAAATGGAGAAGTAAAAATATAAGAGGGGGAAGAGAGAAGAGAGATGATAGAAAGAGAAGCTGGAGATTAAGAAAGAAAGGGGAATGGAAAAATAAGAGAAGAAGAAGGAAAAGAAAGAGCTGAATGCAGTGGGGGGGTAGCAGCATCTCTAACAGCCACCCCAGGGACCATTTGCTGACATCAGAACTTTGGATTGCCCAGTCATGATTCCCTGAGAAGATGCCTTGGGGAGAGGCCCCAGAAGCTTGGAGGGCCCCTCTTTCCTTCCCTGTAACCCTCACACATGGAGCTGAAGACAGTGCAGAAGCAAGCCCAGGATCCCAGGAGAGGCTGGCATTCACACCCCTGAACTAATCTGTCATTTCATGCTCACTGGCCCCTCTGATTGGGCTCTGACAATTAGAGCAGCCTTGGCCAGGCTTCGCCTGGGACTGTTTATGGCAAGCTCCAGCTCTGGCTCCAGCAGACACCATTAGTCCTGGCTTTACAGGGATTTATTCAGCCTATTACTGCATCTCTGACTCTGCTAATGAGGATTTGATGCCAACTGAGGCTTAAAGCTGAGCAGGGGGTCCTGTCTCCTGACCCCTGCTTCCTTGCCTTGTCCAGAGTAGCTCTATCTTAATACTACCATCACTACCATCTTCCTGTCATCCTTGCTTTTGGGCTGTCCCCTTAGATAACTTTAGGAAGAACAGATTTGCTCTGTTCCCTGAGTTAAGAATTCGGGTCTCAAAAGGCAACATCTTCTAGACCTATTTGGAGGGTCCTAAAAGGTCAAAGGTACCTGTTATAAACACAGGCCTAGGCAAAATTTTCACCTGATTTTACTTCCCACATATTTTAGCTCCGTGACACTCACCACATGAAGAAGGGAGAGTGGGATACAAGAGAAAAGTACACTAGCTCTAGAGTCAGGGGCCTCTGGGTTCAAATCTCAATACTAACTTTCTCTGTGCAACCTTTGGGAAGACATTCAATATTCCCTGGGACAAAGTTTCCACAATTTTAAAAGAGAGAGTTGGAGTAAGTGGCATCTCATACTCCATCCAGCTAGAGCTCTGATCTTATGAAACCTAACAAGGGAGTAGCCAGAGATACTGTCTGCTTTAACTGACTGAGATTCTGTTACCTATCATGTAGTCAGATATCTGGCTTTTGGGGGCAAGCCAAAATGTCATGGGGATCACTTCTAACATGAGAAACAGCAAAACAATTTTAGAGCTACAAAGAAACTTAGAAAGCATCGAGCTCACTCTCTTAATTTCCCAGATGAGGAAACTGAGGCTAAGAGAAGGTAAGAGCATTCCCTAAGGTATTATGAGTAAAAACAGTGTAAAAACTTGAACCCAGGTCTCTTGACTCCCAATTTCATGAACTTTTTATCCCTCATCTCCCACCACATTGACCTTGAATCCCAAGACATAATTATCTTGTGGTTCTTGCAAATTACTCTAACCTAGTTTTGATTACCTTTTCTGCATAGTTAAGGCATTTGTGCTGAAAGGTTGAGCTAAAGGGAACCTATTCCCTCAGTCCCTTTGTGGAAAAAGGCCTTACCCATGAAAGTTCTAAGGGACTCACATGGATTTTGGTGAATCACTCAGAGATTTTCCAGTCAAACTGAACAAATCGGAGTTTTTAAGACACAAGGCTGGGTCGATAAATTGTGGGACTCAAAGGAACCAAGCAAGGGCTGGAAAGAGACCAAGAAGCCAGAGGATGTTTAACCTACCCCCTGTTTAATCCACCTTTGACCCTTCCAAGGCTATCTGCTGCTTCTCTTGTGTTCTGAGTGATTTGAGGGACAGCACCCCGGAAAAGCAGAGCCCCCTTCTGGAGCAGAGACCGGGGTGGGATGTATGTGTTTAGGATACAAAGCATCAACCACTTCCACCAGGTAGGTCATAAATCCTACCTTTATTGTCTTTTATTATGTTGTTTCAACAGACTCTTAAAGCCGGCACAACGGCCGGTTGATAGCTGCACTAAATCTCTTTCATTTTCTCCCCATATTACTTTTGTTTCCTGTATTTTTTTTCCCTCTCTCTCTCTCTGTTTGTTCCTGAGTCAGATTTTATAGGTCTCCCCCGGACGACTGCAGCCAAATGGAAACACTGTTTATGATAGGAAAACTAAACCAAACAAACCCCAAACCTCAAACCAGGAGACGGTGATAATAGACATGCATACGTACCTACATATGGTGAAAGGCAGAAAAGAGACATAAATTCAATTGTAAGAAAATGGTCTGGGGGTGCTGGCAGATGATGAGCTCTCAAAGAAATAACTGCCAAGAAGTCAAAAAGAAGATGTGAAATTAAAGCATCCTGAGAACCAGGCAATTTTAGAAGGCTTTCTCAATGTCAAGGAGCCAGTTCATGCCTGGAAACATCCTCTTCTTTCCCCTCTCCACCTATTTTACACGTGACTTCTTTGAAGTGGGAGAGAGGAAGACAAATATGGACAGACAGATGGATAGACACAGAGACAGAGAAACAAAGGAGAGATAGAAAGACAGAGACAAAGATAGAGATGGAGACAGAAAGAGATTTGAGAAGCAAAAAACAGAGCATTTTAAGCCCCCACATGCCTGATCTCCTCCCTCAGGAGTAAGATTATTGCTAAAGGAGAAAAAGAGTCCTTCTTTCAGAAAGAGGTATTGTACTTCAATAAAATGTGAACTGGGCCAGAGTCCAAAATCTGGACCCAATTGTCTCTGTCTTTACTGCCTGTGTAAGTCATTCTCCTCCCCACCCAAAGTTGTACTTTTCCTCATCTGTAAAATGGGGATAATAATACTTCCACTACCAAACTGACAAGGTGATCATGAGGTTCAAATGAAGTAAATCATGAAAACATGATATAAACACAGAGGGAGACCTGATGAGTTATGAACTGAAGCTGTCTTCTACTTCTTCTTTCATACGTCTTCTGCTTTAACCAGGCTGCTGCCCTCCTAAAATCCAATCCCTTCATTCGACAGCTGAAGAAATATGCCCAAAGGGAGGATGGGACTTGTCTGTGATAAAAACAGTAGTAAATGGCAACACCCAGACAGAGGCAAGGGGTATGACTCAGGAAGAGCAGCCCACTTAGTAGATTTTTAAGGGAGAAACAACGTTTCCTCTCAGTCTTTCCTTTTTTTTTTCTAGAAAGTATAGTATGGGACTACTGCTTTAGGACTTATTGGTGAGGACAAGGACTGTATCTCTCTCATCCGGGTAGCCATGGCCAGTGCTCCTACATGCAGCAGGCCTATATGTGACTTACGGAAATCTGAGCGTGGGATCAGACCCTTGCTTGCTTCTTCTGCTTTTCATTTCTTTCTCTGAGCACAGATGACTGAATATCCATCAGTAGAGGTGGACACTATGCAAGTGGCTAGTGTGGGAATTGAGAAGTGCTGGGGTTCCACCGTCAGGGTCTGTTGACTTGCAGTAGTAATGCCTGTAGTTCTTCTCAGAAATAATGGCCACTAACAAGAGGATGTAGCCAACTCTTGGTCTGGCTTGTCAGAAGATGCTATTTTTTTTTCCTGAGGCACTTATTTAGACAGTGCAGAGCCAAATTGAAGATGAAGTGACTGTCCATCAAACCCACTGTATTTTTTTTAGTGTTTAAAGTATCAACTTTTCAGCAAAGTATAATAGGAGTTGTGGGTTACTATAGCCTGTTTCAGTCTTTGTCAATGCATGACTATGAGCCTTTTGTTTCTTAAGCTTTTCCCATGTGTGACAAGAAATAAATATCTATCCTATATCAACAATGTACATTGAGTACCTTTCTACTCCCTTTTTGAGAGACACTTGACACAAAAGCTTACTTTAAGATTTAAACTTATTTTCCTCAGAATTCTGGGGTAGAAGAATAAAGAACCTGATTCTTCTTTTTCAAGGCCAGGCTTTTTTGCGAATGAACCTTATATGTCAACTCAAATCTAGGGGCCCCTTGGTAGGAGAGGGTACATACCCCAGATCTCCTTGACCCACACTGGTTCAATTATTGTTATACATGCTATTCCTTTCCCACACCTCCCAAAGTGTTCTTACCCCTGCTATTCAAATCCTACCCAGGCTTTGCATTGAACTGAATTAACCTAAAGTGAACTGAATTGAATCATACAACTTGATTAAATGGAAAGAACACTTACCTCGGAGTGTGAGGACCAGGGTTTAAATCTCACCTCTGACAAACACTTGTAACCACTCTGGGCCTCAGTTTTCTTGCCTGTAAAGTGAGGGATTTAGACTAGAAGGACTCTAAGGTCCTTTTCTTCTCTAGATCTATGATCCTATGCTGTACTCATGCTTCAATGGATATGCGCTCTCATTCCTATGGCCCCTCCATCAATGCAGACCAAACCTGGTCTTTCCATGTGATCCTTCATATGTTTCCTGAATGATTCTCCTAATATTACTTCTTGCAAGTATGCCGTCATTGGAAACATGCATCTGCCTACCTGTGCCTGATGTATCTTTCCATTACCCTTTGGGTCACTTCCAACTTTCCTTCTTTTGAAATTGTGGTATTCCAAAATTCATTTAAGTTCAGAATCACTGGAAGATCTGTGTTAATAATATGGGGTTTTGTGCTAGACATCATTAAGGATACTATGCAATTCCCTAAATGTAATGTTCATATAATTATGTTATAATGCAGGTAGTGTGGCTTTGCCAATAGAGCCAGCCTTGAAGCCATTAAGACCCAAGTCCAAGGTCTGACTGTGAGATATACTGGCTGGGAGACTGGGAAAATCACTTAACCTCTCTGTGACCTGGGAAACTTCTAAGTCCATAAGTTAAAAAGAAGATGCTGACCTATATTAGGAGAGTTCCCTGAACTATAAGTCTCCTATACCAGTGATATCACAGGTCCGATCTCTATTCCATTTTACTACTTGGATAACAAGTTCAAGAATCTGTGATCTCGTGGATGGGGATGGGGATAATCTAATCCCTCAGCTCACAGTTCAGTAACAAATTCTTATCCTACCTATTTTGTTCATTTTCACTCAGAAATTTGATGCCTTATAGGCCTTCTTCTAGGTTCCTTGGTATTTTATTAATTAAATAGATTGCTCTCTGTGACACAGTGTCTGTACGTTTTCCATAGGTCGGCTTCAAGAATGGCTCATTGCATATCACCTCTGATACCTTTTATAGTGTCATGTATGATTCTGTTAGTAAACACTTGTCTATTTATTTCTATACTGAGCAGCTATGTGGTACAGTAGATAGAATCCCAGACCCATTGTCACGAAGACCCAAATTCAAATTTGGTTTTAGATACTCTCTGACTCTGGGCAAGCCACTTAACCTCTGCCTACCTCAGTTTCCTCACTTGTAAAGTGGGGAAAATAACATAGCCCACCTCTCATAGTTATTATAAAGATCAATTTGATAACATTTGTAAAGTATTTTGAAAACTTTAAAGTGTTTTATATAAATATTAACTTGTTGTTTGTTTCTTCAGTGCCCTTTGGCCTACATACAATTTTAATTCTTTGGATATTGAGAAATTCCATGATTCACAATCATATACCACCTCTAAAAGAATACTGGTGTTAAAAGATTGCTTCATGGAGATGCTTGAAATCATTATAAGACCTACACATTTTCCTAAATGAAATCTATCTTACTCTCTTCCTCCTCTTCCATTATGGGCCCAGTTCATTGAACATTTCACTGTCTGTCCAAGGTATACCTACAAATGGACGAACTCTTAGGGCTACATATCATAGACTGGAGAGTAGACATTTTTAGTTCTTTTTTGTCTCCTCTGATACGAGCATTTAGAAAAAAAAAAGTTTTCTATTGTGTATCTCATTTTTGTAGTCACACAATGACCAGTGGATGGATGTAGTTCCCAAAACCTAACCTTCCAATAAGAGCATCTGGGAGATTTTAACTTTTCGATTTGTACTCTGAGTGTACAACAATAACAAATACATTTAGCAAGGTTATATCTTCCTGTTTTGTCTCTCTCTTTGCATTAATAGAGAGAAATCAAACAGAGAGTATTTATGATTACTTCTATCATATAATTTCATTTGATTTTATTGTACACATTGGAGATACCTCGTTAGTGTTAGAGATAGGTATAGGAACATCATTTGTGATTTCTTTGGTATAGAGAACTAACTCTCAGGTGAGGAAATTCCCTCCACCAATGAAGGGTATTTTTTTTCATTGCAATTTATATAATCTTATTTGACATTTACACAATGTTTTAAAGTTTTCAAAGTGCTCCACATACATTACCTCATTTAACTCTCACAACAAATTTGAGAGGTAAATAACACAAGGTTCTAGTCCTGGCCGTGCCATTTATAACAATTGCAGCTCAAATTCCTGAAGTTCTTTTAGGTTTATAAAGCACTTATAAATTAATGTTTTTTGTCTTTTACATTACGTATTCCTTAGTATTCCTCCTCTTCCCCTTCCCAGGGAGCCATCCAATATAAGTAACATTTTAAAGACAAAAAAGGAGAAAATTTAGCAAAAGTAATCAATATTTTGAAGAAGCCTGAAAATACATGCAAGGTACAGCACTTGTGGACCTCCCATCTCTGCAAAGGGGTATTTTCTTGTATCTCCTCTTTTGAGCCATCATAAAGTATACAGCAGCTTTGTTATAGAGGTAGGATACATAGCATTACTTTCATTTAACAGATGGGGAAGCTGAGAATCAGAGGAGTACCAGATCTAACTAAGGTCACACAGCTATCAAATGGTACAAGCTTCATCTCAAAACAAGTGTACTGATTCCAAATCCAGTACCCATCTGCAATGTCATGCAACTAGCAAAAGGTAAGCCACTTCATCTCTCTGGATCTCTGTTTCTTCATCTGTAAAATTAAGATGCATATTGCTGCAGGCAGCTAGGTGGCGCAGTGAATAGAGTACTAGCCTTGGAGTCAGGAAGACCTGAGTTCAAATCCAGCCTCAGATATTTAATAGCTATGTGACCCTAAGCAAGTCTTTAACCCTGATTGCCTCAAAAGAAAAAAAAAAAAGATGCATATTGCCTCCCTCACATAGTTATTGGGGGGATAGCACTTTGTAAACCATAAAGCAATATGTAAATGTGGGCAATATCAGTATGATTATCGTGTTCACCAATACTATTGCTACCTTCACCAACAGCCTCAATAACGCTCCAACCCTCAGACTCCTGTGAGAGGAAGGAGTTATTTGAGAACTTCTGCTGAAGCAAATCTTACTTGGGATTGCATCACAGAACTAAGATTGTTGTGCCTCAACCCAACATGTCTGTCTGCCAGGACTACAGACCCTTTGACTGCCTGACAGCTGTTACACAAATGATTCTTCAGCATTTCCTTGCCTAACTGGATTTTTGATGTCCTGCCAGCTCCTGACCCACAGTCACTGATAGCTTTCATGCTGGTGCCTGGTTTCCAAGGTTAGAACATCCATTTCAAGGGTCATATTCCTGTCCTATTTTTAGCAGTGCAACATCATCACTAAGAACAATACTGTAAAAAACAAACAACTCTGAAAGCTATAAGAACTATGATAAAAACAGTGACTATTCATGATGCCAATCAACTGATGATGGGACATGCTAACCATTTCATGTCATATATAATACATCATGTCATATAATATATCATATTTCACATTATGTATTTATCACATTTTATCTATTTATCTATGTACAGATCTATGTACAGTCATTAAAGGAATTTGTTTACCTGATTGTGATTTTTGTTACAAGAAATTTGTTTTTCTTTTCTTTTTTTTACCCCAGTGGAGTGGAGGTTGAAAGGAGAGAAAATAGATTTGTAATTTTTTTTAATGAGGTGGGAAGACCCTACAGATGCAAAATGTTGCATATACTTTCAGACAAGGTTCTCTATTACTGGTTTAACTTAACTGTTTACATATAACAAGTATATAATTAGTTTTACTTTGTAATAAGAAGCCTCTAATTAGTGGGAGTAATCTGTAAATACAACAACAAAACCCATCAATAAAAGGTAAGATGAACTATAGAACCAAGATTAAAGAGTGTCAAATGAACGAAGGGAATATCCAACAGTGACTGTTGGGAACGCAAAAACTCTGGTCTTTATCTGATAAGACATTGGTTTTTTTGAGCAAATTGAATTTTCTGCCATGTAGTTAAGGTTTATGCTTGGACTCATCATTTCCAAAGTATTTGTTTTTATCTGTGTGTCTGATCCTTCCATCTCCCATTCCCTTAAAATTTCCCCACAGGACTGTGCCAAACTTATTTATTGTCTAGGTCGAAAACTTTTGTGATTCCTAATGAGAAAGCCAATTCTTCAGGCCTAGTTAGCATCACCAAGCAGGGTCCCTGCTGGGCAGTGTCATTTTGTTGGCAGCTCCTGCTGAGAGACACCGGTGCCTTTCGGGGAGAGCGGAGCAGGGGATGGAGATGGAGATGTCTTCTGCCTGCTTTAACAAATTCCTTCTTTTTATCATCCACTTTCACAGATGCATATGCTTAGATAGGCACACACACACAATCTTGTTTCTGATTTTATTTCTTTAAGTTTCTTCCAGAACTGTTTCCTTTGAAATGCCTTTGGCTCCAGCACTTGGTCAAAATCAGCTCAGAGAAGCCCAGCTGGTTTTCTCCTGTATAAGGGCCCCTAGAGGGGGAAATTGTAACTGATAACCTATAGTCACTCATACCTAGAGGCTAGGACCAAGTTGACATTAGAAAAGCAAATTGAGCAGCTGAGGCAACTGTAGTGGACAAAAAGCAGAACTGAAAGTCAAATGTTTTGGGTTTGAGTCCCATCACTTCCTAGCCATGTGACCATGGGTAAGTACCTTCCTCTCTTTGATCTTCAGTTTGTTCATCTGTAAAATGGACAAAAGAGCAAGGGATTTGAGCACAAAGACTTGTGTAGAATGGAACTGTTTCAACAAGGGGTTGAGATAAATAAGGAGAACAGTATAGCCAGTATATAAGTGATAGCCTACAAAAGAACAGAGCCATGGAGAGATTGGAGATCATGGTGAGAACAAAGACCAGTGTTAGGGATCATAAGGCAGAGGAAAAGATGGGATGAGAGAAGATTATGATCAGATAGAGAAATCTTCATATAAAATTTTCTGAAAAATGAAACAATACCCCCATTAGATCATCTTCAGATTATTAATATCAAGTAGGTACAAAATATGATCGTCAAAGGCATTCTCCATTGCCATAGAAGGTGTATAGTGCAGACAGCAAGTCGAAAAGGCCCCACAATTATTGTGAGGTCTCCAAAATTTTCCTATTTGTAGATGATGGTATGCGCACTGTATATATTCTATGACCATTGTATGGCCTCCAAAATGAATTCCATAATCAAAATAATTTTCCAAATTATTGATATGGGAAAGAAACATAGTGAATGAAGATTTTCTACTATATATTCAAATATATATGTTGTTGTTGTTCAGTCGTTTTTCAGATATGTCTGACTTTATGTGACCCCATTCGGGGTTTTCTTGAAAAAGATACTGAAGTGTTTTGCCATTTCCTTCTCCAGTTCATTTTAGGGATAAGGAAACTAAGACAAACAGGATAAAGTGACCTGCCCAGGGTCATACAGCTATTAAGTGTCTGAGCCCAGATTTGAACTCAGGAAGATAAGTCTTCCTGACTCTAGGCATGTCACTCTATCCACTGTGCCACCTAGCTATCCTCTAAAATATAGATAGATAGATAAATAAATAATGAATGAATGCATGTATGTATGTACATAGGTATATGTATAGACAACCCCAAGGGTTAGTCCACAAATCCATATATCTTATACAGACATTGAGCTTTCCTGAGTCTCCTTCAACCTGGCTGACCCCTGTTTCTCAATTCCCTTTATTTCATGTAAATCCAGGTCACATGCACCAATTGTGATTGACCCTCAAAGGTCTGTCCTGAATCTTCTTCTTCTCTCCTATTCTATCTTACTTAATGATCTCATTAGCTCCATGGGTTCAATTATCATCTTTATAGTGATGATTTCCAGATTTTTTAAGACCAACCCTAATCTCTCTCCTGAGATTTAACCTTGCATCACTCCTCTTCTCCTTATTGCCTCTAGGATCAAGTATAAGTTATTGCTGTTGAATCATTTTTTTTGTTTGTGTCCAACTCTCTGTGACCCCATTTGGGGTTTTCTTGGCAAAGATACTAGAGTGGCTTGCCATTTCCTTCTACAGCTCATTTTACAGATGAGGGAACTGAAGCAAACATGATTAAGTGACTTGTCCATGATCACACAGTTAGTAGGTGTCTAAGGCCAGATTTGAACTCAGAAAGATGAGTCTTCCTGACTTTATGCCCAGTACTCCATCCACTGTGCCACCTAGCTGCTCTCAAATATAAGTACTGTTGAGCTTTTAAAACCCTTGGTAACTTGGGTCTTTTCTACCTTTACACTCTTTTTATTGGCCTATTTGCTTCTCCTGGCACGTGCCAATCCATTACCCAGTTCTGGCTTTCCTCCACTCCTGGAATATTCTCCCTCCTTACCTCCTCCTTCTGGCTTCTCTAGATTCCTTTAAGACAACTCAATTGTCACTTCCACAGGCTTTTCCTTCTCCTCACCTCACACTCTGTTGGTCTTTTCTCTCTGAAATTATCTCCTACCCCTACTCTCTATTATCTTGCATGCATATAATTACATGCATGTTGTCTCCCCCATTTAAATGTTAACTTCTAGAGAACAGAGACCCTGTTTTCCCTTTCTTCACATCTCCAGCTGATTTGAGATACTTTCTAACTTCCAGAGTTGTGGCAAGGAAAATAGTTTGTAAACCCTAATGGAATCTTAATGTTCCATTTAAATATGAGCTATTGTTGTGATCATTATTATTATGCAAAAATAGGCAAACCTCCTGAAATCAAAGTAATAAACAGAGAAGGCCATATTGAAATAACTTTGAAAGTCAGAGTGATTGGGATCAAAAGGTCGTAACTTAGAATTTGACAAGGCCTTAAAGGCCAACTATATCCAACCAACTCATTTCATAAAGGAGAAAACTGAGGCCAAGGGAGGAAAAATAACTTTCCAAAGTTTACGCATTTAATAAGTGACAATGGCACAATTTGAACCCAGGGCTTTTGACCACAAATTCACTGTTCTTTTCGCTGCAGGATAAGCCTCAACTTTTTTTTTTTTTTTTGTTAAAGAAATGCCATTTTATTAATATTCTATCCATTCACTAAAGGGGGACTAGGTGAATGTGGTAAATAAGAATCATTTGTAATTAGCCCATTAGAGCTTTGTTTACAAATGGGAGCTACTAAATTAATATTTACAGCTCTTGAAGACTTTGATTATTAAGCAGACTCTAAATCCCAGTATCTAGGGGCAAGGAAGGTCCCATGGGTAGTGACTCAGTGGTCCCATTAAGAAGTCTTGTGAGATGGGGGGGATCAGAGAGTCAAGAAATTTGCTTTGTTTGGGGTTCCTAACACTTGCTAGAGAAGCTCTTTTCTCTGTTTGGGTCCTCATTTCAGAGCTCTCTCCCCCTGTGTGATCATTCTCCTCTACTCTTTCCTCGACATCATCCCAACGACAGGACTTTGGTATGAGTAGGCAGAACTAGTGTCCATGAGGAGATTCAGGAAGAGTCCATAAACCCAAATATTTACCTCTCTAATGCCACGAATTCCATCATTAGGAATTCAGTCCATTGGATATAGCATTGCTTTCCCCACATCCTTCTAAACAATGCCAATTCCTCTGGGAAAGGTCACATATTAAAAGTCCCAGTTTCTTGGCAAGAAAAAAGCAAGGTCAGTAAGATACTTGAGCTTCTTGAGCAGAGAGGGTAAAAAAGGGAGACACCTGGACTTGTCTTTCAAGCAGAGCTTTCAACTCTTCACCTTTTTTGACCTTGCTTCCCCTCTTAATTATATTAGGATAGAGTGAGACACATGAGTGATGTAGGTTAAAGCACTCATAACCTCAGGTGACACTGGAAGGGAAGGGGGTGTCAAGGTGAGGTGCCTGGCTCTCCCTCCCTGCTGTTCTGACAGAATGTCAGCTCTGCTGATGGATGGCTCATTAGCAGCCAAACAAAATGCTTTCCATTCTTCTTTCTTTGAATTCTCACAAAGAACATACCCCTCCCCCCCACACACTCCTGACAGTTTCAATCCAGCAGTGCAATCTATTAAACATAGCTCTTATCATGCAAGAGTATATTTGGTACAATCAAAGCTCCGTTTTCACCACATGTATAGATATACAGGTGATGATCTGCCTGGATATCTGCTCTCTGCACCCCAGTAATCTTTGGAACTACCGCTTGACCCACCTCTAGATCCAAAGCCACCATAGACAATTGGGCTAATTCTCTCTCTAGGGAAAAGGATAGAAGAAACTCTAACCCTAAATGCCTCAAGGGCTCTCCAGAAAGTTAGCTTTTTGATTGGTTCTGTTCATATCTTGTAACCTGGCTACACTCATTTTCCTCTTCCCTTGTCCCCTTGTCACCAAACAACCTCTCTGTATTAAGATCCTATTGATTATATCCTTGGCTTGGAGCACCAATTCAAAAATGTAAGATCTGGAAGGACCCATTTACTCCAGAGGTTCAAAACTTTGTGTCGTGGAGCCTGTTGACGACCTGCTAAAGCTTATGAGTCCTTTCTTATAATATTTTTAAATGCAGAATAATATTGTAGCAGAAACCCAATGTTAGTGAAAATAAAGATGTATTTTTCCTCTATTCAAGTTCATGGACTCCCTGAAATCTACCCAGAGACCCCTGATTTTACAGAGGAAATAGGCCTCATGAGCTCTAATGCCTTCTTCAAAGTCACATAGATACTTAGAAGCAAAATTAAGACTCAAGTCCTAAATTAGTGGTTTTTACTGCTGAATTATTTCCACAGCAGCATGGTGTTTGTTCTCTGCCTGGTCAGTCAATTCCTGAATATCTTAGGTGGTTTACACTCTGCTCCTGAACATCAGGGTCCTTGGTCCCCTGACTCCTTACTTCATTCTGCATTTAAAACATAAAGTTTGCCATCTCCACTTGAATGTGGATAAACCTTCCCATCATTCCAATGTCCCTATTGCAGTCTAAGGCAGCACCGATATTCCAGTCGGACTACCCAGGTGGGAAAACTTGAGATTTTCTTCCACTCCAAATTCTCCTTCACTCCCTATATCCAGTCATTTACAATGTCTTGTCAACCTCACCTCTTATACAGTTTGTAATCGCCAGCATCTCTGGCATATGCTTTCTTCATTTTATTCAAACAACTGCCCTGTTCATCATGATGGGGTGCTTGGGAGAAACCAAACTTTTTCCAGTTCTATAAAAGGCAACCCAGAGGCAAATTTTGGGGAATTGAAAAAGATTGCCCCATTTCTTTGCCAGTAAGCCTGTGAAACCAAAAAAGCACCTGCAACCACTGAAAGTCCCCAGCCTCCCAGAGAAATGAGTGAAGTGGGCATACACTTTCAGATAGGGTATCCCCTATGTGGTGAGAGGTGTGCCCAGGACTCGAAACACTCCACCAGAGAGCCTGAAAGCATCAGGCTTGAAAAGTATCTCCAAGCCTTCCTAGGTAGTTGGAGAGTGACACCTGACTGCAAGATGAAAAAGGGCTAGAGGGAGAGGAGACTTATGTACCTTCTGATCTTGACAAGAGGAGAGTTTGAGAGTCAGGCAGCTGTCTGCACTGTGCCACCAAAAATGAAGATGTTTTGATGTGCTGGGACCTCAAGAATGCCCAGGCAGGGTCACCTGGAATGAATTCACACTCAAGTCTTCTCTTAGTTAAGTGGCAAAAAGTTTATTGTGACATTTTAGCAAAAGTGGGCATGGATCCTTAAGGGAACCTTCTAGAGACTGAAGATGGTGATGAGATTTATGTGGAAAAGGGGAATGGGAAAGCAATGCCAGGGATACTAATTAGCTAATCTAAGGTCCAGGTGTCTTTGGAAGCCATGGATGGGAAAGTGTAGGGAGTATATCAGACATTAAGGGAGTTATCAGAGGCATGGACCTTGGGATCTGACTACAAGAGGGAGAGAGAGTCCTTGGGCCAGCCAGTGACAAAAATCCTTAGGCCAGGCACCCCTCTGTTCGTTCTGATAAGAGAATGTGTTCTGCAACAAGAGAAAATTTTCTCATAGAACAGGGGCCTACTGAAAAATTGGGAGGCTTCCTGAGACTTGATCTTAGGGTTGGGGCTTGAGCACCCCACTAAGCACATCATTAACTTTTGCCTGGACTATTGCAATAATCTGCTAATGAGTCTCTCTGAATTTAGTCTCCCCCTACCACATTCTTTCCTTCGAACATCAGCCAATTTGATATTCCTAAAATTCAGGTATGTTACTACTCAAGAAGTTTGGATGACTCCCCATTTCTTTAGGATAGAATATATAAACTTTTCTATTTGGAATCAGGCTCCAGCTTCTTTTTTTAGGCCGATTATACATCACTATCCAACACACATTCTGTGTTCCTCCCCAACCAGGCTACTTTGCCATTATCCCTAAACAGCCTTCCAAATTCTGCTTCTTAGAATACTTCTCCAGGCCTGGAAAGCTCCTTCCTCACTTACTTATTCCTCTTGGAATCCTAGTTTTTTGTAAGGTTCAATTCAAATAATCTCCTTCTAGAGATTTTTCCTGTTTTTCTCATTGAGCTCCCTGTACCCCCCCATCACTGGGTGGTTATTTTGTATACATCCTATTTCCCATCCCCACCTTAGAATGTAAACTCCTTTAAGGCTTGGGTGGTATCACTTTTGTGTTAGTATCCACAGGCCTAGCAAAGTGCCAGGCACATAGTGCACAATTAATGATATTAATGATCATTGAGAGAGAGAGAAAAAGAGAAAGAGAGAAAGAGAGAGAGATTATTTCCTACTCTACTGACTTAATAGTTTCTTCTAGCCAGACATCCTTCAATTGTCTGCCCTACCAATGTGGGTATGTATTAATGGTCTCCAGGTCACAGTCATTCCAGGTTTGGCAGATCATACTTCTGACTAAGTCTTCTCAAGCTAATAGATTATACTAAAAGAAAATGGGCAATCGTCCACATACTTGTTAAAGGCAGTAGGGTTATCATTCTTCAAAGACCCACAGGCCTTCTTTTGGAGTATTTACATTTACGAAGATTTTGTTTTTTTGGCCAAAGGCACTTCTAATTGTTAAAATGCATGAGGAGCAGTGGGGGTAATGGTGGGAAGCCATTTGAAAGAGTTAAATGAGATAATATTTGAAAGGTGCTTTACAAACTTTAAAACCTATAAATGTGAATTCAAATTTTTATTACTATTGGTATAGCATTTTTGTACAAAGTACTATACTAGGTGCTGAGCAAAGTAAACAGCTGCTACCCACAGTGAGATTTCATTCACCTGGGAGGTTATGTACATATTTATGTGAATACAATATGAACTAACTCTAATGGGAGTGGACCTGAACATGATAATATTTAGAAGGTTTAAATTTGGAATCCTTCAAAAACTCAACCGAATAATCAGAGGATGAGGAAGTGGTGGAAAGATAGCAAATCATGTGGAAAAACAAAACAAAACAAAACAAAAAATTGATTTATTGTTGTTGATGCTGTTTTTCAATATTAGTGTGAAGTGATAGTCAGAAAAAAAACAAAACAAATCAAAACAAATAAAAACCTTAATGTGACCATGGACAGCATTTAATAGATCCATAGATTACTGAAAGAGTTAAAAGAACTGAGTCCCAATGTACTATGTTAATTGACTTCTGATGTACTATATTAATTTCTTGCTAAATACATTAAACATAGGCATAACCTTCCTATGAAATTTTAAGGAGATATTAATAAAATTTTTAAAAATGTCTGATGGAAGGTCCTAAGCATGGAAGACTGTCTAGAATGTCACGTCCAGGCAGGGCACTATAGTGAGAGAAATCGTATTTGAGGACATGGTGGGATAATGTCCTGGAAGGGGGTAAGACAATCAAGATAGAGGAACAACAAGGACATACCTTACCTATGTAACAACTTTGCTCAGGTGACAATGAGTCATCTCTGTACAATGAGTGTCCATATTTCTAAAATCCCAAGCTGACCACTGTAGGAAAAAACCCATTTTTTTCAACATCAATAATCTCCTGATGTTGCTAGTTGGGGGAAAATAATGGAATAACCTGAACTCAGAAGAACTAACTAGAGTTGGAGGTGATCCAAGGGGCAATGGAAAACATATTATGATGGACCTAAGCAGAAGGCAGCAGACTGTCAATGATAACTTGCGTATGAGAAATGCTATAAGAAATAACTGTGAGAACTGGTATGCCTGGAAAATACAGCCTCCTTGGGAAACCAGAAAGAGGAATATTGGACAGCTAGCTCATATGCTCCACTGAGTTCAAATGTGATCTCATACTATAGAGATAGAGATAGACATACACACATATTGGTATAATTCAAATAATCTCCTTCTAGAGATTTTTCCTGTTTCTCCCATTGAGCTCCCCCTACCCCCCATCACTGGGTGGTTATTTTGTATACATCCTATTGCCCATCGGGCTTAGATGGTATCACTTTTGTATTAGTATCCACAGGCTGTGTGTGTGTGTGTGTGTGTGTGTATACACACGTATACACACACACACACACACACATATATAGGTTATACATACATAGATATAGATAGATAGAGGTATAGATATATAGACATACTCACATACATACATACATATATGCATGTATGCATGTTCTCACTTAACATAAGGACCTTTCTTCAGACCTCTCCCTCTCCTGGTCTGGGGGTGGGGTAAGGGGGAGCTCCACATGACCTACCCCCTCCACCACTCTGCTGCCTAGCAGCCAGAGTCATTTCAGCACCTGGAGCAGAGGACCCCCAGTGAGGGGCTACACCCACTGCCTTCACAGCTGCTGTAGTCCCTGCCGCCTGTGGAGAGTCAGAGCCAGAGGTCCTGCCAACCCTTGCCTGGGAATTGAATTTGCATAATGCAAATATATTTAAAGTTAGAACTTAGTTGTAGCTTGTAAATGGATTGTTCTTCAGACTTCTATGTAAAGCCATTTTTATGTAATGGAAATATGTCCATGGATGTGAGGAAGGGCGGGAGGGAGGCACTCACCGGTGGAGGAAAGGGGCCGGCACACAGTTCACGGACACGTAGGGGCCCGGGACAGACACGTTGCAGGGGATGGCTGAAGGTCTCAAGCCAAGTCCTCCATCAGGAGATGGCAGCGGTGGTCTCTCCAGCTCATCCCTTCTGCTTTCGCTCGAGGGTTTTATTTTGAGGTTTGTTTTTATTTATTTTTTGGGGGGGGGATATTTGGAGGGAGGAGGCTAGGGATCAAGGGGCAGACGCGGGGCTGGGATTGGGGAGAGCACAGTATTATACAGTAAAGTTAACATAAGCCTATTTTTTTTTTGAAATGCCAATTTCTTTCAGAATTTTTTAAGTAAAGTCAAATTTGCTTAATGTGAATTTGCATAATGCCCAAACTGTCTGTACACATAAATGTATACATACCCATGTGCATGCACATATGAACATGTATATGTATATGCATATAGATGTATGGATGGATAGGGTGTGTGTGTGTGTGTGTGTGTGTGTGTGTGTACCCTACCTTTCAGGCTATCCATGATATATTAGGAGAACTAGAGAAATACTTCCAGTGTGTTTGATGGATCATCTGTAGAAGATTTATAGGGGTTATGGAGGAGGAATTTAGAGAAGTGCATGGACAATTGTGAGATTGTGGAGACATTACAGTATGGGAGTAGAAAATGAGTCAGAAGGAAATTCGAATTTGTAGAACTTAACATAATGCAGAAAATGCTGCTTTTCCATAGGGACAAGTATGCCTAGGAACACAGGATTTGGATTCCAAGACATGAGTCATTCATTAGCTAGAGTTCTGGAGGTAATGTGGTACAGAGGAAAAAACACTCTAGAGTCAGAGGACATGGATTAAAATTCTGACCCTGAGGCATCCTCCCTCTGTGACCTTGGGCAAGAAATTTAACTTCCTCAAATCTTTGTTTCCTCAACCATAGAACAGGAAAGGTGGACTAGATGGATTCTGAGAGCCCTTTCAGCTCTTACTGAATAATCCTTAGAAGACGATTAACTTAAGTGCAGTAAGAAATTGGAAAGAGCAGCAAATATGAAATCTTATTTCCTTTTAAGGTCAATTCTGGAATCCCCAATGTCCTCATCTGTAAAATAGGGTTATGCACAATCATAAGGCAGAGTTACTTATGTGGAAGGACGCAAGGGCCAGAGAAGACAAGATAAATGAAAGACCTGGTGTACATGACAGACTCTTTCTAGCACAGTGTGGTTGACATGGTTCCTCAACAATTACTTAAAGGGTGGGCTTTTTGTCACCACAGGATATGAATAGCCTTCTTTTCTCAGTTCACTGATATGATAAAAAATTAATTAAAAAAAATATCCCTTTGGGGCTGGCTTAATCTTACCTGTTAATATTATTGCCTTCACTATTTCAAGACTATAATTTCAACCCTAAACAATTTAATTGCTTTTCTTTCTGTTCTTCTGAATTTCTTAACATATATACACACCACATTCTTAACCATTGGCACATGCATACCCATAAAAACATACCTGCACAAAAACAATACATATAAACAAAAACACACAATCTCAAAAACATATATTACAGTGAACATATACAATCTCATTACCCCCTCAGACCTATGCATGTCTAGACAAAAACACCTTTACAGAAAAATACACATGCATCCCTATACAAATGCATACAAACACATACACAGATTCCTTTAAACCCACATACATGAATAGTAACACAAAATTTCATTGACTACAGACACATATACCTCCACACACGTCAACATATACAAACTCTATATAATCACGTGCATATGAACACACAAGCACCATCAATCTACCACACACAAATACATGTGTACATATACACATAATCCTACACAGATAGACACTCTCTGTACCTCTCACAGAAGCAGACACATACACACCTACATAAACACATCTATATATGTGCCTTGACTCCTTATGTCAATTCTCTAACAGAGCTGACCCAGGTTTCATCCTTAACCGCTCAGTTACCTAAAACAAACTGAATTACTGGAATCTTTCCAGCCATAAATGATCCCTCCTAAGCTCTCCCCTCACCTTTTCTTTAACACAGACCTCTTTTTAGTGGTAATTGCTCAGCTTGAAACTGTTCCTGACTCCCTATGCCCTGAACTTAACAAACTGCCAAGGCAACCAGGAATGACTTTGGAAGGCCATTTAGAAAACCATTAATAGGTCCTAATCCAGACGGACTAATGGCACCAGAGACCACAGAAGAGCAGGGAGTTCCATCTAGAATGGGGCATAGTGAAGCCAGGAAAACAGAAAAGAAAGGAGGCAATCTTTGAAGGTGTCTCCGTGTCCCTGTGTCCCTGGAACAACTAAATAGCAGTTCTGCTTGGGCCGACTTAGGAAACTTCAGTCCTGTTGTCTCTAGCATCTTTATTAGAGATAGACCTTTATGAAGTCAGTCACAATAAATCAGGCTTATATAAAGCTTTATCATGAATAAACTACTTTGATCATGACTACTTGTAAAATAGGTAGTTTAAGTATTGTCATGAGCATTTTAATCAATTAAGGCAGAGAGGTGAAGTCACTTGCCAATAACTGGAAAATGAAGGACTAGAGCCCATGTCAATTAACTCTAAATTCAGAGATCTTTCTATCTCATCCAACTCTTAGATCCATAGAATGTTAGAACTGAAAGAACCTTAGCATATAGCATGTTATAACATACAGCCCACCATGGCAGTGCTAGAAGGACCATAAAAAGTAGAATGTTATGTCTGGAAGGGACATGAAATACTCACATTTATAGCCCAATAACATTTAGCTATAATACTTTAGGATGGGCACCCACAGATGGAAATATAAAGTTCTTAGCATCTGAGGCTCTTGGGGATGTGGGATTCTGGCTAGCATTTCGGGGCAAGGGAGAGAAAAGAGTACAGAGGGTTCTAGAATGTGCTACCCTGTCCCTGGATGGTCACTCATTTGAAATTCTATGAAAGAGACATTTAGGATGGTTTGAAGGATTGGTTTACACAATCTCTAATGTCCGTTCCAGCTCCAAGATTCAATGATTCTAATATAGGATAGTAAAAACTGGAAAAATGTTTAAAATAATGAATGTTAGAACAATTAGTTGGAACAGAGTTTAGATATCTCTTAGTTTGACTTAATCTTTTTACAGATTTGAAAACTGAGGCTCAGAGAGTTGAAATTTCTTGCATATCTAGTAAGTATAGGAGCAGGTGGGGAGAATCTCACGCATCACAAGGGCTATAAGACTGGTTAGTGAGTAGCCAGATTGAAAAAAAAATAAATTCATTAGCGCACCAAGGAAGAGGGCTTAGGCTAGGAATAACCTCAGCTTCTTGGGGCACAAATTGAGTTTTTAAAGCTCTTTTAGAGTTCGTGGCCAATCGGTGATATTCCACAGCAAGATAGAAATGAGGGGAGTGTGCAAGCTTCGTGGTCATATCAGTCACCTGCTAAAGGTCAGGTTGGTTTCTGTGGGAAATACATTTTTTGAGATTAGTCTGATCAGAATTACCTGTATTGACAGGAAATCTCTAAGATGGTAGAGACCCTTTTTAAAATAAAATCATTCTTGTTCATCTTGTTGGCACCAATAGGGAGGGAAGTAAAGTGTAAACCCCATAGTTTTATTCCTTTAGTTTTAGAGGTTACTTTATCTGGGGAACAAATGTTTTCCCCAAATTCGTAAACATGGGCTCATTCCCCTCCTCTACAAACCCAACTTCTCAGATTCTATGTCTAATGTTCTTAACAGTACACCACACTGATCATTTATCCATAGAGTGTCAGAGCTGGAAAAAACCTTTGAAAATAGAATTTTTGAACAAAGAATATAGCATAGGAGAGCTGGTGGCATGGGGGCCACATGAAGAGGAATAGGTCTTTAGATTACAGTCTTTTAGATTATCCTGGACCTGTAAATTGAGATGGGGAAAATTGCATTTTATTTCAATATAATTTGTTTCCTATATATTTTATTTTATGTGTTTAAAAATATTGTCCTGAAAAGGGGTCCAAAAGCTTCACTAAGCTTCTAAAGGGGTCCATCACACACACACACATACACACACAAACACAGACACACACACACACACACATACATGCCATTAGTGCTGATCTAATCCAACCCAAGTGAAGTGATTTCTGTTCCAAGATCATGAAGTAAACAGAGCCAGGTGAAGCTTGTACTTAGCTCATGGAGCAAAGCCTTTATCACTCAGTTTCTTCTGAGTGCCTGATGCCTACCCTTTTTCCATGTACTGTATGATGCTAGAAAAGCATGTGTGTGTGAAAGAATTCCCTGTCCTCGAGTAGCTTAAAATCTCCTGAGAGATGAGACTGAGCCTGAAGGCACTAAAGTAAGATCTCTATTGACTGGGACTGGTAGAAAAGAGGTAGATTCTTGTGCCAGAAGACAATGTAAACAAAAGTACTATAAAGGATTACAATTTATTGATAAGCAGTGAGTTCTGCTTCACTGGAAATATTCAAGAAGTATCTAGAAGACCTTTCTGTCAGTAAGACTGTAGATCAAAGTTTGTTGGCCTTTTTTGTCATGGACCTCTCTGGAAGTCTGGTTGAAGCCTATGGACTCCTTCTCAGAATAATGTTTTTTAAATGCCTGAAATAAATTACATAGGATGACAAAAGAAACCCAACACACTGAAATACAATTATCAACACATTAAAAAAAATTCCCTAGATCTCATCTAAAGAACTGCTGTTGTAGAAGGTTGGGAGATTAGACTAGATGCTAAAGTGGAAATGGCCTTGAATTGGAAGTTAAAAATTTGGGTTTGAATTCTGGTTTTATGCCTTGATATCTCTAGGATCTTCTCCTTCTGGGCCTCAGTTTCTTCCTGTGAAAAATGAAAGGGTTGATGTAAACAAACTCTTCTAGTCCTAAATCCTTTGACCCTGTGGCCTCCAAGGACCCTTTAAATTCTAAGATCCTGTTATTTACATGTAAAAAACAAGTAGAGACCAGTTCAAGAGCATATAAAAGCAGGTGCAGTTTGTGTAGGGGGAAATACTCTGAATGGAGAGGGAGCAAGGAACAGAAAGCACTCCCCAGATAGAAGCAGACCTGCTGAGTAGCCACACAACAAAATGCAGGATAATGAGCATTTTATTTTGCCTCCTGTTCCTTTCCCCTCCCTGGGCCAAATTTAATCCTCAAAGGTTAATGCTTCAGAATAATGTTAGTGACCTTTTCATTGGTCCTGTTTCAGCCACTTAGAGTAAATTGCATTCTCTGCTGTCTGAAAGGTATTCAGATGTGTCTAGATTGAGTTTGAGAGAATTGTAGGAAATTCAAGTCATGGAGACAGGAAGGCCACATAAGAATACAACAGACGTAGGTAGTGTAGTCAAATGGTTTGGGGAGGAGGAGGAAGGATTTACAAGCCAAGATAGCAAACTCCCCTCTTTCTTTATCACCCTGGACCAATCACTTATGAAAGAATAATAAATCATATATTGAGTACTTATTTGGTACCAAGCACTGTACTATTTTCTCTGGATCTCAGTTTCCCCATTTGTAAAATGGGAATAGTAATACTTGTACTTCAAAGGATTGTTGTGAGGAGAATGTTTGTAAGCCTTAAAGTACTCTAGAAATTCAAGTCATTATCTCTGTGGAATCGAGGTAATAATCCCTTTCCTGCCTTACTCACAGAATTATTGCCCCAATCAAAGAAGATAATGGATGAAAACCACTCCATAATTGCAAAGTGCTACGTAACTGGGAGCTATTATTCCAGCTGACTGTTAACTAATCCTTGCTAAACAGTCACAGAACCTCAGCACTGGGTGGGATCTCAGAGATTATCTTCTTTGATCTGTTTGATTTATAGATTCTAAATGTTGTAGGATCTCCCTGGAGGAAGAAATTGATGCCAGCTGGTTAGACAAGCATCGCAGGAGTTAAAGCAGGAAAAAAATCTTTGACATGATGTTTCAGTTCCCCCATACAGCAAATAAAGAAATTGAGGCCTAGAAAAGTGAAATGATTCTCTCAAGCTCACACTTAACATTCAGATCCTCATCTTCCACCACAATAACCAGTGTTCTTACCACTATATCACATAACATCCGTGACAGAGGAAACTGAGTCCCAGGGAGATGAAAGAACCTGACCAAGCTCATCCTTGGCTTTCCAACCCAAAGTCTCCCAATTCTGCACACTGTGCTCTTTCTCCTATATACCACACTGCTCTTGACTTCATGTCCTATTAGGGCAAGTTAGAGAAAACGGGAAGGGTTAGCCTGGAGAAGAGAAGACTTAGGGAGATAGGATATTTGTCTTCAATTATGTGACAGTGCTGTCCCACAGAAAAGGATTAGATTTGCTCTGCTTGGTCATTGAGGGCAGATCTAGAAGCAATGCATGGAAGTTGCAATGAGATAAATTTAGGCTAGATGTAAAGAGGTAGGAAGGGGTAGGTCTTTCTAACAACTAGGGGAATCCCAAAGGGAAATGAGTCATTTAGGGAGACCATTAGTGGGTTCTCAGGGGTGTTGTGAGGCTCAGATGAGATAAAGGATGTAAAGCACTTTGCAGACTTTAAAGTGCTGTATAAATGGTTAACTGCCAGTCACCAGGCCTCCAGTATGGCGATGACTTCATTCCCTGAGCTCCTTCTGAGCTCAAGTAATATTTATATAGCAATGCAAGCGCATACTTATAAATATTTAACAACCTGGCTCTTTGGGGGGAGCACACGGGATGTATGTACCCACTTTTAAGTTAAAACCAAATTATTAACATTCCTTAAGTCTCGAAAATCAACAAAGCAATAAATCAAGCCCGATTTGTAATGACTGCAGATTTCTCAGGTGTAAATGCCCACAATGATTTAACAATCAGCTCTCCCAAGCTAGTTAGAGCTGACTTCAGCATGCTGCTGTGGGTTCCCTTCACTCCAGGTCTACAAGTAAAGGTTGGATGACCACTTGTCACAAATGATGTTCAGGTCCAGGGTGGACTAGATGAGCTTGGAGTACCCTCCCCACTGTGAGATCATGATTCTGTGACTTCTGGTCCAGGCAGAGAAAATACAATTGTGTTCAGCCTTTGGAAGAATGGAAAGCTGCTGGTGAGCCAGTGTTTGCTGGACATGAAGATGTCTCTGACCCTTCTGTGACAGGATGAGATGAGTAACACACAACTCATTACCAGAGATTTTCAACCATGCACAGCACTCATTCTTAGTTTTATTACTTTTTATTCCTCCAGCCTCTGGCACTTCAGCTTTTCAAGTTCCAGCCCCCATTAATTGGTAGATCTCCCACTGATTCCTGATTAGCTGCCTGTGATTAGCATTTAATGACTTCATTGGGTCCCTCACTGATGTGGATGAGTTGCAAAACTGCCTACAAACTGCTCAAACAGAATTACATTTTCTCCAGCCCTGAAGATATCACTTAAACTCTGGGTACACAACGCTCTCTCTTGCTCTCTTTCCTCTTCCCCATAGCCTCCAGACTGAGCTGCAGAGAAATGAGCAAGGGAACTTATGACCCAGCTCCTGGCTGCTAGAACAGATGTAAAGAGGAAAGGGATAGGAGCTGACAGACAGGTTCCTTAAGGAGGTAACCACCAAGGCACTTCCTCACCTGCTGAGATTGGAGTGAGTTTGGCATTAGAAGCTTGCAGAAGGCAAAGCTCTCAGACCCGTCCTTAATTAGGGGAAAATACCACCTTCTAGACAAGAGCTGCAAAACATTCACCATTCCCTTTCACACACGGTAGGACAGACAGGCCCACTTATATGAGGGTTGTGAACCTGAAGTTCATTGTTAAGTTCATTGTCTGGTCTTTAGAAAGCATTTTCCTATAGGAACAATTTTATATAGAATCATAGAATATTAACACTGAAAGTGACCAGAGAATGTTATAACTGGAAGGACCCTTAAAACATAAAAGATCAGAGTTGGAAGGGAGCATAAAGGTCACATAATTTAACTTCTTCATTTTACAGGGGCAGAAACTAAGGCACAGGTTAGTGAATGACAGAGCTAGGAATAGAATCCCGTTTTTTCTATATTCCAAAATCCGTGCTCTCTTCACTATGCTACCTTAATATAACAGGTGGATTCCAGGGCTATCCCACAAAAGACACAGGCAACTATTTGTGTATATGTGTACTATATATGTCAGTCAACAAATATTTGTAAATGCTTACTATGTGCTGGTGATACAGTCAGGTCACAAGCATTTGTTAAGAAGTAAAAATACAGGGGGCAGTTAGGTGGTATAGTGGATAGAGCAACAGCCCTGAAGTCAGGAGGACCTGAGTTCAAATCTGGCCTCAGACCAAACATTTGACACTTACTAGCTGTGTGACCCTGGGCAAGTCACTTAACCCCAATTGCCTAAAAAAAAAAGAAAAAAAAGTAGTAAAAATACAGACCTTCTCTACAAGAAGCTCATATTTTAATGGCAGAAGGAAGAAAAGCAAGGTTGTATAGGGAGTACGAAGAAAGTACGTGTGCAAGGACATGGTGATTTAAAAAAAAAGGCCAGAGTCAAGAATAGCTAAAGTGAACATAACTGGCCTGGGTTTCTCCTGAAGGTAAAGTGGAGGGAGGGGAGAGGAGCAGTCCTTACATAACTGACCAATCAGAGGAAGGGCCTACTGTGCAGGGGAGGGGTGGTTGGGGAGACAGCTTATAGAAGAAGGATGCAGTAGCCGAGGGATCTTCAGAAAGCCAAAAATTCAGTCAGTTTACCAAAAAAGCTGAAGTTCTCATAGAGAGAGACAATATGTAAAAAGACAACAAACAAATAAAAAACAGTATATATAGCATAAATAGAAGGTAATCGCTGAGCAAAGGCACTGACAGTGGAGGACAGGGGCTAGCGCCTGAAAAGACCTCTGGCAGTCCAGAACTCAGTCTTGAAGAAAGTCAGGAAGAGGAGGGAGAACACTCCAGATATGAGCAACGACCAGTGGAAAGGCAAGGGGTTGGGAGATGAAGGGGAGACTGAGTGTTTTGTGCCAGAAATATCTAAAGGACAATATGGATGGATTTGAGAGTATGAATAAGGTGTAAGAATACTAGAAAGGAAGGGATCACACTGTGAAGGGCTTTTAAAGCTAAACATGGGATTTTATATTTGATCCTGGAGGTAATAGAGAGCCACTGGAGTTTATTGAGCAGTGGAGCGACACCGTCAGCCCTGTGCTTTAGGAAAATGTCTGTCTGCTGAGTAGTTCAGACAGGTCTGTGATATCCCTGGTGCAGAGAATTTCAGATAAGGAAACTTCCTCTCTGTTTCTGTAACTTAGAATCTTAAGAAACTTACCTTGGGAACTTTTGGAGGTTAAATGACCTCGTGGAGAATTATTCCTATAGCCAGTATCTATCAGAGGTAGTACTGAAAGCCTAGTACTCTGGATCCCGGGCTAGTTCTTTATCCAATATTATACTCTGCCTTTTAGTTAAAACATTGTAATATACTATAAAATGAATGTTTCTGTGGGGAAATACAATGAAATTTAAAGGTATGGTGTAAAAAAAAAAACATGTTTTTCTTCTTTTTCCTCACTAGAGTAGGATTGAGGTAATACACACACACACACACACACACACACACACACACACTTCTTGATCACTAGTTTGTTTCCGGAGGGTTGGGTTAGTTGAAAAGTGGAAGTAGGAACTTCTTGTCAGGAAAGGCAGGTCTGAGTGACAAGCCTGGAAGTGGGGGATAAGTAGATGTTCTGGGCTTGGAACTTTCTGTAACAGTAATTCCCTGGGGACCATCCTTTGTCTTAGCAATGAACCCAGTCACCCCTTTACTTCCACTGGCCCCAGAGACTGGCCTGCTTAATTCCTTTGCACATCGCCCTAACCCGGCCGATGCCTGTTTACCACAATGCCTGGCACATAGGAGGCACTTAATAAAAGTCTTTTGAATGACTGTTTGATACTGACAAGATATTGTCACTACCATGGTCCCCTGAATAATACACACACACACACACACACACACACACACGCACAAACACACATATACATATACACATATTATACATGTATATATGTGTATTGTGTCCACATATATATTAAAAACTGAGATTTTGTAAGGATGTTTTCTGATGGTAACTGGATATATTAGCAAGGTCAATGAAGGTCCTACTGCTTCCCAACCCACTCTTCTATTTTCACTTAGAACCAGTAGGGAAAGACATGTAAAATGTTTGTTGAGTGGAATTCTATCATCCATCATCTAGTTCCATGCAGATATTTGGGAGGAAAAAGGCCTAGAACATTGAAAGAAGTCACTCAGACTCATAGAAGTATGAAGTCATAACTCAAATGTAGGTCCTCTGATTATTAAGTCCAGGTGTTATTTTGTGTACACCATGTTTATCTAATTAATGTTAGTTTCTCTAATGGTACTTGTACAGAGAGGACTCAAGTAAGATTCCTCACACTTCCAAGAAAAAGAGAAGTCGACTCAGGCAATCAGGTAAAAGGTAAAACAAATTCCAAAATGTTGTGAGACTTGTCCAACAAACCTAGAGGGGAAAAAAGTGCTGTAGGAAAAAAAAAATAAAATTGTTTCTTTTTTAAAAATAATTTCCCATATTACTTTCCGTGTTCCCCTACCCCGTCAGAGAAGGTACTTGGAGGCAGAAGCCCCAAGTTTGAGCCCCAGCTGCTACTTAGCTGTGGCAGTTCACTGTCCCTTTCCATGCCTCACTTTTTTATTTCTAAAATTCATAAAATAATGGGGTTGGATTAGCTCAACACTCTTCCCTAATGTCCCTCAATTTTCCCTCAGTGTGCCCTGAATTGTATGTAACTCACACTTGCAATCGTGCCAATGCGTGTTTCCCTACTCTACTGTAGTGTTGTCATTTTGAACATTCAGTGTTCAGCCAAGAATAATACTGAACAATAAGCAAAAAAAAAAGTTTTATAACCACTGGACTAAATGATCTCTAAAGACCCTGCTAGCTCTAAGAGTCTATAAATATGAGGTTGTATCAGGTTGAGGATCAAAAGAAACACAGACTAGGAAAGAATTTGAGGACATGAGTATATAGGGGCATTTGCCAAAGTCACTCAACAAGGAAGGGAAAGCAGCTTTTATAATCTTAAACGTGTTATAGCTTGTTTTCAACTTCTTTATCATTCAGCCACTGTATAGAACTATAGTAAATTAAGGTGGCAACAAATTGATGAAATGCACCAAATTGCATTTTCTTCACTGAGCTGAATTAAAGTTTCCATCTCAGCAAATGAAGTCATTGGAGGTTCAACCAGGCACAGTCCCTGGGGGAATCAATGATGCACTCAAAGCAAATCAGAGACTAAACACAGCTAGGGTTACATGTGATGTTTGCCAGAAGCCTGCAAATCAGCTGAGGTCCGCCCAGCCCGAGATTCTGGCTGATTGGAAGTCTAGCTTCTCTGGCCTTACACAGAATCCCAAAGAAATATTCCAATAAACACTACTCCCTAATGGAACTGACCCATGGTGAAATTGTGAAGTAAGGAAGGTAACCTACCCATTTCTATCAGGCCCCAAATTCTCCACCAACCCATGAATAACATCTAATCCATATGTGAGCACATATATCCTCTAAAGCATGTCTTATTGTTATCCAATCACTACTAGACTAAGATTGTGTTATCTGTTTAATCTGTTATGTACTTTGTTGATTCATATTGAGCTTAGAGTCCACTAAAGTTCCCAGATCTTTTTATGTTTCCTCCCATGGTTCCCCATGAACCGTTATCTGTCCAGATTGTCCCCATTACATGCTTGTAGAGTCGACCCACTTACAGGCCTTTCTATTTTTGACTTTTGGATTTCATCTAAAGGGTTTTGGTTAGACTATTGCTCTAGCCTCCCAAGGTAGATATTTCTGAATCCTGATTTTGCTGTCCAGTGTGTTAGTTGGCCCTTTAAGCTCACTGTAATCAGCTGGACTCATTCGCAGGACCAGTAGTCTCTGTAGTAGGACCAACATTGCTGGTAGTCTACAGGGAAAGCAGAATTTCCCTCATTCTTGGCAGTCAGCTCTATTTTTCTCATTTTGAAGGAGAGTTAAAGAGAAAGATAAGGGAGTTGGCTTTAGATAATAACTTCTGCTCTCCCTCAGATGTTGATCCAGTGCAAGGGTCAGAAGACATTCTTTTTCAGTCCTGACAGGATTCCCTTAGCCACATTCAGCTCCATCTCCCTTTGCCCTGACCTTGGACACTAAGTCGAAGGGCACCTCCTTTGGATCCCCTTGTCATGTTGGATCTTGGAAAGGGATTGTAAGTTCTTCTCCTGGGAAGAGACATCTCTGTCAGAATATCTGAAAAAGCATTTATCTTCCTGAAACACACACTAATCTGTCAAGCACAAGTGAAGATAAGAGAATGAGGGGGGAGCAAAAGTGGGAGAATGGAACCTATTTGCTCTGTTTTCTGGGTCTTCCTTGGGCAAGAAACAGCTAGCACAGCATATGTGTTGGTAATTATCCTGCTTTGGGGATTATTATTAATAATAATAATTATAGCTAGCATTTGTACAATGTCTTAATGTTTGCCAAAAACTTTACAATGTTTATTCCATTAGTCCTCATAGCAACCCTGAGAGGTAGATGCTATTATTATCCCCATTTTTACAGATGAGGAAACTAAGGCTGAGAGAAGTTAAATGGTTTGTCCAAGATCACATAGATAGTAGATATCTGAGGTTGGATTTCACAGGTTCATCCTTGTATCCATTGTGCCACTGAGGTTACTTATTTACCCAAATGCACTGCAGTTCATGTCTCCCTCCAAAGAAACAACCAGCTGTGACTATACCAAGCAGCAGGGTTGGCCAATCCTCATCATTCCTCCAGTGCCTACTGAGGTGGGGTATGTATTCTGGATGTTACACCAGAGGAAATAGCTCTCAAGTTGCCTTTTCCTTGACTCAATATTAATGATAATGATAGCTGCCACTTACATAGTTTACTATGTGTCAGGGCAATGTGCTAAGTGCTTTGCAATTATTATCTCCCTTGAGCTTCACAACTGCCCTGGTAATTAGGCGATATTATTATCTCAGTTTTACTGATGAGGAAACTGAAGGAAACAGAGGTTAAGTGACTTGCAGAGGGTCACATAGCTAAATGTCTCTGAGGCCACATTCACACCCAGGTCTTCCTGACTCCAGGTCCAGTGCTCTAACCACTGTACCAACCAGCTGCCTTTATATTGGAAAACAAACAAACAACAACAAGCAAAAAAACAATCAAACAAACAAACAAACAGAAGTTCTATGCTGCTTCCCAAGTTATAATTGCTCTGTATGGATGCATTGCAATCAGGAAATGTTAATTGTTTGTGTCAGAGGACAATCCTTCAATGAGTTAAATGCTTCCCTTCTATAAGTCGAGCTCTGGGATACTCATTGTGGGAGATACAAAGGAAACAGGAGGCAGTGTTGGCCTTCAGGAAGTTCACAGTTTTTAGTGAAGGCCAGACTCATCTAAATGAATTTTGGCCATCTTAACACACACAAGAAATAACTTGACATTATCTCCAAATCAAAAGTGATGTTTCTATACCTCGGTTACTCAATAGAGTTCAAATGGGAGCCACGTCCAGTTGTCCTGATCTATATCTGGCCACTGGATCCAGATGGCTCCAGAGGAGGAAGTGAGACTGGTGACCTTGCACAGCCCTCCCTCACTTAAATCCCTCACTTAGACATCATCTTCCTGATGTCATGATCCTCTTTGAGAAGGAAGGACACACAACAGAGTTCGAAAGGACTTTAGAAATTGCCTAGCAAATTCTACTCATTTTACAAATGAGAAAATAGACTCAAGGACAGATAAAAGGAGGAAGGGAGGGAGGGAGAGAGAGCATTCAGAACTCAAAATTTTAAAAAAAAGATCGTTATTAATTTTTACATGTAACTGGGAAAAATAAAATAAGAGAAAAAAAAACTCTTTTTAAATGAGAAAACTGAAGTCCAAAACTAAGAAATCTTTGCTAGTGACCTGCAAAGTGAGTCAAAACTAGAAATTGTGTCATCTGATTCATAGTCTGATGACTTTCTATTACATTAATCGATAAAACAATTCTTGCTAACTTGTTAGTTGATGTCACCCCTCTCAGGAAACAGATTTATATTTTGAGAGGAACCTTTAATGTCTTTACTCAAGTGTTCAACTCTGATGATGGAAATGTCAGGAATTATGGCAGGTGACTTGGGATAGATATTTCAGGATGGGTTCCTCAGATTAAACTACAACTGTCTCTGCTTAGTTAACTCATCTATTAAATGAATGGGTTGAGCTAGATGGCCTCTCAGGCCCCTTCTAGCTCTACTGTTCTAAAATCTCATGTTCTGCTTTAATTCAGCAAAAATTTGTAAAGCAATAATTATAGAATACACTATGTACTGGTGATAAAAATGTCACCTATGACCTATTGCATATCTCTCCACCCCAAGTCTCTGGAATCATATTGGACCAGTGTCAATGCTAGGGTCCTAACAAATTAGCACGTGTCTATCCTTTGCTTTTTTGCCCCCATTAAGTAGTAAAATTTCAGGAAAATTTGAATAAGATTTAAGTGTGGCTTGAGTTAGGTTTTCCCAAATGTAGGTAGCAGTGTCCACCACAAAGAAGACTTAAGGTGCAGAGAACTGACACCTTCCCCTTAACTAGTACAGAAATATAAAACATTCAAATAACGTATTTAGACTCAATACATTTTCCCTAGAAAATGTTTGTTGTTGTTGTTCAGTCGTGTCCACCTCTTCATGACCTCACGTTTTTTTGGTAAAGATACTGGAGTGGTTTGCCATTTCCTTCTCCAGCTCATTTTACAGATGAGGACCTGAGGTAAACAGGGTTAAGTGACTTGCCCAGGGTCATATAGCTAATAAGTGTCTGAGGTCATATTTTTTTTTCCTTTCCAGTTCACCCTCTTTTATTTTATTTTATTTTTTATGGTAATTTTATTTATTTATTTTTTGTTTTCAACATTTACTTCCACAAGATTTTGAGTTCCAAATTTTCACCCCATCTCACCCCTCCCCCCACCCCAAGATGGCATGCATTCTAAATACCTCTTCCCCTAGACTGCCTTCCCTTCTATCTCTCCCCCCTTCTCTTATTCCCTTCCCCTTCAATTTTCCTGTAGGACAGGATGGACTTCTGTACCCCATTTCCTGTATTTCTTATTTCCCAGTTGCATGTGAAAACTTTTTTTTAAACATATGTTTTTAAAACTTTGGGTTCCAAATTTTCTCCCTTCCTCCCTCCCCACCCACCCTCATTGATCAGACAAGCAATTAATACAGGTTATATATGTGCAGTTATGCAAAACACTACCATAGTAGACATGCTATGAAAAACTAACTCTATTTCCCTTAATCCTATACTGCCCACCCATTTTATTATTCTTTCTTTTGACCCTGTCCCTTTCAAGGATTACTCCCTTTCCCAATCTGCCCTCGTCTCTATCATTCCCCTACTCTCTTGTCCCCTTCCCCCCCTATTTTCCTGTAGGGTAAGACAGATTTCCGCACCAAATTGAGTGTGTATGTTATTCCCTCCTTAAGTCAAATACTATGAGAATAAGATTCACTCATTCCCTCTCACCTTCCCCCGTTTCTCCTCCACTGTAAGAGCCTTTTCTTTTCTGTTTGTTTTTTTTTGTGGGATAATTTACCCCATTCTACCTCTCCCTTTCTCCTTCTCCTAGTATATTCCCCTCTCACCCCTTAATTTTATTCTCCAGATATGACCCCTTCATTTTCAACTCACCCTGTGCCCTCTATCTATCTATCTATGTCTATATATATATACGTACATATAATTTTTTTCCCCTCCATCTACTCTAATACTGACAAAGGTCTCATGAGTTACAAATATCATCTTTGCATGCAGGAATGTAAACAGTTTAACCTTGAGAAGTCTCTTATGATTTTCTCTTTCTTGATTACCTCTTCATGTTCCACTGGAACCTTGTATTTGAAAATCAAATTTTCTATTCAACTCTGGTCTTTTCATCAGGAATGCTTGAAAGTGGTCTATTTCACTGAATGACCATTTTTCCCCTGCAGGATTAAACTCAGTAGATGATTCTTGGTTGTAATCCTATCTCTTTTGCTCTCCGGAATATTATATTCCAAGCCCTGCGGTCCTTTAATGTAGAAGCAGCTAAATCTTGTGTTATCCTGATTGTGCTTCCACAATACTTGAATTGTTTCTTTCTGGCTGCTTGTAATATTTTCTCCTTGACCTGGGAACTCTGGAATTTGGCTATGATATTCCTAGGAGTTTTCCTTTGGGGATCTCTTTCAGGAGTAGACCGGTGGATTCTTTCCATTTCTATTATGCCCTCTGGTTCTAAAATATCAGGACAGTTTTCCTTGATAATTTCTTGAAAGATGATGTCTAGACTCTTTTTTTGATCATGGCTTTCAGATAGTCCAATAATTTTTAAATTCTCTCTCCTGGGTCTATTTTCCAGGTCAGTTGTTTTTCCAATGAGATATTTCACATTGTTTTCTAATTTTTCATTCTTTTGGATTTGTTTTACAGTATCTTGATTTTTCAAAAAGTCACTAACTTCCAATTGCTCTTTTCTAATTTTTAAGGAAGTATTTTCTTCAGTAATCTTTTGGACTTCCTTTTCCATTTGGCCAATTTTGCTTTTTAGAGCATTCTTCACCTCATTGGCTTTTTGGACCTCTTTTGCCATTTGGGTTAGGCTATTTTTTAAGGTGTTATTTTCCTCAGTACTTTTTGGGTCTCCTTTAGCAAGCTGTTGACTTGTTTTTCATGATTTTCTTGCATCACTCTCATTTTTCTTTCCAGTTTTTCCTCTACTTCTCTTACTTGCTTCTCAAAATCCCTTTTGACCTCTTCCAAGGCCTGGTACTGATTCATATTTTTCTTAGAGGCTTTGGATGTAGGAGCTTCAACTTTGTTGTATTCTTCTGGTTGTATATTTTGATCTGCTTTGTCACCAAAGTGAGATAATATAGTCTGACTCTTTTTGCGAGGTTTGCTCATGATCCCAAACAATTACTTGAGTTTTAAACTCTTTGTTAAGGTAAAAGTCTGCTTCCAATGTGAGGAGTATACTGTCCCAAGCTTTGGGGGTTTGTATAGCTGTTTTCAGAGCTACTTCTAGGGACCTGTAAATTTTCAGTTCTTCCAAGGTGGTATGATAAGGGGCGAGGTGTTTCCTCTCCACCACCACGACAACCTCCACTACACCAGCGTTCCTTCTCTCCCCAGGACTGCCCCTCAGAACTGTGACCCAGATCCAAGTAGCAATAAAGCAAGAGATTCCTGCCTCAGCACTGGCAAAGAGATCCCTGCAATCCCCCTCTGATCAATCATTCAATTCTCCCTCAATCTGTGGGCTGGAAGCTCAGGAAAAAGCCACAGTCCCGGGCCATGCTCAAGACTTGCGGCTGAGACCTAGCTCCCCTCTCACCGCAGTCACAGACTTTTCCCACTGACCTTCTAAGTTGTCTTTGGCATTCATGGGTTGAGAAGTCTGGAAACCACCACAGCTGTCAGTGATTCAGTCCTCTGAGGCCTGCTCCAGGTTCTCTACGGCTTGCGCACCCACGCCAAACTGCGTTCCTCTGCCCGCCCGGCCTGATATACCTTTCTGATCAACCATGCAGGCTGTCTTTGGCTGGAAATTTGTTTCACTCTGACTTTTTATGGATTCTGCTGCTTTAGAATTTGTTTAGAGCCATTTTTTTAGGTATTTGGAGGGCTTTGGGAGAGAGCTCAAGACAGTCACTGCTTTTCCTCCACCATCTTGGCTCCGGCCCCCATCTGAGGTCATATTTGAACTCCTGAAGATGAATCTTCCTGATTCCAAGCCCAGTGCTCTATCCACTGTACCACCTAGCTGCCCTAGGAAGATATAGACACTGTATAAGACTGGTGAATAAATTATGAACATTTTCCTCTCCCTTTAGACCTGAACCATCCATGCAAATGACAGCAATATAATGGATAGCTTAAAAGGCCCAGATCTCCTGGCCTCTCATAAAAAATCTCTAGTTCTTCATCCACTGAGGATCTTCTTCTTTGGCTATGGCTCAGTGGAGGAGTTTCTTTTCCTTCTGTGAAAAGAGTACTGGTAAGAAACCTCCCTCTGGAAGGCCAATGCACAACTCTTAATCTTGGCAACTCTCAAACTCAGGATTGCCCAGGAGCTAAGTAATACCCAACCTAGAAATGTCCATTCTCATGAATGCTAGTTCCTGACTCTTGCCCAGAAAGGGAGAAGAAAATCAGAAGAAGGCAAAGCAGGAACTAGACTTTCAGGCACTCCCCTCTGAGGCGTACCTGGACTGCTTGACATATGTTTCTCCTGTGAGTTGCCATTTTTGTTCTGAAGAGGAGGTGGGAGATCCTTACTTGCCTCCCACTGCCCCTCACCCTTATCCTTGCTGCATCCTGAACTGGAAGTCCCAGGTACATAAATATTAATAAGAAAAAAAAGGAAAAAAAGAGCTCAGTTCACAACTCACTTTTATGGACTACAGAGTGGGTAGCTCATTTGAGAGAAGTCCAACCTCCTAAGCTTAAGGCGAACATGAGGGGGCCATAATTGATGAAGTTCAATAAAAAGGGTATCAGGGGTGCCTTTTAATGCTTGCAGCAAAGTATACATTTGTAATTCCATCAAGTTGATTGCAGGATTCCTCCCTCTCCCCCTGCCCCAATTACTTTTCTTATACAAAGATATTAAAAAAAAAAAAGAGCTAGTCCCTACCCTCAAGGAGCTTACATTCTAAAGTAGCTCTGTAATTCCATATACTGACATCCTATGGACCAAGATCCATTACAGTTCTTTCGATGTTCTGTGTTCTCACATTCTCTATTCTAAAGCCCCCTTCCAATTTTGTATTGTGTATGGGGATCTAGTTCTACCAATGAGGGAGAGTACTAGATATAGGTAAAAATATAACCCTGGGAGTTGAACAGCTTTATTGAACAGCTAAATTATGGTAAGTGATTGAAAGGATTGGGGATAGAGAAAGAGGGGATGCACAGGAAGAAGAAAAGAGCTTGAAGATGAGGCTGAAAGCTGAGTTTCTCGAAAGTCTCTATTAAAGGGTAAGGAGGTGACTCTGAAGATCAAGGCTATGGCAGTTTCAAATATATTCAACAGATAAATATACACAGTTAGAGCTTTCAATTAGAAGGAAAAGGGCAAAGTGGGGGAGGGTTGTAAAAACTCGTCCAAGATGCTGCCTGGTGCCTTCACTACAGGCTTTGTTTCAGCCTTCATAATCAGAAATGGGTCACAAGTCATGTGAGAATGGTGGGTCCTAGGAAGATCAAACAGGCCTGATTGTAATGCCTCAATTAAAGTTCTCTCTGTAAGGCATGCAAACTCATGTTAGCCTTCTGCTGCCTGCTGGGTCAGGCACAGTCACAGGAGTCAGGGCTTCTTGGAAAGCTGGGGGCCCATGTCCCTATCATTAAGAGTTCCTTCCTGTTAATAAAAATAGTCTTGTCAGTGGGTAATGTGACCAGCAACTGACAATTGGCACCAACTGAAACATGGTGCACTGAGCTGGCATCTAGCCAGGGGCTGCCTGTCAAATCCAGATAAGGTTTCAGAGCTCAAAGTGTGGAGAAGAGAATTAATGTAGTTCAAAGCCGAGAAGGCGGAGGAAACTGAGTGTTAGACAATTTTCAGTATGTGTTTCACTTGGTAGATTTGGAGCTGGAAAAGGCCTTAGAGATCTTTAGTACAAACCCCTCATTTTATAGATGAGAAAACTGAGACTTAGAGAAAAGTGACTGCAGCTATGTGCCAGCATCTTCCTGAGTTCAAATCTGGCCTTAGGCACTTCCTAGTTATGTGACCCTGGGCAAGTCATTTAAGCCTGTTTACCTCAGTATCTTCATCTGTAAAATGAACTGGATAAGGAAATGACAAACCACTCCAGTATCTTGGCCAAGAAAACCCTGAATGGGGTCACAAAGAGTCAGACACAAAAGTGATTAAACAACAGCTGCAACAACAAGAGATAGTAAGGAACAGAGCCAGGAATCGAATCCTGGCCCTGAGACACCAAATCCAATATTCTTTCCACTTCCCACAGAGCTTCTCATAGTTTCTTTGTGTCTCGTGAGTCTGGGGAAATGATACAGGTTCATGCTAAAGGGCAGCTAGATAATTCAGTGGATAGTGTGCTGGACATAGGATTAGGAAGACCTGGGTTCAAATCTAGCCTCAGACACTAGCTGTCTTACCCTGTCATTTAATCTCTGTCTCCTTCATCTGTAAAATGGGGATGACAATAGCACCTACCTCCCAGGGTTGTTGTGAGAGAAAGATTGAATTAATATTTGTCAAGGGTTTTTCAAACTTTAAAGCACTATATGAATGTTAGCTATTAGTAATATTATTGGAGTGTTATGAGAAGAAGGACAATGGATTGGAAGCCCTTCCTTTCCTTCATGCAGTGGTTAGTTAATTGTGTAGGAATTGGATTGACTGGACAATTAAAAAGGATTGACCGGGATTGTAGATAATACAGGATAAGTCTTATACCAACTGCCCACTGCCTATAGTGCAGAGGCTTCAGGATACAGCTGTGGACAGTTACCAAATACTCCCTAAGCCTACATAGCAGTTACTGCTTATCCAAAAGCAATGAGGTCATCTCTATTTTTATAGAGATTTTTCTGGCTTGGGAGATTCTCCCATGATTATCATTTGACCAGCTGTATTATTTTATTTTAGCTTTGCTAAGGCTTTATCAAAAGTGTTTGTCAAAGACTGGAGGGATTGATTGAGGACCTGGCATCCCAAAGGTCTATTTCCATCTAGTATCTGGGGATTGCCCTTTTATGTAAATGTGTTTTCTTCTGGCTCATCAATACAAGCACTGGTTCCAGGTGGAGAAATATCTTATCATCTGCATCCTCAGAGTATGTCTGTCCTCAACCAGATCACAAGAATCTAGGGGTTCTTAACCTGGTGTGCACAAACCACTGGATAGATTTCAAGAGGTTTGTGTAGTTGAATGAGAAAAAAAAATACATCTTAATTTTCACTAACTTTTATTTGTAACCTGATATATTTTATTCTATGCATTTAAAAGCATTTTTTCTGAGAAAGGGCCCACAAGCTTCTCCAGTCTGCCAAAGGAGTCCATGACACAAAAAGGTTAAGAACCCTTCCACTAATCTGTGTATGTCTGGTTTTAAGAGTCCAGCCCTGACAAGGTCCCTGAGGTGTCAGTTTCTGGATGGGAGTCCGGTCCTTCTCCATCTTAAGGCCCATTAGGCATTGCAGGACTAGTTGGGCCATGCTGTTGGAGCCTCTGTTGAAATGATGGATTGTGGCCCCATTACTCTGGTGCCTACCCACCATAGATCTTGGTCACAGATCCCACAGCTGCATCACCTCAGAGGTGCAGGTGACAAGCCATGGAGGCAGCCCCTGGGTAGAACCAGTTCTCATTGTGGAGTGACAGTTCCTTATGTTTAGTCAATTTGACGTGTCCACTCATTCAGGGACTTTCAGCTTCCCTGACTTTTTGATAAAGGTAATTAAGATTTGAATATATTGAGACACTTATGTAACATGTAACAGTTAACAAAAAAATCATCTAGCCTTAGCAGAGGCACAACTTTCAGACCAGATACAGTCAGAGAGGATACATCTTTGATTCAGCTGAACTCATCTTCCCTGCTTCTGGGCTGCCCACGATGGTCTGCTAGCCTGAGAAGGCGGCTAGAGCTTCTCATGGCCAGGCTTTTTTGTACTTAGGTTATCACTGAAACTGTTTTCCCAGCCTGAGCCTTTACTCTCCTTAGGCAACTAAGGATCAAGGACAATTTGAATACCTCTTTAAGGACAAGGCTAGCCAAGCCTGCCTAGGATAGGGGCTCAGGATATTGTTCCCACCATACTGGTTGTGACAGGAGACTATTAGGAGAATGATCTGAGTAGATCAGGTTACTATTGTATAGGTGGAACTCAAGAGGACTGGGCCCATAATCCATCTGGCTAGACATATGTCTGGAAGCTCTTTGAGGAACTACCTGTACGTAAGAGCAAGTGAGATGTACTGGGAATGAGACAACTTTCTAAACAGCATCATTCGAAATTTGGTACCCTTACGATCATTTTGTAAACAATACATTATTTCTCTCAAGGTGTACAGAATCAATTTAATCAGGGTCAATCTATCATATGAACAGAATAAATGACTGCCTACTTGTTGACAAGCCTACCGAAAACACACAAACAAAAAATAAAATAAAATAAAAAGACAAAAAAACCTGCTCCCTTCCTGACCAACCTGCCTCTAGTCCTGAAATTCCTCCCCACTCCCATTAAAGTTACTCCTTTAGGTTAAGGCACTAAAGGAAGATGTTAAAATATAAATGTGGTTCCTAAAAGGGAGAGTATATTTAAAGAGCACTAACACGTATTAGTACATATCTATTTAGCAGGGTATTTATTCACGGATATGCAGCATAATATATTGGAGAGTGATCTAGATTTGTGTCTTTTTCACTATGATTTACTAGTCCCATGACTATCAACAAGTCATTCCATTTCTATGAGCCTCAGTTTCCCCATCCATAAAATACAGTCATTCGAGCAGACAACATTTAAGGTCCCTTATATCTTTAACATTCTGTGTTCTATGTTATAATATTCCATTTTCTAAGGTTTTTCCCACCTCTAACAGTCTATGTTCTAGGTCCTCTTCTATCGCTGACATTCTGCATTCTTACATTTTGTGTTCTTAGGCCTCTTCTAGCTCTGATGTTCTCTATTTTAGCATCTTATACTCTGAGGTCTTCCCTTATCTAACTTTCTATGCTCTAACGTTCCATCTATAATCTAATATTCCATGGTTTGGGAATTTCAAGGAACAAATATTAATGACGTAGCAGATGTTATGAAAGTATCAGGTGTTAAAAAAAAGGTTGGTACGATTTGAAATCAGGTGAGCTTTCAAAAAAAATACAGTGTTGGCAAGTTGGTTAAATGTGCATGAGGCAATGCAAAGTAAGATGCAAAAGAGAGAGGGACATCTTGATTTGGCCCAGAATAGCATTTCTGGGTACCTGGCAAAGAAAAGTGATACGTTTCTACCATATGCCAGATGGAGCCAAGGAAGGGATCAGAGAGAAAATTCAGGTCATCTAATTGATGAACCTTTCATTTTCCCTGATGATAAGCAGTCAGGCATCTTTATTTATTGAAGCAAAGTGAATATTGTCTACCAGGCTGGGTTTAAATCTGTCCTTTGTAGCCTTTAACTTAAGAACTAACTATAGCAGTCTAAACCTGGGTTAAAGTAAAATAAAAACAACAAGAATAACAAAAATCTTTCAATGTTCCAGCTTCAAAAAAGCCCATTCATCTTTCAACAGACAGACTCAGCTCCAGGAGTCTGGACATCTCCGTAGTAAATAAGAGAATCAAACCCCACACACATACACAGCAGACAAAGTGGTCTCTATCCCTTTGTTCTCTCTTTAAAACCTAACTATAGAAACACAAATACACACACCCATTTCAAACTGTTTTCTCAAAGGAAACAAGTCTCATTCTCTAGTGTAGTGTCGGGAGGTACCACCCTTTCAAAGTTCCATTTTTGCAAGCAACTAGTGACTTGAAAGGACCACTTGAATGTAATTTGCTTGAGCAAACCCACCACACAATAAGACTCAGTGAATAGCTCATTCCCTACAGAGTTCCCCCAACTTCCTTTGCTTCTTAGTTTTGGGAGAATTAGAGGAAGGGGACACAAAGTAGCATAAACCTTAATGCAGGCTTTGGGGATGAATTGCCCATTAAGGCAGCTAGGTGGCATAGTGGATAGAGTGCTAAGCCTGGAGTCAGGAAGACTCATTTGCCTGAGTTCAAAACTGGCCTCAGCCATTTACTAGTTGTGTGACCCTGGGCAAGTCACTTAAGCCTGTTTGCCTCAGTTTCTTTGTCTGGAAAATGAGCTAGAAGAGGAAATGGCAAACCACTCCAGTATCTTTACCAGGAAAACTCCAAATGGATTGATGAAGAGTCAGACACAACTGAATAACAACAGTGCCCATCAGTACTTGCTTAGAGAGTAAACAAACGCATTTGCTAGAATCTCAAAAAACTTAGAGCCTTCTAGCAAATACAGTTGGTATTATCAATTGGGATGGATACCCAGATCTGGGCTATCATGATTTATACCTCAAAATGACTTTTGAAGCTAGAAAGAAGAACCCAAGGGACTGAGATGCTGAACTGAGTTCTCAGTTAAGTTCAAATACTTCAAAGATTCATGTTTGAAGCTACTGAACAAATCTGCTAGATGTGTAAAATGAAGGATCTCATTTTTGTTTTGTTTCTTTAAATAACATGCTTCAAGCACTTAAAAAAAGCAAGGCTGATGACACTTAGAATTTTCCTTTTTTTTTTTTCCATGACATAGGATAAACTACTTGGGGGAAAGCAATGAAGACTGTCCCTCATGAAACTAATGAACAATGGAAATACTTCTGGGTTAGGAGAATTAATAATAATCCTTCAGGTGTGTATAGCACTTTACAAGTTACATAGCAATTTCATACCCAGTATCTCATTTGAGCCTCACAACAGCCCTTGGAAGTAGGTAGCAGAAATATTGTCATCCCTACGTTATGGATGAGAAAATGGAGGCTTAGAAAGAGGAAGAAACTTGCCTCTAGGAACATAGTAATAAGGTGAAATTTGCCCAGATGAGGGCAATTTTGATTATAAAGAGGATTTGATACCATGGCATAGGCAGTTGGTTGAAGGAACTGGGAATCTCAACTTTGTCACTTATTTCCTAGTTGACTTGGGGCAAATCGCTTAACCTCTCTGGGCTTCATTTCCTCATTTGAGAAACAGTGCATAACAAAGTATTTTACTCATAGTAAGGATTTAACAAATCCTTTTCCATTCATTCATCCATTCATCCATAAAAAATAAAAATTTTAAAAATGAGGGGGGTGAACACAGATCCATTCCAGTTCAATTTCTATAATCCTATGTTTAGTTTACCCTAGAGAAGAAAAGTCTCACCAGGAACATGATTCCTGTCATCTGAAATTTGAAAACTTGGCATGTGGAGGAGGATTTAAATTTGTTTTATTTGACCCAAGAAGAGTTATCTGGGAGTCATGAATGAAAGTTATGGAGAGGAATGTTTTAGCTCAACCATTCATTAATAATTCCTAATAATTAGTGTTGTTCAAAAGTAGAAAGTGCTTTTGGGCGAGGTTGTGGGCTTCAAATGGAGGCCAGGTGATCATTGAAAAAATTAACATTCTTTTTTTTTTCAATTTTGAGTTCCAAATTCTATTCCTCTCTTGCCTCTCTCCCTTCCACTGAGAAGGCAAGCAATATGATTACCAATTTTACATGTGAAGTCAGGCAAAACCTATTCCTGTTATTAGCCATATCAGAAAAAGAAAAGCAAAATATATAAAGAAAGTGAAAAAAAAGTATGATGCAATCTACACTCAGGGCTCATCAGTTCTTTCTTTGGAGGTGAGTAGCATTTTTCATCATAGGCCTTTTGGAATTGTCTTACATCATTGTCTTGATCAGAGTACCTATGTCTTTCATAGTTAATCAGTATTATAGTATTGCTGATATACAGTGTTCTGGTTCTATTCACTGCACTTTGAATCTGGTTCACATAAATCTTCCTATGTTTTTCTGAAATCAACTGGGTGACTCTTTTTCAGGGGTATTATAAACAGAGGCCTAAGTCCTGTATGTTTGGGACTTGATGAGGCCCACTCCAACTCTGAGAGGCTGTTATGTTCTTTGAGTTGACAGAGCTGAGACTAGAACCCGGGTCTCCTAACTCCCAATGCAATGTTCTTTCCATTACAAACCAGGCAACCTCTCTCAATTTTATGCTCAATTCTCTAGGCTATAGGTTACAGGAAAGCTTATTTCAGGACTCTTGAGCTATAGCACAGATATATCAATCCCTTAAGAAATAAAGACAAATATCCACCTGTGCTTCACATAGTGTGTGTTGGGGGTGGAGAAGAAAGGAGAGCTGTCACCATTAAGAAGCAAGGCCACCTGAGTTATAATCTGGGAAATGTAACAGTTTAGTGGCACAATGCATAGAGTGCTGGACCTGGAATCAAGAGACCTGAGTTCAAATCTGGCCTCAGATACTTACTAGTTGTGTGACTTTGGGCAAGTCACTTAACCCATTTGCCTCAGTTTCCTTATCTATAAAACGAGCTAGACAAAGAAATGGCAAACCATTCTAGTATATCTTTGCCAAGAAAACCCCAAATGGGATCATGAAGAGTCAAACAAGACTGAAAAAACAACTGAACAACAACAAAAGCCAGTGAAATCTGTGAGAGGAAATAGGGACGGAAGGAGCCAGGGGGACAGCAAGACAAGGCCAGTAAGTCAGCTGAAAAGGGCTAAGGAAACAAGTCTTCAAGAGCATGAGTAGGGTGCTGAGGACAGGAAACTCTGTAGGACAAAAAAGAACAAAAGACAAACTGCAAATTCCCAGTAAGCTAGCAATAGATTATGATCTCCAATTAATACATGATTCAGTTGAGGGTCAGAGGATCACCCAGGATCATCCATAGAGCTTGCAAGACTCAAACCTTGGTCTCCAGACCCCTAAAATCTTTCCATTTACTCATTCATTTTTCTATGCTACCTAAAGTTGCATAAAGTACTTGTTTCCTAACAACTAAGATAGATAGTAAAAAGATTAATTACTAAACCATCCGCCTTTGTTTTCTTAATAAATAAGTGCACTAAGACTGAGACAATCTAAATAATGTACATGGTTTCACATTATCAGAAAGGTTCCAAAGCCTAGTTGTTTCTGACTCCAGGTCTAGAAAGGACCTCTGCACCGTTCTGCTTTTGGTGAGCATGGAGAGTCACCAGAAGGGGCTGTACTGGTCACTTAGCTAAGGCCTGGTTCTCTCTCCCTCAATCTCATTCACTGAACAGCTTTGAAAAAAAAAAAAAGAAGTACTACCTATAAGATCATGGGGAGAGGGGGTGGAAAGAGGAAGAGAAGAAAACAAAAATGTATTAAGCATCTACTCTATGCTTAATAACTACCAGACACTGTACTAAGTACTTTACAACTCTTATCTCATTTGATCCTCACAGCAACTGTAGGAAGGAGATGCTATTAATATTCTCATTTTACAGATGAGGAAACTGAGGTAGACAGAGGTTAAGTGACTTGCCCACACAGCAAGAGTTGTCTGAGGCTGGATTTGAACTCAAATCTTTCTGATTCCAGGCCTAGGGCTTTATCTGCTGTGCCACCTAGCTCCTTCTTCAGGAGGATCACTGACTTCAAATTGGAAGTGATCTTGGAGTCTATCAGACACAATCCATTCATTTGATAGCTGAGGTAACCGAGGCACAGATAGATGAACCGACTTGTCCAGGAATACACAGTTAGTGTCTGCGAGTAAGGTTTGAACCCCAGCACTTCTGAATCCTGGTGCAGTGTCCTTACTACTATACCATACTAACTCTCACTCCTCCATGTGGCGCACCTTCCCAATGGTGTATCCAGATGATAAGCAAATAGACTAAGGACTGTATGGTTAGTGGAATGAACACTCAGTATAAAGCCTATATAATGAGGGGCTGAAGTAGATTATTGCTAAAGTGCCTTCTAGCTGTAAATTCTATGATCTTATGAATACTAATAGATGTGTCTCACTTCTAACTCATCAAAGGACTTCTATGTCTAATATCCGATTTAATCTCCATGTCACTATAAAGATCATCTTTATATAATGAGGTGATGAGTGCAACCATTCCCATTTTATGGATGAGGAAACTGAGACAGAATCTTCCTTAATCTCATGCAGTCTGTTAATGACAGAGAGAGTTTTAGATCACAGCTATAGAATTCTATTCATTTCTCACCTGACAAACTTAAAAATCAACATGACTTCAAATGTATAATCAATATCTTATTGCTTTTCTTATTAAAGGGTACAGGAGAGGCGGGAGAGAAAGAGAATCTAGAACTCAAATTTTTTAAACAAATAATAAAAATATTTCCATATAATTGGACAAAATAAATTATATATGTGCATATATGTGGGTCTGTAGATATATATGCATGCACATATATTTGTATGCATATATTTGAAAGTATATATGTATAAATGTATGTATATACATACATATATACATATACACACACACACATATATATATACACATATGTATGTGTATATATATATATAAATCATTGTAGGTCAAAATGTGAAGTGAAAGTTTATGGGTAGTTTTAGTGCCATACATGGAAGCTACAGTCTACTGAGCTGTCATTTGGTTCAGGGGTCAAATCAGGGGCACTGGTGTACCAATTGAAGAATTTATCACATGTCTTTGAATCAAAGGCAAAGGTACCTAGCTCCCTAACCATGCCCTGGTAGAGTGAAATCTCAGACACGTCTCTATGATGGATCATCTTTGTCTCTGGTTTGCTTGATGGGAAAGATTACTCTGTTACCCTCCTGGTTAAGAGTAGAAACAAAGGTCGTGTAAGTTCAGATATCCTTGCAAATAACAGAAAAACAAAATAAAAGAAAAGAATGCCAACTGCAGAGAAAAAAAAAAAGTAGATTTGCAGTTTTAGCTCCTACTTATCAACAACAAGGAAGCTGTGCACCAGACTGGTCTCCTCACTGTTGTTCACACATTACAAATCCCTTCTGACCATAATAATAGAATTCTTTGAGGTTTGTACAAATATTATCTCATTTTATCTTCACAACAACCCTGGGAAATAGATTTTACTATTATTCAAATTTTACAGATGAGGAAATTAAAAGTAGACAGGGTATAAGTGGATTGACCAGGATCACACAGCTAGTAAATGTCTGAGGTGAAATTTGAAATCAGTTTCTTAGTGCTAGACCCAGAGCTTTATCCACTGCACCACCTCATATTTTGTCCACTTGAAAGAATTAAAGAACCTTAAGTCTGTCAACATGCATGTATTAGGTGTTTGGTATGTTTCAGGCATTGTGCTAAGAGATGAGTTAAAGGAACTAAAGGAATTATCTTGTTCCATCATCATGCTTAAAGGTTCCTTTAGCTATATCCTGTGGACAGATAGTCAGACAGCACTTACATGAATATTGGCAGTAGCAGGAAGCTTACTACCTTACTAGGAATATCCCTAGAAGATAATAGGTGAGGCTGTTATATCCACTGGTGGACAGTTCAAATTGGTAGGAAGTTCTTCCTAACACTAAACTGAAATGTACCTCTTGATAACTTTTTTTCCTTAAGCTGGTTCTGCCATTTGGAGCCATGGAGGACAAGTTTGGTCACTTTTCCATTTGACAGCTGTTCAAAGGCGAAAAGACAGCAATCCTAACTTGCAATACCTTCTTCTCTTGAAACTCCAAGTTTTCTCTAACCTAAATATTCTAGATTTCCATAACCAGTCCTCAATTGTCACAGTTTCAAAGTTTCTGTATCCTGCTCTTCATTCTCAAGACATTGATGTGCTTCCTAGAGTAAGGCTTTCATACCTGAGCACCAGATGGAGTGGGACCAGAGCTGAAGACAGTAGGAAGTGATGGTCCTTGATTTGAACATTCAACTTTTGGTTGAATTATTCATGCATTTAACAAACACTTAAATTCTTACTGTTTATTGATCATTGTGCTAGACACTCAGGAAGACATGGATTAGATAAGACATGATCCTTATACTCAGTGAGTTTACAGTATTGGAGGAGGAAAAAGCACAAAAACAGAAAACAACTGAAGTACAAAATTACAATACTACATGATATGTGTATTGCAACGTGATATTGAAGAAGATCATGGAGTTCAGAGCTAGAAAATACTTTCTTACTTTAGAGTAACAAAGCTAAGGTTTTAGGTTTTTTTTGTTTTGTTTTTTTGAGGAGGAGTTTGTTTTTTGTTTTGTTTTTTGTTTTTTGTTTTTTGTTTTTTCCACCAAAAGTCTTTGTTGCTGAAAAAATGTTTAATAAAGGCAGGAATGCTGGCTAAGCAGCAGCCTACCTTTTGTTTTGTCTAAAATCCATTTGTATGCTAAACCAAAGAGGATCTTGGGAATATCTACACCTACAGTATATAATTATCTATAATGGTCTCCATTCAAGCCATAGAGACTAGAAAATTGGTTAATCTTGGTGTAAGGTCATTCTACCTGAATTTTATCAGCTGTGTATTGTTGTTGTTGTTGTTGAGTCCTATCTGATTCTTCATGACCCGTTTTGGGTTTTCTTGACAAAGATAATGGAATGGTTTGCCACTTCCTTCTCCAGCTTGTTTGAAAGATAAGGAAACTGAGTCAAACAGGGCTAAGTGTCCAAGATCACACAGCTAGTAAGTGTCTGATTTGAAATCAGGAAGATGAATCTTTATGACTCCAGGTCTGGTGCTCTATCCACTGCACCACCTAGTGGCTTCCATATGGTAGATATGACTACAGAGGCATCACTCTAGCCTTACTGGGAATATATTATAGCTCTTATTATATTACAGCTTTTATATTGTATGATAGATGAATCCAAACTTCACAGAACAAATCCCCTTAATAAAAGGATTTGTTCTGTAAAACTTGGACTCAGTCAAAAGGCCCCACCCAAGAACCTAGAAGGCCACATGTGTCCTCAAGGCCACAGATTTCCCACCCCTGCATCTGAAATGGCCAGTAGGTAATTCTAGAGAGATAAGCCAAAAGCAGGTAGTAGGGAACAATGTTCAGCAGAGATGACATACACAGCAACCACAAATACCACAACCACAGCTGAGCACAGTGAAGCATTATACACCCCCAGCAGAGGAGTACCCAATAAATAACTATTATGTCCAACAGCTACAATGAGTCAGTCAGTTAATAAGCATTTAATAAGTGCCTACTTTGAACTGAGTGAAGTGTCCGGGATACAAAGAAAAGTAGATAGTGTGTCCTAGATTTCTACGGGGAAAATGTTCTATTGCTACATTTTTATTATGCAATTTAACTTAATACCATTGCTTTGGACTAATTGTGTCTTTTTGATAACTAGGAAAAAAAGCGAGCACATCTGGGAGGGCTCATAAGTTATGAATTTTGTACAATATTATTCCTCCATGTACTTAAACTTGAGGTAGCCATTCTGGAGGCCCTCTGTGAGAGAAGGGGAGTACTCTAGGTGTTAGATAAATAATCTCATCCAATTCCTTCATTTTACAGGTAAGGAAACTGAGCTATAGAAGAGGGAAATGCTATGCTGAAGGCTAAAACAATACAAATACAACAACTATTGAAGCCTAAAGAACACTGTGTTTGGTCCTGGGCAGTAAGTATCTGTGCCTAGGATAAAGGTAAAGAATAGAAAAGCACAAATTCTAATCCAGAGTTTTGGATTCTGTATCTTGTGTACTTTTCTGAGACCCCAATTTCTATTTACATAGCCTAAGTTCTATTAGATTTTTTTGTGGGTTTTCCTCCTTACCTTGGGGAGAGAATGTGGTGCCAACAATGATATAGTTAGTTCATCTGCATCTCTGCTGGAGTGAGGGTGGGGGTAGAGAGAGGAGAAAGGGATTGGCTGCTTATTAATTGTTTCTCTGCTGTATCAGGCAGCTAGTTTTCTTTGGAAAAAGTTGACTGTCCCTCATGCTGCAATGGCTTTTTTGCAATTAAAGCCTCTTCGAGCCAGGAGTTTGATTAATAGCTGGGAGGTTTCTCCTTTGCTGACAAAGGAGAAAAAGAGAAATCAGATAGGGAGAAGTCGGCTGCATCTGCTTAGTACAGGGACAGGGTAATGTTCTTTCTAAAGAATGAGCCACAGCAATTTCCTCAGGAATAAAAGGAAAGAAAAATGTTAAAAAATCGTTCAAAGGTAGTGAAGTAACCAACCCACAAACAGATGTCTGTTCCTCCAGAGGGAAACAAGAAGGTTTGCATTCTTTCCTGCTGCCAAGGGTAGAAAAAAATAACAATAACCCACTATAAGATGAGAATTTAGAACTGGAAGAGGCTCTAAAGCTTAGATAGTCCAACCCCCTCATTTTATAAACAGAGAAACAGAAGTCAAGAGAAGTTAAGTAATATTTCCAAAGAGTACAAAGATAGAAAGTAATTCAGAGTTTTAACTAGCATGCAATAAGTGAGGTTTTGCCCCACAGTAATGATGACAACCAGAGGTGGAGGGTTCTCATACTTCCTTCTTTAGCTAGGGGAACTTTTGGTCTAGGGGCCTATGCCCTCAAATGATCTATTATCTTCATAATCCTGTCTTCTAAGTTTCTCTTTTTCCTCTACCCCTGTTCACACTCAGGGCTTGTCTTCCTTCCTCCTATTCTAATCTCCTCCAGATTGAAAATATGGACCACCACCACCCCTAAATCCCAGAGTGACTATAAACAAGGTCAGATTGTCCTTTCCACTAAAGTTCATCTTGCCACTCTCTTTCAGTGTTCTCAACTGTTTTTTACCCCAGCTGAAATTATTCCTAATTATGACTCTATAAAAGGAAGTAGTAACAGGATGCAAACCTAGGTCCTCTGACTACAATATCACTATTCTACACACTACTTATTCACATTCCTTTAGTCTTTTATTTACCAAGTGATTTTCTCACAAGAGGGTAAGGTAAGGCAAGTTTTGAAAGCAGCATCCACATTTTATAGCTAGAGAAACTGAGGTTCAAAGAAGACAATTGACTTATCAAGTCATACAGCTGGTATCACATGAGGGATTTGAATACAGATCTCCTGATTGACTGCAATGCTTTTTCTTTCCAAGTTCAATTCGATAGTTTTTTTTAAGCATCTACCAGTTATAAAGCATTATGCTAGGTATCAGTGATAAAAAGAAAAAAAGAAGCAGTCCCTGCTGTTTGAGCAGCTCGCATTTTCCTTGGGGAGTAGTGGGACAGATATAAGATGTATACAGTTTCATTGTACCAGGAAAGCTGAGGAGGAATAGTACACTAATAAGTGGGGACATAAGAGAAGGCTTCACGGAGTGCATGGCAATGAGATTGAGCTTTGAAAGAAAGGGGGGGCTCTGTGATGGACATGAGGAAGGAGTGAAATAAAAGTATGGAGATTTTTTTTTCGCAAAGAGTTCAGAGATAAAAGATTAAGTTTGTGACACAGCTACTAGTCTATTTTGGTTAGAACTCTAAAGTTCATGATGTATAGTAGGATAAGGCCAAGAAATAGACAGGAGACAGATAATGGAGGGCCTTAAATCCCTGGCTGAAAAATGTATGTGTGTATGTGTGTGTGTGTGTGTGTGTGTGTGTGTGTGTGTGTGTGTGTGTGTGTGTGTGTGTGTTCCTCAAAGGCAATGGGGAGCCACTAAGACATTAGAGCAGGAAAATTATATTCTCAGACCTGTGCCTTTCCACTAAGCCATGCTGATTAGTAGTCATAGTTCAAGATCATGTAGTACTTAAAGGTAAACAAAACATTTTCACTGTTCAACAAAGCACAAAAGATATCTATAAAGTAGGGAGGACCAGTTTTATCTGCATTTTACAGATGAAGAAATTGAGGTCCAAAGACATGTCTATGATCATGTAGCTCTGAGGATCAGAGAAGGAGTTTTTTTTTTCCTTTTGGGAGGCAATTGAAATTAAGTGACTTACTCAGGGTCACTCAGGTAGTAAGTGTCTGAGGCTAGATTTGAACTCAGGTCTTCTGATTCCAGAGCTGTTGCTCTATCCATATGCCCCAAGGAGGAGGAATTCAAACCCAATTTTCTCCTGACTCTAAGTCCAGTGCTCTTTCCTCTGTTATATGTCACCTCTTTTGATTAAAAGGTTGATTTTAGGTATATGGTAGAAGGTAGAAAGGTAGAAAAGGTATATGAGCTAATAGCTTCTTGCAAACAAATAAGTGCAAAAGGGAAAGAATATTGTGTTCTAAGTGTCAGATTTAGAAAGGAGCTGCAATGATGCCTCACTTCACACAAATGCAAAAAGTGAGGCCCAGAGAAAGTTTGTGGCATGCTCTGGGTCCTACTGTCTTTCAGTGGAAGGTCTGGGACTAGATCATAGGCCTCATACATCCCAGTGAAAGGCTCCTTCTGCTATATCCCACCATCTGCCATTTTCCCCAGAGAGTTTATTTCACCTGTGTGACCTCAAACTTCCAATAACACAAGTCATAATGGAGGGAAATCTCACCTATGTTATCACCATAGTTACCAAGATTGCAAGTTTAGATGTTATATTAGAATTAAGAACAAGGTAATAATAGAACTTAGGGAGGAGGGGAAGAAACAAAAAAATTCTAGTTCTCATCTCCCCCTTCAGCATCCTTCAGGGCAAATAGACCAGAGACAGTTTCCATTAAATTGCAAAGTTGGCATTTTTTTTAAAGAATTCAAATAATGATTTAAAATTGCTACCTTGGCCAGTTAACCCTCAAGCAGCCCACCTCATCCTAAAACAATAAAAAGGAGGTTAAAAGAAAAATAAGTGACCAGTGTTACTATGGAAACCAAACTAGAAGGAAAGTGAAAGTTAATTTAAGTTTTAGATGTATATTGAAACCAATTTGTATGTAAAGACCCATGTAACTATATATAGTCAGCCCTGAAATCTTTGCTACCTATACTCTCCCAATCCTTTCAGACCCAATTCAGTTCCCACCTTATCCATGATGCCTTCCATGATATATGAACCCATACTGATCTTCCTTTTTGGCATTTATTTTTTGTATTGCACAATTAACACATTATCATATAGAGTCCTATACCTTAATCTCTCTGGCAGAGTGGGAAGAGTGGTAGACTTGGATAGGGAGCAAATGGAATTGAATCCCAACTTATACACTCAATATATATGTATGTGTATCTGGGCAAATCTCTGAACACTAGTCTCCTTATCTATAAAATGAAGATGTTTGTGTGTTGACAATAATGCTTGCAATAATGTTCACATCACCGACATCAGAGCTTTGTGAGGTTGTTAGTTTGCAAAACTGTCAAAAATTATATGTTTAAATTTAACATTTTAATTATCTACACCTCACAGTTTAATACTCTATTATGACAACAAACAAAGCCATTATAGAACAACTTACAGAAAGTAGGGCCGTGACGCGCTTTTGCACCACATAATACCTGGTGCAGTTCTAAGAGGAACTCAGTAAATATTTAGAAGCAGCACACACAGAATTAGCACTACACTGAGAGTTAAGAAACCTGAGTTCTAGTCTTGCCTCTGATGTTGCTCTTGTGACCTTAGACAAGTCCCTTCCCCTCTCTGGGATTCAACTTCTCCATCAGTAAAATGAATGCATAGACTGGTCTTGATGACTCCAAAAGCTCTTTCCATTTCTAAAATTCTATGATTGTAGTGTTGCCTCAACTACAGAAATGTTCCTTAGATTCACCTGCTTCAATGCTTTTTATCATGCCTCTCCCACCCTGACATAGCCCTGAAATGTCCCCCCCTCTACTTCCTAACTCCTTCTCCATCTTCAATCCCCACTGCCTCTCTGCATCCTTCCAACACTGCTCTAGCCCACTGTAATCTCTCTGTCCAATGAGTTACTATGCCAACTTATTTGTGTCCTTTGTATACACTGCCTTTTACTACTAGGTATCTTTATATGTATGTGTCTGTTGTCTATAACAAAACTATAAGCTGCTCCAAAGCAAAGACTATGTCTGATGTTTCTTTGTTACCTTTATAAGTACCAAGCTCATAATCGGTGATATTTGTTGATGGCGATGGTTATGTTAATTCTGCCTCTACCTAGATCTTCTCCTGGTTCCAAGTGTGCCTCAAGTGATGAAGGTAGTGGCAACAGTGTCTAGTATGAATAATATTGCTAATTGGGTAGTTCGCTTTTTGTACTCCTTTAAGGTTTATAGTCCTGTAAGGTTGGTAGTGTAATTATAATTTTCCATTTCTTACAGATGAGGAAACTGAGGCTCACAGAGATGATTTGACTTGTCCAGAATCATATAGCAAGTATGAGAACTGGGACTTGAACTCAGGCCTTCTGACTCCAAGATCAGTGTACTTTTTAATACATCATACAACATCTTTGCAAGGGTGTAGGGATTTTTAGGACTGTATAATAAAACAGTAAGTCCATCTGGGTCATCTTTCACATCTATCCCCAAGTCAACTTTAGTTACAGGTTTTACTATTGCATTTTCTTTTTAGAATTTCCAGTATATGAGTGCCTATGACATGCACCCTGACTCTCCTTGACATACCTTCTCAGCCTATCCTCAAGTCTACCAATCCAAATCAACTTCCTAAATGTAAAGAAATAATGCTGTTGATCAATAAGGCCTGGACTTGTTTTGAAAGGGTGGAGGGAGGCCAAAGAATAGATTGGTACTGGCGTATTATCATCCCTATTCTCTCACCTGAACCTAACACTTTGCATTTGCAAGACAGCTGATTAGATTTGGAGCAGAAACCATGAATGTGAAATGTGACCAAGATCTGAATTTTGAAGTTAGAGGACCTCAATCCAAATCCTGGGTCTCATTATCTATGGGGACCTTAAACAAGTTGCTTCAATTCTCTGAGCTCCATTTTCCAACTCTGTAAAATGAAGACTTTGGAATGGATGATCCTTTTCAGTGCTATGGTTTTTGACAAGTCCATTTTCCATTCAAGATCTCAGTTTTCTCATTTCTAAAAAGGAGATGTTAGCCTAAGTTATCTCAAAGGTGTCTTCCAGTTCTTAGTGTCAGCTTTGTCTAAAGTTATTTTCAGCTTCAACAACTCATGATTCCTCCAACTGACCCAAATAGGGTTTAAGCTACTGACTTTTACTAATAATAGCTAGCATTTGTATAGTGCTTTAAGGTTTGCAAAACATTTTGTGTTATCTTCTTTGATCTTCACAACACTGTGAGGTAGATGCAATTATTATTCTTATTGAATCCAAGAGAGGTCAGGTGACTTATTTAAGGTCATGCAGCTAGTGAGTGTCAGAGGGATTTGAATTCAGGTCTTCCTGATTCCAAATCTAGCATTCTATGCTCTGCCACCTAGCTATCTTCTTCCCCCTGTCATTTTAACTATCTGAACTAATTCGACAGATATTGACTGCACAAAAAAAAACAAAAACCAAGAATTCTCCAACAAAGACAAGGGGAATCAGATTGTATCCTCTAGAAACTCCCAGTGTGTCAGCCTCTGGCACTGGCTCACTCTGTTATTCCCCTCAGAAAACTAGTCACTGCTTGTAGGGAAGGAAGTAAATCTGGTTGAAGCCCTTTAGGAAGGTTGAAGTCACCTTGAGCCTGAATACTGGTGCTGCTCAGAGGGCGGCAGGCACTTCCCTTTGCTGCACTGTCAGCTCCACTTTGCATCAAAACCTCTTTATGTGTCACAGAGTTATTAAAGTTGTGGATTGTGGCACTGTGTCAGTCTATGCTGTACTTAAATTGGGTCAGCGAGAGTTCTCTCCCTTGCAAGTCCCAGGCTTCCTAAGGTCCCCACGTGACCCATCTGGGATGCAAAAGCTCCTTCACCATCTCATCCCACCTCCCTTTGGTGGGAGGGAAATAATAGCAACCATTGCTTGGTTCTTCTATTCAGTCACTTCAGTGGTAAATAATTTCCAACCAGGGGAGCAAAGGGGATCATCTGTTCTCTTGTGTACTCTTTGTGCACAGAGGGTCTGCTAGGTCTGGCTTTTTTGAGCCTATTTTGATTGCTATCTTTTCATGGGCAGAGCCCTGAATAAGAATGGAAAAATTGGCTCTCTGGAAACCCATCCAGACTTCCCCTCCACTGTTTCTTTGCTTTAGTAAAGCCCAGGTTCCTATAGGAAAGATCTCAGACAAAGAAACAAAGTATTCTACTTTGGCAGTGAGGGGTTGTTGGGGTAGGGGGAGAGAAGAAGTAGGGATAGGGGATGGAGGGCAGAAATTTGAAACTAAGAGTTAGAGGTGGAAAGGATACTTTGGATCATATAGTTTTCCCTCCTCATTTTAGAGATGAGGAAAATGATACCCAAGACAAAGTAAATGACCTGCACAAAGTCAAATTAGTAGCAAGTGGCAGAAATGGAATTTGAGAACCAGTCTTCTCACTCCAAACTGTAGGATCATCAATGTGGAGAGAACCTTAGAGATAATTTCCTCACCCCTCATTTTATAGATGAGGAGAACAGGCCCAGAGAAGGTGAGGTAACAACTTGCTCAGGTTCAACCAGGTAGCAAGTATCAAGACAGGTCTTCTGACTCTAAATCCAGGGCTCTTAGGACTGTGTAGTTCTCAAGTCTTCTCTGTTACCCAAAATTTTCAATCCCTTCACCTAAGGTAAGAGATTCACAGACTCTCAGTTGGATGGGGACCTCAGAGGTCATCTAGCTCAACTAATACCTGCCCAAGAATCCCTTTTACGAATATCTAACAAGGGTTCATAGAACCTCAGCTTGGATCTCTAGCAAGGGGGAAGTTGTGACTCCCTAAATCAGTCGATTTCCTTTGGAGAACTGTATTGTTAGAAATTCTGTTGTTGTTGTTGTTGTGGTTGTTTTCCGTTTTTCTCCAGGAGAAATCTAACCCTGTAATTTCTACCTTTTACTTCTAGTTTTGCCCTCTGGAGTCAAACATATCTTCTATGTGATAGATCTTAAAATATTTGAAGACAGGTTTCATGCCTCCCTTCTGCCCCTCTCCCCAACCCCAAGTGTTTTGTTTTGTTTTTTTTTTCCAGTCTAAACATTCCCACTTCCCCTGATTTTCATATGGTACACTCTCAAGGCCATTCACCATCTTGTTGCCCTCTGATTTCAAGTGATATTCCTTTCCTAGTGTCAAGTTCTGAAATAAATCAAACTCATGAGTAGAGGAATAAAGCATCTTTAATCGAGATAACAGAGGAGCTCACCTGCCACCCTGGGGGAAGTCCCACCAGGAAACTCACAGAAAAAATACTTTTTCAGAGAAAAATAGGAGGGCGTCAAGCACGTTAGATAGCAAGGCCTAGTGATGAGATCCCAGTCTCTGGGGCAATCCAGGTAAGAAAACTCATCATAAATCTTTTTTTTAAAATAATATTTTATTTTTTTTCCCTCAATTACATGTCAGGACAATTTTTAGCATTCATTTTTACAAGATTTTGGGTTCTAAATTTTTCTTCTTAGCCGCACTCCCTACCCTTCTTCTGAAAATTTTAGTCAGTTTGATATAGGTTATACATGTTATCATGTAAAACATTTTTCCATATTAGTCACAGTTATGAAAGAAGAAATGGATCAAAAGAAAAAAACATGAAAAAGAATAAAGTAAGTGAAAAAATATGCTTTGATGTGCATTCAGAGTCCATCAGTTCTTTATCTGGATGTGGATAACATTTTCCTTCATTAATCTTTTGTACTTGTCCCAGATCATTGTGTTGCTGAGAAGAGTTAGTCATTCATAGTTGATCATCACACAATGTTGCTGATACTGTGTATAATGTTTTCCTGGTTCTTCTCATTTCATTTTGCTTCAAGTCATACAAGTTTTTCCAAGTTTTTCTGTAATTTGCCTATCATTTCTTATTGCATAATAGTATTCCATTACCCTCATATACCCCAGCTTATTCAGTCATTCCCCAATTGATGGGCATCCCTTCAATTTCCAATATTTTGCTACCACAAAAAAGGCTGCAAAATATTTTTGCACATATAGGTCATTTTCCCTTTTTTAGAATATCTTTGTTATACAGACCTAGTAATGGTATTGCTGGATCAAAGGGTATACACAGTTTGGTTGCCCTTTGGGCATAGTTCCAAATTGTTCTGCAAAAGGGTTAGATCAGTTCACAACTCCATCAACAATGCATTAGTGTCCCAATTTCCCCACATCCTCTCTGACATTTACGATTTTACTTTTTTGTCATATTAGCCAATCTGATAGGTGTGAGGTTGTTTTAATTTGCGTTTCTCTAATCAAAAGTGATTTAGACCACTTCTTCATAAGCCTATAGACAGCTTTAATTTCTTCATCTGAAAACTGCCCATTCATATCCTTTGATCTTTTATCAATTGGGAAATGGCTTGTATTCTTATAAATTTTACTCAGTTCTCTATATATTTTAGAAATGAGGCCTTTATCAGCAACACTTGCTGTAAAGATTTGTTCCCAGCTTTCTACTTTCCTTCTAATCTTGTTTTCATTGGTTTTGTTTCTATAAAAGCTTTTTTATTCTCATATAATAAAAATTATCTATTTTAAGTTTTCTAATGCTTTCTATCTCTTGTTTGGTCAATGAATTCTTCCCTTCTCCATAGATCCAACAGGTAGACTATTCCTTGCACTTCTAATTTCATTATGGTATCCATCCTTCATGTCTAAATCATGCACCCATTTTGACCTTATCTTGGCATAGTAAGTGAGATGTTGATCTATTCTTAGTTTGTATCCTATTGTTTTCCAGTTTTCCTAGCAGTTTTTGTCAAATAATGAGTTCTTAACCCAAAGGTTGGGGTCTTTGGGCTTATCAAACACTATGTTACTATGGTGATTGACTACTGTGGCTTGTGTGCCTAATCTATTCCACTGATCCACCACTCTATTTTTTAGCCCATACCACATAGTTTTGATGAATACAGCTTTATAATATAGTTTGAGATCTGTTATTAGTAGGGCACCTTCCTGTGTATTTTTTCCCCATTAACGCCCTTGATATTCTTGACCTTTTGTTCTTCCAGAAGAATTTTGTTGTTATGTTTTTCTAGCTCTATCAAATAATTTTGTGTTAGTTTGATTGGTATGGCACTGAATAAGTAAATTAGTTTAGGCAAAATTGTCATTTTTATTATATTGCCTCAGCCTACCCATAAGCAATTGATATTTTCCCAGTCGTTTAGATCTGACTTCTTTTTCTGTGTGAAAAGTGTTTTGTAATTGTGTTCATATAATTTCTGGAATTGTCTTGGCAGGTAGACTTCCAAATATATTATATTCAAATGGAATTTCTCTTTCTATCTCTGTTGCTGGGTTTTGTTGGTCACATAAAGAAATGCCAATGATTTGTGTAGGTTTATCTTATATCCTGCAACTTTGCTAAAGTTGTTAATTTATTTCAATAATTTTTAGTTTATTCTCTTAGGGTTCTCTAAATATACCATCATATAATCTGCAAAGAGTGATAGTTTTGTTTCCTCATTGATTATTTTAATTCATTTGACTTCTTTTTCTTCTCTTATTGTTACAGCTAACATTTCTAGTACTATATTGAATAATAGTGGTGATAATGGGCATCCTTGTTTCACCTCTGATCTTACTGATAAGACTTCTAGCTTATGCCCATTATAGATAATGCTTGCTGATGGTTTCAGATAAATACTGCTTCTAATTTTAAGGAACACTCCCTTTATTTCTATGTTCTCTATTGTTTTTAATAAGAATGGGTGCTGCATTTTGTCAAAAGATTTTTCAACATCTATTGAGATAACTATATGATTTCTTTTGGTTTTGCTATTGATATGGTCAATTATGTTGATATTTTTTTCTAATATTGAACCAACCCTGCTTTCCTAATTTAAATTCCACCTGGTCATAGTATATAATCCTTGTGACATATTGTTGTAATCGCCTTGCTAGAATCAAATCAACAAATCAACAAAATCAATTTTGTTCAAAATTTTTGCATCAATATTCATTAGGGAAATTGGTCTACAATTTTCTTTCTCTGTTTTAGCTCTTCCTCATTTAGATATCAGCACCATATCTGTGTCATAAAAGAAGTTTTGTAGGACTCCTTCTTTGCCTATGTTTTTTTTTCCAAATAGTTTATATAGTATTAGAATTAATTGTTCCTTGAAAGTTTGGTAGAATTCACTTGTGAATCCACCTGGCCCTGGGGATTTTTTCTTGGGAAGTTCATTAATGGCCTGTTTAATTTCTTTTTCTAAGATGGACTTATTTAGGAATTCTATTTCCTGATCTAGTTATTTGGGTAATTTATATATTAATTTTTTTATAAATATTAATTGATTTTGCTCAGATTGTGAGATTTATTGGCATATAATTAGGAAAAATATCACCTAATGATTGTTTTAATTTCTTCTTCATTAGTAGTGATTTCACTCTTTTCATTTTTGATACTGGATATTTTGTTTTCTTCTTTCTTTTTTTTTTTAAAAAACCAAATCAACCAGTGCTGTATCTGTCTGATTGTTTTTTCCATAAAACCAGCTCCTAGATTTATTTATTAGTTCAATAATTTTTGTTTGTATTTTTACTTTTTTGTTGTTTTTGGTTTGTTTTTTTTAAACTTTCAATTTTATTACTCTCACCTTTGATTTTCAGGATTTCCAATTTGGTGCTCAATTGGGGATTTTTAATTTGTTCTTTATTTTTTTTTTTAGTTGCATGCCCAATTCATTGATCTGCTCTTTTTCTTTTCTCCTATTTTGTAGATGTAAGAATTTAGAGAAATAAACTTTCCCCTAAGTACTGCTTTAGCTACATCCCATAAATTTTGGTATGTTGTCTCATTGTTGTCATTCTCTTTAATAAAATTACTATTTTTTTCTATCATTTGTTCTTTGACCCACTTATTCTTTAGGATTAGATTATTTAGTTTCCAATTTATTTTTAATCTATCTTTCCACTGCCTTAAGATTCATTACTTTATGTAGTTTTAGTTTTCAACATTCACTTCCACAAGATTTTGAGTTCCAAATTTTCTCCCCAACTTGTCCCTCCCCCAATCCCAAGATGGCATGTATCCTGAATACCCTTTCCCCTAATCTCCCCTCCCTTCAATCTCGCCTCCCCACTTCTCTTATTCCCTTCCTCTTCTATTTTTCTGTAGGGAAAGATAGATTTCTATACCGCATTGCCTGTATATCTTAGTTCCCAGTTGCACGTCAAAACAATTTTTTAAGGGGTAGCTAGGTGGCAGAGTGGATAGAGCACTGGCCCTGAAGTCAGGAGGACCTGAGTTCAAATCTGGCCTCAGATCTAACACTTGACACTTACTAGCTGTGTGACCCTGGGCAAGTCACTTAACCCCAATTGCCTAAAAAACAAAATAAAACAAACAAACAAAAAGCAATTTTTAACATTTGTTTTTAAAACTTTGAGTTCCAAATTTTTGCCCTCCACCCCTGCCCCCCCAACCTCATTGAGAAGGCAAGCAACTTGACATAGGTTATACTTCTGTAGTCATGCAAAACACTTCCATAGTTGTCATACTGTGGAAAACTAAGTATATTTCCCTTCATCCTATCTTGCCACCCATTTATTCTATTCTCTCTTTTGACCCTGTCCCTCCTCAGAAGTGTTTGCTTCTGTTTACCCCCTCCCCCAATCTGCCCTCCCCTCTATCATTCTCCCACTATCTTATCCCCTTGCCTCCTATTTTCTTGTAGGGTAAGATAAATTTCCATACCCAATTGAGTGTGTATGGTATTCCCTCCTTAAGCCAAATCTGATGAGAATAAGATTTACTCATTCCCTCTCACCTTCCCTCACTTTCCCCTCCACTGTAAAAGTCTTTTCTTGTCTGTTTTATGTGAGATAATTTACCCCATTCTACCTCTCCCTTTCTCCTTCTCCCTGTATAATCCTCTCTCACCCCTTAATTTTATTCTCCAGATATCACCCATTCATCTTCAACTCACCCTGTGCCTTCTATCTATCTATCTATCTATCTATCTATCGATAGATAGATAGATAGATAGATATTCCCCTCCAACTACCCTAATACTGACAAAGGTCTCATGAATTATAAATATCATATTTCCATGCAGGAATGTAGACAGTTTAACCTTAATAAGTCTCTTATGATTTCTCTTTCCTGTTTACCTCTTCATGCTTCTCTTGAATCTTGTATTTGAAAGTCAAATTTTCTATTCAGCTCTGGTCTTTTCATGAAGAATGCTTGAAAGTCCTCTATTTCACTGAATTTCCATTTTCCCCCTGAAGGATTATACGCAGTTTTGCTGGGTAGGTGATTCTTGGTTGTAATCCTAGCTCCTTTGACCTCCAGAAAATAATATTCCAAGCCTTCTGGTCCCTTAATGTAGAAGCTGCTAAATCTTGTGTTATCCTGATTGTGTTTCCACAATGCTTGAATTGTTTCTTTCTGGCTGCTTGTAATATTTTCTCCTTGATCTGGGAACTCTGGAATTTGGCTACAATATTCCTAGGAGTTTCCCTTTGGGGATCTCTTTCAGGAGGTAATCAGTGAATTCTTTCCGTTTCTATTTTACCTTCTCATTCTAGAATATCAGGGCAATTTTCCTTGATAATTTCTTGAAAGATGATGTCTAAGCTCTTTTTTCGATCATGGCTTTCAGATAGCCCAATCATTTTTAAATTCGCTCTCCTGGATCTATTTTCCAGGTCAGTTGTTTCTCCAATGAGATATTTCACATTGTTTTCTATTTTTTCATTCTTTTAGATTTGTTTTACAGAGTCTTGATTTCTCACAAAGTCACTAACTTCCAATTTCTCTATTCTAATTTTTAAGGAAGTATTTTCTTCAGTAATCTTTTGGACTTCCTTTTCCATTTGCCCAATTTTGCTTTTTAAGACATTCTTCTCCTTATTGGCTTTTTGGACCTCTTTTGCCATTTGGGTTAGGCTTTTTTTAATGTGTTATTTTCTTCAGTATTTCTTTGAGTCTCCTTTAGTAAGCTGTTGACTTGTTTTTCATGATTTTCTTGCATCACTCTCATTTTTCTTTCCAGTTTTTCCTCCACTTCTCTTACTTGCTTCTCAAAATCCCTTTTGAGCTCTTCCAAGGCCTGGGACTGATTCATATTTTTCTTGGAGGCTTTGGATATAGGAGCTTTGACTTCATTGTCTTCTTCTGGTTATATGTTTTGATCTTCTTTGTCACCAAAGTAAGATAATATAGTCTGACTCTTTTTGCAAGGTTTGCTCATGATCCCAGCCAATTACTTTAGCTATAAACTCTTTGTTAAGGTAAGAGTCTGCTTCCAATGTGGAGAATGTACTGTCCCAAGCTTTGGGATTTTATACAGCTGTTTTCAGAGATACTTCTAGGGTCCTGTAAATTTTCAGCTCTTCCAAGGTGCTATGATAAGAGGCGAGGTGTTTCTTCTCCACAACCACTACAAGCTCCACCACACCAGTAATCCTCCTCTCCCCAGGACTGCCCCTCAGAACTGTGACCCAGATCCAAGCACAGGCAAAGCAAGAGATTCGTGCCTCAGCATTGGCAAAGAAATCCCTTCAATCCCCCTCTGATCAGCCACTCGATTCTCCCTAAGTCTGTGGGCCGGAAGCTCAGGAGGCAGCCACTGTCCTGGAGGTGGCTGAGACCTAGCTTCTTTCTCTCACTGCAGTCACAGACTTTTCCCACTGACCTAAGTTGGCTTTGGTGTTTATGGGTTGAGAAGTCTGGAAACCTCCACAGCTACCCGTGATTCAGTCCTCTGAGGTGTGCTCCAGGCTTGCTGCAGCCTGCGTGCCCATGCCAAACTGTGCTCCTCTCCCCTCCCAGTGCGATATACCTTTCTGATCAACCATCCAGGTTGTCTTGGACTGGAAATTTGTTTTACTCTGTCTTTTTGTGGGTTCTGCTGCTTTAGAATTCGTTTAGAGCCATTTTTTATAGGTATTTGGAGGGGGTTGGGGGAGAGCTCAAGCAAGTGACTGCTTTCACTCCACCATCTTGGCTCCAACCCATCCTGCAGCATTTTTTCCTTGGCCCGATGTGAGTTTTCGCTGTAATATTTCTTGGAGTTGTTATTTTGGGATCTCTTTCCTGAGGTGATCAGTGGATTTGTTCAATGCCTATTTTCCCTTCTGGTTCCAGGGTATCAGGACAGTTTTTCTTGAATTTTTTTTTGGGGGGGAGGAAACTAGGGTTAAGTGACTTGCCCAGAGTCACACAGCTAGTGAGTGTTATGAGTCTGAGGCTGGATTTTAAATCAGATCCTCCTGACTCCAGGGCCATTGCTCTATCTATTACACCACCTAGCTACCCCATTTTTCTTTTTTTTTAATTGGACCGCTGTATTGATCAGAGTAGTCAAGTCTTTTACAGTTGATCATCATTATCATCAATGCAACATTGTTGTTACTATGTAGAATGATCTTCCAGTTGCTCTGACTTTACTTTGCATCAGTTCATATAGGTCTTGCCATGTTTTTTTTTCCCCAAAACTACTGCCTTCATCATTTCTTATAGCACAATAGCACTCCATCACAATCATATGCGACAACTTGTTCAGTTGTTCCCTAATTGATGAATATCCCCTCAATTTCCAATTCTTTGCCATCAGAAAAAGAACTGCTATATTTTTGTATAAATCAGTCTTTTTCCTTTTTCTTTGACCTCTTTGGGGCACAGACCTAGTAGTGGTATTACTAGATCAAAAGATATGCACAATTTTATAGCCATGTGGTCATAGTTCCAGATTGTTTTCCAGAATTGTTGGACCAGTTTGCTACTTTGCCAGCAGTTCATTACTGTACCTATTTTCCCTAATGTCATAATCTAGCATTAACCATTTCTGATAGCTGTGAGGTGATACCTCAGAATTGTTTTAATTTGCCTTCATCTAATCAATAGTGATTTAGAACATTTTTTCCTATGACTATAGATAGCTTTGATATCTTCTTCTGTTCATGTGAAAACTGTCTCTTCATATCCTTTGACCATTTATCGATTGGGAAATGGCTCTTATTTTTATAAATTTGACACAGTTCCCTATAAATTTGAGAAATGAGGCTTATATCAGAGAAATTTCATGTATTTACTTCTAAATGTATTATGGTACCTTTTAGCAAAATGTAGTTTCCTTGATTATCTCTTTCAATTAAGTTTATTTTTGTTTTTGCTTTGTCTGAGATCATGACGCTATCTCTGCCCTCTTCACTTCATCTTAAGCATAGTAGACTTTGCTCCAGTCTCTTCTTTTCAACTCTATGTATGCCTTTCTGTACCAAGCATGTCTCTTGTACACAGAACGTTGATGGAATCTGGTTTCCAATACATTCTGTATTCACTTCTGTTCTGTTAACTTATCCCATTCACAATCATAGCTATGATCACTAACAAGGAGGTGTTTTCTTCAGTGAATTTTTGTATATCCTTTTCCATTTGGCCAATTCTACTTTTTAAGCAGTTATTTTCTTTTTCCAAGCTATTGATTCTTTTTTCATAACTCTCTTGCATCACTCTCATTCTTTTCCCAATTTTTCTTCTGCCTCTCTTATATGATTTTTACACTCCTTTTTGAGTTCTTCCATAAATTCTTTTTGGACTTGAGATCACTTTCCATTTTTCTCTGGGTTTTGCCCATAGATGTTTTGATGTTATTCTCATCTAACTTTGTGTCTTGATCTTCCCCATCACTGTAATAACTTTCTATTGTTGGATTCTTTTTTGTTGTTTTTTGTTCATCTTTTTTGGCCTTTTTCTTTTCTTTTAAATTTGAGCTCTGTTCATGGGGTGGAAGGATCACTGTCTCAAGTTTCTTGTGTCAGGAGCTACAGGCCCTGGCTGTTTACCTGGTGCTGCACTGATGTTCCCCTGAGGCCCATGGGGAATCCTTGTGTGTGAGGCTGCACTGAGGTGGTAGGGGTAGCTGGCACTGCTGGAGGCCATAAAGGTTTGGCAGCTTACCTGGTGCTGAGCTGGGGTTTATGTTTGGCATGTGCTGAGGCCAGTGAGTTGTTTCTGCATTTTCCTGGGGATACACTGAAGCACATTGTCTGGACGCTAACAGTTGTCTTGTTTTCCCAGGGCTACACTGAAGCACGTGGCGTTTCTTAGAACAGGCATCTGCCTCTTCCTCTTGCTATTCTGAGGCACATGTGGAATCCTGGTGTTGGTGTTTGCCTTCTCTACTGCCCTGGGGCTCAGGATTTCACACTGGTTTGTTGAGTTGGGGCTTGCTGCTGGCTTGCTGGGATGCTTCCTGTTCTGGACTGCACTCCTCTTTTACCTGAGTGAGACAGACCTTTTCAGCTGATCTTCCAAGTTTCTTGGGCTCAAAAATTGTTTCACCTTGTATTTTTGCTAGTTCTTCTGTACCAGGATCTGTTTGGGGGTACTATTTTATGAGTGTTTAGAGGTGAATATGGGAAAGTTATGACAGTTCACTGCTTATTCCACCATCTTAACCCAAAGACTTCTTTCACCAGAAATTTTAATCAACAGGAAAAGGATATTAGGATCTGATATCCAGGGTGGATATTTAGGGGGTGGTTCAGCTGAACTTAATCAAGAGTAAACATCTTAAGAATAGGAATACAGTGATGTTACTGAAATTCTTATATTACTAGGATCATTTAAGGGAGTGACATAATATTACATTTGGTATTAACAATTTTCTGTCATTAATATTTGGTGTGCCAAATTAAATGTAATGGAGTAGATGTGGACCATTTTCCTAGTATCATTCTCCTAGTCCTAGAATATATGCCTTTCTTAGTACAGACTTAGACTGCATTAGGTTCTCTGGTTGCCATATAATCCTGATGACAAATTGGTTTGCAAAGCTCTAAACTCCTGATATTTTCCAAACTGTATTCTACAGGTCTCTCCAATCTCATACTTGTAAAAAACATCATTGTGTTCTTAATTCTAGTTGAACCAATTGTGTCCAATCAATTCTTTACCATTATTCTCCCCACTCCACCCTCCCCACATTTTTTTAACTTTCTTTAATGTGAAAGAAATTATAATTCAGTCTAATGCTCTTTGAAGGAATTGTAAGCATATTCTCTTAAAATAAACATTATTAACTTCTTGATTTTTGATCACTTTTATTTCCCAGTACCTTTTGCCCCTTTTCACCTTCCTAATGGACCGTATCTTGTAACAATGAATAAAAAGAGTTTTTTTTTTAAAAAAGCAGTTATTCAGAACTAAGTTCACATCAAACAAGTCTGATGGTATATGCCATGTTCTACACACTGTGTGCCCCAGTTCTGCAAAGACAAGAGAGAAATTTTCTCACTTCTTTTCTAGTGCCAAGCTTGGCCATTATAATTACATAGTGCTCAGTTTTGTTTTGTTGTTCTTTCCATTTACATTGCTGTAGTAGTTTTAAGTATATGGTTCTACTTATTCTGCTTGTTTTCCCCCACAACAGTTCTTATATGCTATCCCATGGTTCAGTGAAATATTGTTCAAATTCCTCAATTCTTGAAGCACAGAAACATTCCATTAATCTATATAACACAATTTGTATAGTTATTCTCCAATTGTTGGTATCTACTTTATTTCCAGTTCTAATTTACACACATATACACATGCACAGTTATACTAAAAATAGTCGGGAATACATAAGACCTTTCTGACTTTAACTTCTTTGTAGTTATATTCCTAACAGTGGGATTACATTTTTTAGTATAATTCCAAATTGTTTTCCAGAATGGTTGGATCAATTAGTAGGTTTATCAGCGGTATATTACTGTACCTGCCCTTTTTGTAGCCCCTACAGCATTATTTCCATATTTCATCATTTGCCAATTTTCTGGATATGAAGTGAAGCCTCAGAGGCATTTTTATTTGCATTTCTCTTATTATTAGTGATTTGGAACAATCTATTTGTTAACAGTTGGCAGTTCTTTTTAGAGAACTGTTTGTTGCCTATCCTTTGACCACTTATCTATTAAGGGATATCTCTTGTTCTTAGATATTTGTGTTATTTCCCTAATATCAGGCAATTTATAACCAGTAACTCTCTATCTCTACTCTGGGATACTCTGGAATGTTGCCAAGTACTTCTGGGATAGTAATTCAATTCTATCCAACTAATGTTTATTAGCCACCTACTGTGAGCAAGACAGTATGTTAAGTATTATGAATACAAAGCCCCCCTCCAAAAAAAAAGTTCCTGTCATCAAGGAGTTTATAACCTTAAGAAGATGGAAGAAGAATAAAATACGTAAACAGATAATTAAATACAGTATAGTTTGATGAGGGAAAGATCAGGAAATAATTCCCATAGAAACTGGCATTTGAAGTTAGCCTCAAAGCAAGCTAAGGATTCTAAGAGACAGGGGTGAGAAAGGACCCTTTCCAAGTGTGGTAGACAAGCTGGGAAAAGACATTTAGGTAGCAGGTGGAATGTCAAGCCTAGGGTAAAGCAGTAGGCCAGTTTGACTGGAATGGACAATGCATTATGGGAAATAAAGTAACATAAGTCCGGAAAAACAGGATAGAGTCAAGTTATGAAGGTCATTAAATGACTAACTGAAGAGTTTTTGTTTTATCCTAATGCCTTTAAGGAATTACTAAAGATCCCTGAGTAAGACAGTAACATGGTCTGACCCATTCTCATTTGTTTGTTTGAGGCAATCAGGGTTAAATGACTTGCCCAGGGTCACACAGTTAGTAAGTGTCTGAGTCTGGATTTGAACTCAGGTGTTTCTGACTTCAGGATCAGTGCTCTATCCACTGCACCACTTAGCTGCCCCCGGACCCATTCTTTAGGAAGATTATTTCTGCAGTTAAGTGAAGGGTGAATTAGGGAAGGTAAAGACTGAAAGCAAAGGATTCTAATAGAAGGCTAAAATTCCAAGTGAGAGGTAATAATATGCTGAATTAGATAGAGGATATATGAATGGAGAAAAGAGGATAGATAATGAGACATGCTACAGATGTAGAATTGACAAGATTTGAAAACTTATTGCATAAAGACATTGAGAAAACTGGAAAACTGAGACTCAATAGGTATTTCTAAGATGGCTACTATATGGCGGGGCAGCTAGGTGGTACAGTGGATAGAGTACCAGCCCTGGATTCAGGAAGACCTGAGTTCAAATCCGACCTCAGACACATAACACTTACTGGCTGTGTGACCCTGGGCAGGTCCCTTAACTCCCATTGCCCAACCAAAAAAAAAAAAAAGAAAGAAACAGACATAAAATGGCTACTATATGCCAGGCACCATGCTATGATTGGAGATACAAAAACAATGAATAAAAAATCCCTTCTTATAAAGAGTTTATATTCTAATGGGGGAGCCACTAGTATAAACCGAATAAATATAAATAAGTACAAAGCAATTAATTACAAGGTTGTTTTCACAAAGGGTACTAGCAGTGTGACTGAGGTGGAGTGAAAGAACAAGCCATTGGATTTAAGGAGACTGAGAAATTGAGAAGTTAATATTTGAGAGAACATTCACATAGAGCTTGACATCCTCTATTATAAGGGCAGTAGTTGTGGAGAAGATGAAGACAGAGATGCAAGTGCTGAACTCCTTGAGAAAAGAGGAAGAATGACTGCTGTCAAGCTAAGTGACTGGAAGGTTAGTGATACTTAAAGAGAGATAGAGAAGTTTAGAGGAAGGGAGAGTTTAGAAGGGAAGATAATGATTTCTGTTTTGATTACATTGACTTTGAGTTATCTGCAGGACATCCTAGTGTTGATGTCCTGCAGGCAGGTGGTGATGCAGTACTAAAACTAGGGAGATACATGGGGACTGTATATGCAGATTTGTGAGTATTCTGCATCTAAATGACAATTGACCTTTTGGGATTGTGTGACTTCAACAGGAGAGAAGGTGGGAAAGAAGAAAAAAGAGCAAGAGAAGGGAGAGGGAAGAGACAGATACGGGGTGGGGGCAGAGGAAAAGGAAAGATGAAAAGGAAAAAAAAGGGAAAGGGGAAGAGAAAGGTCAAAATAGTTAGAAATTCATTACCCAGCAAAGGAGAAAAAAAAAATGGGTTGGCCAGAAGGAGTAGAATTACTTATAAAACCTCAGAGGAGTATAAAATTTACAGAATGGGTGGGGTGGGATGGAAAAGAATCAAAAGTGTAAAAACGTAGAAAGGTCAGTAAGAACAAGGACCTAAACAATGCCATTAGATTAAGCAATTGAGATCCTTCCTTATCTTGGAAAGAGCAGTTTCTGTTGAGTAGTGAGGTAAGAAGCTTGACTGCAAAGGGTTTAAATATGATTAGGAGGTGAAGAAATAGAATTAATGAATGTAGATTACTTTTTTCTGGAAGTTTTCTTGTGAAAAGTCAAAGAAATAAGGAATAACAGCTTGAGAAGATGAAAATGAGGATATGAATGAATGAGTCCTCAACATGTTTATAGGTACCAAAGAAGTTGGAAGTAATTAAGGAGAAATTGAAAATTAAAGGGGAAAAAAGGGATATGGGAAGGGATGAGATTAAGGATGCAATTAGTGGAACTAGATATGTGGATCTGGGAGTCAACTGCATAGAAGAGATACTTTATCTTTAGAGTCTAGAGCAAAGCACAGAATGAGGGATGACAGAAAGCTGAAACATTCCCGATGGACAGTTACTTAGGGCAAACAATCCTTCCCCCTTTCTATCTCCCTTTGGCACTCAAGCAGCATTAGTTCTCAATTCTTCACAGTGTCCCTATGAGTTAGGTGGGGAAAGGTTTAATAATCCCAGCTGGATAACTGAATCACAATTAAGGATAGCAATCTGCCTCATAGTCACACAGGAAATATGACCTGTGGTCTTTCCCTGAGAGCAATGCCCCATCAGAATGTCTTCTCTATGGACTATATATGTGTCAAAGTCTCAGGAAAACTGGTAAGAATGGTAAAAACATATTGTGGAAATGAAGAGGAAAAAAATGGGAGGAAGAGAAATGGTGAACATTCAAACATAGGTTGTGGAGGAGGAAACGATATGTAATAACTAAAGGTTTGTAGAAATTTTATGATAATAATCTTTAACATTTATATAGCACTTGGGGGTTTGAAAAGCACTTTACATAGATCATCTCATTTGATTCTCACAACATCCCCATGAGGTAGGTGCTTTTATTATCATCCCTATTTTACAAATGAGGAAACTAAGGCTGAGGCATTTTCTGAAGCTAAAAAGTATGTAAAACAGGATTCAAACTCAGGTCTTCCTGACTTAGAGTCAGGTTTGTTACTTAAGGAGACTATAAACATATAATCACAAGATTTATGTTCTCATCAGCCTGGGACCTACTTCTGCTGAAACCTCGAATGATTTTACAAAGGAACAGCTCTGTGTTTCACATTATACATGCAGAAGGAGACATAACTACTATTTGGTGGAGAAAATTTGGAAAACAATGGCATGTAGTTGCTGAAAAGGACTTTTCTGAGTTGGTTCCAGACATTTTTTTTTGGAGTGAAATGTGGAGAAAGGATTTTCAGGTAGGCAAAAAAAAAGAAAAAAGAAAAAAAAAGACTTTGAATGACAGGCTTCAGTCCCCTGGGCCACAAGCATAAATAAGAACTGGCTAGATACATGTTCTTTCACTTCTGTGGCCCGAAATCCCAGGGAATGCTGAGACAGTACCTCCACCAAGTGAGATTATTCTTTCTCTATCTCTCCCTCTGTCCACTTTGGTCTCTGTTTTGGTCTTCATCACTGTCTCTGTTTCCATCAGTGTCTGTCTCTCTGTCCATCTGTTTATCTCTCTGTCTCTATCACTGTCTTTGTCTTCCCTCCCACCACTCCTTCTTCCATTTGAGCTGTGATATGGTCTTTCTCCCAGCTGAAGATATCATTTGCTTGTGTAATTTTTTATATATTCTGAGCTATACAAATATTTTAATTTCTGTTTGCTGCTTTACATGGATAAATGTGTTTAATCACTATTTGCTATTTGTTATTTTCTTGGGGGGTAAATAGTGTTTGGTAGGGAGAGACTAAGCTAGTGTGTGGTTATGGACTACCCTATTTCCCCCCCACACCTTTTTTTTTTTGAAAAATCACTCATGTAAGCCAAGAGATTGTGCTATGCTACTCTTTAAGAGTGAACAGGGAAGTCACTTTCTTTCTGAACCCAGATTCATATACTTAGACTAGAGATATTTAGATGGTGGCATAGATAATTCTAGTCCAATACCCTGAATAGAGTAGGATAAATCTCTCATTCCTGCTCCTCTCCTCAGCTAGCTTGCCAACATTTCCATGGTCCTCCTTCATCTCCCTAACAGGTGAACCAAACCTTAGATTATATCTATCTATGCTATCTGAGATCTATATCTACATATCTACAAATAATCTAAACATATATAATCTTAAATATGGATACATATCTTTCACATAGACTGTAACTCCTTTCTTCTTGACTTTCTGTAAATTGTCCCAAGAAAATGCAAGAGTTCATCCTTCAGGTGTTCTAATATGTCATGATCCTTACCTGAAGGAGATCTACCCAAAATAAGGTAAATTTTGAAGGCTGAAACCCACCTAGATTGCTTGGAGTCTACTGGCTAGATTTTTTTCCCTTAAAGACCATGCCTTAAACCCAATTCACTCTGGCTCTTATCGATTGGCCAGCAATAGGTCTCTACCCAAGGATAATTTAATGATTATTGTTTGGGACCTGATGGCTCAGAGTGAATGTAAATATAAATTGTTTCTCTTTTGGCCAGAAATCCTGAGGGTCTTCTCTTCCAGTTTGATATGATTCAATTTGACTTTGGATTAAAGGGGTCATTCCTTGGCTCACTTCTTAAACAGCCTTAATCACTGAATGCGTGTTGCCTCAGTTAAAGTGAGAACTCTGAAAGACCTAAGCTTAAAAAGCCCAAAATTTCCCACTGCATCCTGGGTCATCTCCAGTTGTCCTTATCTATATCTTGCCACTGAACTCAGATGGCTCCAGAGGAAAAAGTGAGGCTTTGGACTGCACAGACCTCCCTCACTTAAATCCAATTGACATGCAAGTCATGATATCATCTTCCTGATGTCATGGTTCCCTTGGAAAGTGAAGGACAAATCACAAGGATACCAGCACTCTAGCTGTCTTCCTATTCTAGTCATGTATTTATATACTTCTTTTGTACAACTCACAGTTGTTAATATGTTGTCATCTAAAAGTGTGGAGGTAAATGATAGGTATATAGTTTTGAGGTGTCACCAGTACCACAACCAGTCCTATGAAAAATTTTCATTGGGAAGCAAGTCAAAATCAATGGATAAGGAGGATTCCCAAACTGTTTGGAAAGTCTATGTTTGTAGGAGTGTTTAAAATTCAAGATACCTAAGGAAGACTTGAAGTATACCATAGAGATTAGTAGGATAGAGATAGGAACTAAATATGTAATTTTACTAGTATAGGGAACTACCAAGTGAAGAAACTCCTTCACAAATATATCATAAAAAGGACTGGAACCTAGGTCTTCCTAGATACCTTTCCACTAAACCATAATGTCTCTCTCAATATGCAATTGATATAGATTAAGGTTACGAACTAATAGACTAAATATCTCCACTTTTGCAAAATAATTTGCCATCAAAATTGTTGCAAAGAGAGCTGGAGCTTGTCAGTGCTGCATGGGATAAAAGGAACAGAGTAGAGAAAAGAACGAGGGGTACCGTCCAGCGCTCAAGAGTGGTTTTTAATATCACAGATTCCTATATGCATCAACAAAGTGGAGTTATGCTCAGAGCATCCTGGAGTCATTCTCCTGGGGTATCTCACAGGATGGTGAAATGAATCTGTACTGATATCATAAATCATCCAAGTTCCTCAGCATCCCTGGGGCCTTGGATATAAGAGGGGGTGAGAGCTTACAGATACCTTTTATAATTAAAAACCTGCTGGAATTAATGAGATGATGAACAAGAAAGGACTTTGAAATGTACTAAGAGCTGTACGAGTACAATATTGTTGTTACCTATTGCAAGTGGTCTCCTGCTGGCTCAGGATGAAAGAAAATTGATTCCATGGTCCAAAGATACTTTCACTGGCCAGAGGGACAAGGAAGAGAGAGTGTTCTTTAAAATAAGCAAAGATTCAAAGGAAGGAGACTTTATTGCGTTATTTGCAGTATATAGCTCTGAATGGGGAGACACTTAGATTTTTTTTTTTAATCCACACTGATTCAGTAGTCCTTTATCTAACTAAACCTTCCTTAAATCAGCTTTATATCTACAGTGGAAAGAACACTAAACTGGAATCAAGGAGACCTGGCAGGTAATTCCCACTTTGTAGTCCCTAATTCACTATGTGATCTTGTGCTATTAATTCCCTTCACCCTCTCAATCCTCAGTTTCCTTATCTGTAAAATGAAAGGCGGTGTACTAGCTGATCTCTAAACCCACTTCCAGATCCATACCAAGATAATGGGAAAAGAAACCTCAGAGCAGCACTTATTACAATCTAATCAACACTATCCCATTGTCATCTCAGTAATATATTCTGTGTTGAGTTTAGGGGATCTGGGAGAGAATGATTTGTCAGCTCTTTGGCCATGAACGATGACAAGGGAATTACCATTAATCCCATTCTTCATTTTGTAGCCCGCCAAAGGACTTAAAGCCTTTTTTTTCCTGAGAAAGGTTTCTTTTCGTAAGCACTGGCCTAGATTATGAGTTCTCTCCCTACCCATCTCCTCTCGCTTCCTGTGTTTGTCAAAATCGTAACTGAGAAAAGGGAAAAAATGAACGTGAGCTGAAGAATTATAAAAAAAAAAATTCAAGAAAGGAAAACTAGACCTGCTCACAGTGGGCACTTGTATCTGACTGCCTTTTCCACTTGGGGAAACTTCACACAAATTCAATTACATTCTGCCCACCATTGCCATTGTACTTACAAAGTGCTTGAGCTACTGAGCTAAACACTTGAGTGGAAGCAGGTGGGGGGAATGAGGGAATGGCAGAGAAGATGGGACACCATTCTAGGTCTTGTCTCAGTGAAAGGCAGGATTGTTTTGAGGCATGAAAGCTGGTGCTTCACTACACTTTGATGTGGCAGCAAAGGAAATAGAAGCTGCTTTTCCAGATCCATTCAGTCACACTCCCCTCACTCCCATGATACCAGGAATATTTCTGGTGTCAGGAAACTAGAGTACATGTCCTAACTGTACCACAAACTAGCTGTGTGGCCTTGGCAAAGTCATTTCCATTCTTTGAGCTTTGACATTCTCATCTATGAATGGGAGATGTTAATACCATCATTATCTCCCTCATAGGACTATCGTGAGGGTCACATGAAATCAGGATTATGTTTAGTGATTATTTTATGTAATTAGCTATCATAAACTCTTCTTAGATATGCTCAGGCCATGGCTAGATGATCACTTGTTTGAGTTGACTATTGAGGGGACTCCTATTCAGGTAATGCTACATGTGTTCCACCTCTCTTGTGGAAATATATTTATACACACATACACACATACTTATCAAAATGTATATATAGGAGATATATACTAACCAAGGATGTTTGCCATTGTCATGGAAAGCAGTGCGTAGTCCAAACTGAAAAAAAAATAAGAAGTATGTCTTATAAATTGGTTAAATCCTCCAGATATTTCTGTTTACACATGCTATTGTGCTCACTATGTAAAACACTAATATATTGCAGTACTTCCTAAAGATGATCCATAAAATCATTCAAACGAGTTCGACCTGGCTATCCACACAAGTGCAGTGGGATGAGAATATGCAACTATATGTATGCATATATGTATATGTCCAATGAACAGATCCTAGAATTGAACAGGAAGAAGAGAAGAAGCTAGATACATTTTAGGAAATGACTCAGATTTAAATTACTCAGTGTATTCAATACCAGATTTCTGCCTGGAACAAAGGCTTATCTTTTTAATATCAGCATTTTTCTAGACAGTGTGGCATAACACATAGAGAATTGGCCTTGATGTCAGAAAAAAAAATTGGGTTCAAGTCCTGCCTTTGACACATATGATCTTTGTAACCCTGGGCAAGTTACTTAATGTCTCTAGGCAACTCACTGAGACTGTAAGTTGTGGAGAAGATACAGACTTGTATCAGTAGGAGTTTCCTCCTCTGGGAATTTCTTATTCCAATGAAGTCACAGGTCCAGTACCTATCCCATTCCTATTTTATCAGTAATGCTGTGTATCTATATCATACCTTAATTTTTGGAGTATAAAATTTGTGGGTTTCATTTTTATTAATTAATTTATTTTTAGTTTTCAACATTCACTTTCATTAGCTTTTGAATTTTAAATTTTCTCCCCCTCCCTCCCCAAGATGGTGTGCAATCTGATATGGGCTCTACATATACATTCTTATTTAACATATTTTCACATTAGTCATGTTGTAAAGAAGAATTAGAACTAACATGAGGAAGTACAAGAAACAAGAAACAAAACAAAAGAGAAGAAAAAAAGAGAAAATAGTATGCTTTTATCTGCATTCAGAATTTATAGTTCTTTCTCAGGATATGGATAGCATTTTCCATCATGAGACCTTTGGAGATGTCTTAGATGCTTGCATTGCTGAGAAGAGCCAAGTTTATCAAAGTCAGTCATCAAATAACATGGCTGTTACTGTGTACAACATTCTCCTGGTTCTGCTCACTTCACTTAGCATCAGTCCATACAAGTCTTTCCAGGTTTTTCTGAAGTCTGCCTGCTCATTATTTCTTATAGCACAATAGTATTCCATTACATTCATATACCCCAACTTATTTAACCATTACCCAACTGATGGACATCCCCTCAAGGGAGAGGCATGCGGTGGTCACCAATGGGTTGAAATATGTTAAAATTGAAGAATTCTAAAAGAAAAGAATCACAAAAGTTGTCATTAAAAGAGTTGAATAACTAGAAAAGGAAGTGGATCAAGCATTTATTGAGAAAAAGGAATGCATAGTCTATGTACTCTAATAGTATCAACTCAATATCAAGAGACCTAGCAGGAGGCATCCCGTTCCTGAGTGGATACCTTGTGCAGGAAGAAATGGATCAAAGTCATGAAAACAAGGAGGTGGATTGAGTCAGTAAGCACCACTATCATTGAGACCACAGATTCATCCACAGAAGTCACAGTGTAACCTTGGACAAGTCACTTCCTCGCTCAGTGTCTCAGGCTCCTTATCTATAAAATAAGCAGGTTAGATTATATCAGCTTCAAGGGGGTCATGAAAGATTTATTATTATGAATAGGGAAAATTTAGGGGAAATGGTAGGGAAAAAAGTTGGACAGGGCTTTACAGGCTGGAAAATGATAAAGATTTGTAAAATACCAGATATTCCTTTTACAGAGCCACAAAAATATTGCCTAAACTCTAAAGAATAAGAAATACTTCTAAATTCTAAAGTATAGTAGCATACTTTAGCTGGAGTGTAGGATTAATGAATAAGAGTGGTAGGTAATAAGGCGAGGATCAGATTGTTTGTAGCCTCTTAGAATACTAGAAGGAGCTTGGACTTTATTTCAGAGCTGAGGTAACCACACAGTAGGTATTTTCTCAGAAATGATACTAGCTTATATTTCTAAATGTCTTTAAGATTTATAGAGCTCCCCCCAACAGCAATTTGAGATCATGAGTACAAAGATTACCACAGAATCACCAGAGTTTTAGTGGTGAAGAATGTTAGAGATCACCTAGCCCAACCTCTTCATTTTACAGATGAGGAAACTGAAGCCCCAAAAGGAATTGTAATTTGCCCCATATCACAAAAGTAGTAAGTATCAGAAACATAATTCAAACCTAGTTTTTCTTACTCCAAGTCCAGTGTCTTATTCCCATTTTATAGATTTGTCAACTGGAAGGTTGGCACGATGAGGATTAATCCAGAAAGCCTTTCTGATTAATCATGCTGCTTTTATGGCATTGCATTTTCCTAGATCCCATTTGCATATTTTTGGACATTGTTTTTGAAGGTTCTTCAGTTTGTTCTCTGTCCAATTTCCAGCTTTTCTGATTTGTAGGAAGCCACGTTAGGGATGTGGAATTTTATTTCTCTCTGTTCCCGTAAGTACCCAGTGAAAGACTCTGCACTCTGGGATGTTGAATTTTGGTGACCTGACTTGTGATTCCAAGAACTATAGGAAAAACAGACCCCCCAACTTGTTCTATTTGTAGTGTCAGCTCTAAGGAAACAAAACTGTTATGTCTGTAATTTTTTAGGAGCCCATTTCCTCAAAAAGGCATGGGGAAATTACTCAGTCCTGTTACACAACTGAATATTCAATTACAGAAAACACACTTTCATTTTAGCACAGATTTCCTAAGCTGAGTTGGTAATACTCTGGGCTTTCTTTAACTTTGACTGGGGTGTACTAGAATTTTCAGAAATCTTTCATATAGATCCTTTTGAAATATACTGTACGGATAAAATAGGGAAATGAGCCAGAGATGGAAGAAATCTCCCAAAGTTTATGGGACCCTTATGTGTCATGAGAGAACCTCTAACACCAGCATTACGACTTTCAAAAAACACTCAAGTTATGAACAAGAACTGATTCAGTATGTTGAAACCTGGGTTTTACCCCTTTTATTTACTGTATGATGCTAGACAAGTCACTTAAACTCTGGAAACTTTACTTTCTCTACCTATAGAATGAGACAGTAGAAATGAATGGAATTGGAGGGCAGGGTACTTGCCTTCTTCCCTTATCTCTTACATTTCAGAAATGCAACCCCAGATATATGGGGAAAATAAAACAAAACCATACCTTGTTGAGGTGAAAGGATGGCAAGAACTATGGTGCAAGAAAATAAGATTCAGAGCCGTGTCCCTAGACTGACCATACCTAGGGCTAGATGCAGAAAGTCATCTGTCTCTGGCCAGCCCAAGGAAAACCTGTGATATACATTGGCGTGCAATGGGATAAACATCTGGAAGAATGTGGCCCTGAGCTTCAAGTCAATATAAGGAGGAGCAGCAACCAGCGCCCCCTGCTGGGAGTCTTGGAGACTTGCAGCCAAGATGAAGATCAGCACTTGCACAGACAAATTTGAACAGAGGTTCTTAACCTTTTTTGTGGATGCCATGGACCTATTTGGCAGTCTGGTGAAGCCTATGGATCCAATCTCAGAAGAATTTTTTTAATATTCATAATTGAATTTTTTTGAGGTTGTGTATATGCATATATATACACATATGCATATACATACACACAAATATATACATACATATGTATATACATACACACACACACACACACACACACACACACACACACACACATATATATATATATATATATATATATATACACACACATATATATGTATGTGAGTATACCCCATACAAGTTTTGGACTCCCTGAAATCTATCCAGTAGACTGCAAATTAAGAAATTCTGTATTATAATAACCTTTAAAAGTGACAATGAGTACTCCTTGATGTCCTGCAGATATCCTAATTAGGAGTCATGTACTAAGGAGTCAATATCTGCAGTGACCCCTACAAAGACGTAACCTTAACTGACCAAGGACATGCAGAGTAATGGGAGTAGGTTATCCAAATCATAGACAGGTATCTTTTTATTTTCTATGAGCTTTGTTGAAAACTTATTTGCTTTTATTGATCTTTAAAATTAACATTTCTAATTATTTAGAGATCACTGCATACCATGAATTTGCAAGAGAAGGTTGTCATAACACCCTGGGTATGGTCAGGAAGTAGAGCAATGAAGTAGTAAGCTAGAGAAATGGGGCCTCTTCCAAAGTCTACCTTGTTTTTGGTTTTGTTTTTTTTTTGTTTTGTTTTGTTTTGTTTTGTTTGTGTGTGTGTGTGTGTGTGTGTGTGTGTGATGAAGGAGCCTCTGACACAAGGGTTGTAGAGAGGATGACAAACCATAACCTACTTACCTCTCCAAATTATCCAATTATAACCTTAAATGTTTAAAGTCATGCTTCACTAGACATGCTATTTCATTTCTTAGCATTATATGACTCAGAGCAGGAAGGGACTTTAAAGGTCATCTTGTCCAACACCCTGATTTTATGGAGGAAAAATCATTGAGTCCTCATAACTACCCATGAGGTAGTTGTTGCAAGGATTATCCCCATTTTAGAGGTAAGGAAACAGGCTCAGAACACTGAAATATTTTACTCACTGTGGTCTTATATCTGATAGTAGCAGAAAAGAAACTGGGTCTTCTTATTTCTGCTCTAGTGGTCCTTCCAATAATACTACATACCAAAATATATGCGTGCATGATATACCATTTCAGTGGGTTCACAGTGAAACATTGAAAATGACAAGAGCAGTGAGGAAACTTGTCCCTTGGTCCCTTGCTACACGTGTTCAATTAGGCCCATTCATATCACGTATAGGAAAAATGGAGTGAAAGGATGAATAAGGGACAGTGATGTTCTAAGGTTGATTTCTAAGGTCCCTTCATGTTCTTGTAGTCTGTATTGTAAGGTCCCTAACAGCCCTAAAATTTTATATTCTAATATTAAATATACAAAGACTCCTTCAAGCTCTAAATCTTATGTTTTAAAGGCCCTTCCAACACAAACATTCTATGATCTATGTATGAATGTAAGGAATTATCATTTATTGACTCTTGTGAAACTACTTGGTCGATTTCACAAATCATCTTTTAGGAACAAGTTATCATAGGATTAAAGGATTTGATACTAGATGGGACCTTAGAGATTAGTATAGGAGACAATGAGTGCTGGATTTGGAATTAAGGCACCTGAAATGGAATCCTGACTCTCGCAGTTACTACTGCCATGACCTTGTGTTAATCACTTAATTTCTATACATCTCAGTTTCTTCATCTATGAAATGGGGAGTGAGCCTAGATGATTTTTGCAGTTGCTTCCAGGTCTATAATCATGCAGTCTAAGTCTCTTTTTTGGGGTCTGTGTGTCTGTCTCTATCACTCTCTGTCTCTTTCTTTGTCTCTCTATCTCTGTTTCTTTGTCTCTTTGTCTCTGTTTCTCTGTCTCTGTCTCTCTCTGTCTCTATCTCTGTGTCTCTGTCTCTCTGTCTGTCTCTGTCTCTCTCTCTCTGTCTCTCTCTCTCTGTCTCTCTCTCTCTCTCTCTCTCACCAGTATGGAGGTCCAGAAAGGTCAATGTCCTGATTACTATGGTCACAAAAGAAATACTTAGCAGTCCATCACTGTTCCAGTACTGGTTAATCAGTGCTAAGGGACATTGAGCTGATTTTCTGAGGCACACTAAACTCCCTAGGCTGGATACAGAGGAAGTGGGGGCAGTGAAGATAATGAAGAATTATTTTCAAAAATGGCACATGGGAATTACCTGTAGCCAGAGGCTTGCCCCTGCCCTTATTTCAGGTAGGAAGTCTCTGTGGCCAGTGTTTACCACTGCTGAACTGTGCAACTGCTTCTGAGAATTCAGAGTTTCATAGCTAAGGCCCAGAACTCCTGAGTGCCAATCTTTAGATTAAAAATGTAGCAGTAAAAGAAAGGTCCCAGGAAAGATTCTGACAGTGCCCTGTGCCACTCAAATAAATCCACTCTGAAAATGTTAACTTGGATCACCAGATGTCCTGGAGTTTCAGGGAGAAGTTCTACAGTTAACCCCAGACTGAACAGTCAGAGAGAAAAATAGAAAAGGCTGTACCTCTTTGATGGCAAATCAGATCAAATGGAGGGTGGTTTCACAGAATTATGGCCAGAAGATGATCTTATTAGAGTTGAACCTCAGTTTCATAAATGCTAAGGGCATATAATATTTAAATTCATATGATCATAGGATTGATAACTAGAAGACATCTTTGAGATCATATGACCTAAGGGTCCTTAAAGTGGAATCCATATACACTCAACCATGGTCAGATTTCAAAGGGTCATTTAATTTGGATGGGGAAAAAAGTTACATTTTTAATTTCACTGACTACTAGCTGAAATTTAACATTTCTTTCAGTTATAAATATAAGTAACAAACCATAGCAGAATTAATAATATCTATAGGACTTTGTCATAGCTAGTTATCACATATTTTAATATCATATAGATGTTGCTTTTATTTCAAAATATCATTTATGCTCACCACTACTTCAAAATACTGGAATTATTAGACCCATCACTAGATCACACCTGATTTCAGTTTTCTAGTCTAGAAACTGTATTTCAATATTATTTATTTCCTTTGGAATCCTATATATTTTATTTTATGCATTTAAAAACATTGTTCTGAGAAAGGATTCATAGGATTCACCAAACTGCCCGAAGGGTTCATCATACAGGAAAAAAAAAAAAGGTAAGAAGTTCTGATCTAGCTCAGCCTCCTCATTTTACAGGGGAGGAAACAATTTTACAGAAGTGAAATGGGTTATTCAAAAAGGTCATAGTTTTAAGTGACAAAGCTAATATTTGAACTCATTTTCTGATGCTAATTTTTGTTTGTTTTATGTAACTGGTGGATCTTTTGAGCATATGGATTTTGAGCTTCTAAGGCAGTCAGTTATCCAAACAAAGATCTGAACCAGTATGACAAACCACCAAGTAACTACGGAGTAGGGAACAGGGCAGGGAAAAGGATGCCCAAAGAGGTACAAACTGTCCCAGGTAGAAAATAGAGTGGGCCAAAGCTCCAGTGCTCATCAACAGTGGGATCTTAACTATGAGTGCCTTCTAACCTGGGGGAGAGAAAGATTTGGTATCAAAATAATCAGGTACTCAATCAACAAACAGATTGATGGATAAATTAATGGATGGACCAGCGAATAAATGGACGAGCAAATGGATAAGTGACTAAGTAAATTAATACATAAAATTTGTTTTCTATAGTGCCATGCACAAATGGCATAATGGAAAGAGTACTGGACTTGGGAGTTGGGAACACCCGTGTGAAAACATCATCTCTGGCAGTTGCAAGAATTGCGACAAAGGTATTTACATAACTTCTCAGAAGCTTATTTTGTTATTTGCAACATGGAAATAAAAATACCTTTAAGACTTGTCTCAATGTTGTGATGCTTTCCTCAAATGGAATCATGTATGTAAAATGATTTGCAAAGCAAAACTTGATATGTGAATGCCGATTATTATTATTGTGGTTGTTATTGTTACTGTTACCTTTCTCTATTACATGATGTGGCAGCGTGGTGTAGGGGAGAAAGAATTGGCTGGAATTTAAAAAGTCTAAGCCCACCCCGCAATCTCTGATATTAATTTACAATATAAGAGGCAGTGCATTGTAATGAACAGAGAACTGGACTTGCAGTCAGGAAAATCTGGGTTTGAATCCCATCTATGACATTTAATATCTGTGCAATTGACCCAGGTCAAGTTATTTAATCTGCTTGGGCCTTGGTTCCCTCATTTGTAAAATGACAGGGGGAGGGGGGGTTAGGTTAGATGTATTCCATAATCCCTTCCAATTTAATATTCTGGGATCTTTTTGTTTTCTAAATATAGTTAAATTTTTGTTCATCTTATTGTAATTTCATTCTGCTTCCCTGCTTTAATAAGTTTCTTCCAGAGATGGCAGTGGGATATTTTACAAGGGAGCAATGTAGAAGAGCCTCCAAATCATGTCTTTGAACATATATGCATTCCTATTAAACATATTTTCACATTAGTCATGTTGTAAGGAAAAAATTAGAACCAATAGGAAAAACCACAAGAAAGAGGAAACAAAACAAAACAGAAGAAAACAAAGAGCAAACAGTATGCTTTGATCTGCATTCGAACTCCATAGTTCTTTCTCTGGATGTGAATGGCGTTTTCCATCTTGATACTTTTGGACATGTCTTAGATGCTTGCATTGCTGAGAAGAGCCAAGTCTATCAAAGTTAGTCATCACTCAAAGTGGCTGTTACTGTGTATAATGTTCTCCTGGTTCTGCCCACTTTAGTAAACATCAGTCCATACAGGTCTTTCCAGATTTTTCAGAATTCTACTTGCTCATCATTTCTTTTTTGTTTTGCTTTGTTTTGTTTTTGTTTTTGTTTTTTTTAATAATTAATTTATTTATTTTTAGTTTTCGACATTCATTTCCATAGGATTTTGTTTTCAATTTTCTCCCCCTTTCCCCCCTTCTTCCATCCCCAAGACAGCATGCAATCTGATAGAGGCTCTACATTTATATTCATATGAAGCATATTTTCACATCAGTCACGATGTAAAGAAGAATTAGAACTAATGGGAGGAACCTCAAGAAAGAAGAAACAAAACAAAACAACAAAAGAAAAAAAGAGCAAACAGTATACTTCCATCTGCATTCAGACTCCATAATTCTTTCCCTAGATGGGGACAGCATTTTTGACTGTGAGTCTTTTGGAGTTGTCTTAGATCCTTGCATTGCTGGGAAGAGCCGAGTCTATCAGAGTCAATCGTCGCACAAGGTGGCTTTTCTGAAGGGTTTTCTGAAGTCCTCCTACTCATCATTTCTTAAAGCATAATAGTATCCCATTACATTCATATACCACAACTTTTTGAGCCATTCCCCAACTGATGGGCATCCCCTCAATTTCCAATTCTTTGCCAAGTGCTTTGTAAACCTTAAAGCACTATCTGGTTGATTGGTTATTGTACTTCATTCTCAAAGGGGACAAATATGACTTTTCTGTGTTGAGGTCAAGGCACAGTGTGTGAGACTGTAGCTAATCAGACCAATATGAGCTCAGAAGGCTCTACCACATATTGTGCACAAATAGTCCATATGAACATTTGGAGTGGAGATGTCTCTAAATTTTTGCACCTCCAATTTCTTTTGTGCTTCTACATTGCTCATCATTACAGCACAATAGTATTCCATTACACTCCTATGGCACACCTTGTTCAGCTATTCCCCAATTGATGGGCATTCCCTCAATTTCCAATTCTTTGCCACCACAGAAAGAGCTGCTATAAATAGTTTTGTACGTGTGGGTCCTTTCCCCCTTTTCATGATTTCTTTGGGATACAGTGCAACCTACAGTCTTAAAGAGTTGCTTAGAGTATTAATAAAACTTAAATTTTTTGTCCAGGGTCACATAGATAGCATGTTTCAGAGGCAATATCATTTGATTTGTTTCAATTTTTAATAGAAAAAACTTTTTTATTAAAAAATATAACTTCTTATAGAAAAAAAGAAAAAAATTACAAGTAAGCTTTCTACAGAATATATATATACACATACATACATATATGCACATACATACATACACATATATATCTATACATATATACATACCTGACAATATAATGCACTAAAATTCAAATATTTATATTTCTACCATACAAACACAGCTGTAGAAAGAACCATAGTTATATAAGGAAACTTGGATATAACTCACAATTTATTGATGAGGAAAAAGAGGCCCAGATCAGGAGAGTGACTTCACCAAGGACTCTTAACTCCTTAATCAGTGCTCAAAGATTAAATTCACGCCGGTGATTGTGGGATAGTTTCTCTCTTCCTTCACTTGAGGCATAAGCACTAGGTTCTCCTATACTCATATGCCAGCTAGGGTTGGATTATTGGCCAACTGCACGTATTTCTACTTCCTGTACAGGTATGAAGCTATCTGAGAATGGAAGTGCCAAAAGTCATTCTTTTCCTGAGGTTAAGACCCCCATCCCCAGAAATCCCAAATGGCTCCTGTAGTTTCTGGCTGGTTGTTGGACTGTTCTTCCATAGACTCTGCATGTTCTCACCAGGCTCTCTTTGTCAGCGAGCTGGTAGCTGTAGACAGATGGTTATAATTGAAGTCAGAAAGGCCTGAGTTCAAATTCTGCCTCAGACACTGACTACATGTGTGGCCTTGGGCAAGTCACTTCAACTCTCAGCCTCAGTTTCTTGATCTGTTAAGTGGAGCACCTACCTTGAAGGCTTGCCTTAAGGCTCAAATGGCGTATTTCTAAAACACTTTGCAAACCAAGAAGAACTGTATATTAATGTTACCCATTTTAGTCAGTCAGTTAAATAATTAGCATACATTTATTAAACATTTACTGTGTGCCAGGCACTATGCTAAGTCCTGGGATTACAAAGAAAGAAAAAAAAAAACACTTTTTGCCCACAAGGAGAACATATTTAATGGAAGAAACGACATGAAGACAAATAGTATTCATATAAATAATATAAATAGTATATATTTGTGTATGCATATATATATATGTAAATCTGCACATATCTTGTGGAATTGTAAGATATATACAGAGTAAGTAGAAGGTAATGTCAGGCAGAGGGAATATACTAACTATAAGTACAAGTGGGAGGAAATGGATAAATCTTCCTGCAGAAAAATGGGATATGAGCTGAGTCTTGAAAGAAGCCAGGGAAACCAAGAGACAGAAATGAGGAGGGAGATCATTCTAGGCATGCAATGGGGAAATAAAATATTGTGTGTGAGGAACAGACAGGTAAGGTATGAGAAACAAGGAAAGTTAGGAAAGATCCAGGATATGAAGAACTTAAAATTTCAATTTTTTATTTGATTCTCTTAGTATAGAGTCAATGGAGTCTATTCAATAGAAGAGGGCCATGATTTGATCTATACTTTAGGAAAATAACTTTGGGAAAAAATTACTTAGGAAGTTGAGAGGAGGATGTTAGCAAGGGCCCCAGAATGTGACAATAGATTTAGATGTTTCTAATTTAAAACTAGCTAACATCCTCTAGTATTTCCAACAAGGAGACAAATAATCTAAACCAGACTTCTCTTAAGAATCAAGACATTGACATTATCATTGTTTTCTTCCATATATAAACCCAAGTTTTCCAGAAAACTTCACTAATAATGAACATAATCACCATTGCAGTTACCTGGGGACTCTTCTCTCCATCTCCCTGCCACTGCATCTCCTAGAAGGCAAAGGTTGTTGTAGGATAACCAGCATTCACATATTCAACTTTCTATTTATCATTAAACCTGCCATGTACATTGTGTCCCTGTGCTAGGTAGGCATCAGGAAAGATATAAAGAAGAATAAGACACAGTCCCTGACCTCAAGGAGTTTACAACATGGTAAATTATGAAATTGTAAGTACAAGGATTCAAGGATAGAGAAAGGAATCATAACATTAGAAGGTATTTTAGACATATGTGTGTGTGTGTATGTGGTGCACACACAATCCAAACACATACATATATTTCTATGGACTTAGAATTGTAGTCATAAAATGACAGAACTGAAGGGCTTTACTTTACCACTGCACGTGAGCCCTTGAATGTTCATTATCCAATAGCTGACACATATAGTTAGAATCATTGTATCATAAAAGGTTACATATACATATGTTATACATACATATACATATACATACATATAGTTATATTACCAAGAAACACCCTGTGTTATAATTTCTTGATTTCTTTCCCCTCCCTTATAAAAATCTAATCTAGTGTTTACAATCTTATAATTTATCATACTGTAAACTTTGTGAGGTCAGGGAGTGTGTCATTCTTTTTTTCTATTTCCCCCATTGTCTGCCTTGCACAGAACCTTAGATAAAGTAGACAATTTTGAATGGATGAATGAATGAATACTAATTTTCCCTAGATCATTCTCTCTCTGTGAGAAAAGAAGATGATTGAAGGTAATGACTGTAGACAATATAGCTGAAAGCATATGTGTATTTACATGTGCATACACATGTATGTCCTTGTGTATATACATGTGTGTACATAGCACAATGTGTAAGAATACATATGCACGCATAACAGATCTTAAGTCATTACAGGGGTTATGTTGTGCCTCTATAGTCTTGGACATCTGCCCTATCCTCATTCACTTGAGAAATATCAAATATGAAGAAGTCAGGGCACCTATATTCTAATCTCATCCTGCTCGGTGAAATCGTTGGAAAGTCACTTCACCTCTGTGTTTCATGGATGAGTTTCCTCATCTGCACATGAGGAGGAGGGACTTTATGAGTTCTTATAGCCCGTGTGTTAAGGTCCTTTCCAGCTCTGACCTTTTGTCTCCTCTTTCCTTATAATGATAGTATAACATGTCCTTAGACTCCTTCCAGCTGTGATGCTCTTTGTTCTAAATCCTAAATCTTATTCCAGATATAACATCCTAAAGCCCATACAGCTGTGATATTACATGATAGAAAGCCTCTTCCAGATCTGGGTTGCTGTGCCCTAAGGAACTGTCCAGATTTAGCTTTCTATAGCCAAAGGACCCTTCAAGGTCTCACATTATAGTTCCTAAACACTTTTCTTACTCATAATTTATATGCAAAATTCCCTTTCAGCTATGATATACTATGCTCTAAGGTTTTTTCCAGCTCTAACCTTCTATAACTCTCATTTCTAACTGTGCATATCAGGCAGTGGGTGCTGATGATTCAGGAAATGAAGTTCAAAGGCAAAAGATCAAGGCTTGTGGATTGCTTTCACTGTAGCAAATACCTGGCACTGGCATTGAATAAGATTTCAGTGGGGGTTATATGAGGACAGGTCTGGCCAAGTCATTACATGCAAGTTGGAATATTGCATTTGCTTGGAAAAGGAAGAGAGGTTGGCAAGGGGTTGGCTAAGATTTAATTGTCTATTGAGTGAATTTGTTAGCAATACAACAGCAGGCTTTTCTCCTCAAAACTTGGGTTTAATATTCAACAAAGTGCTTGCCATATAAACATCATGTCTTTTCTAAATCCTTATTGTCATTCCCAGGAACACTTGCAGTCATTTAGATACCCGTTATTTTATAATTATAATCAAGCATCTTAGGACAGAGTGATTTGTACCCAAAATGCATTTGCATTGGGAATTGCACATTACTGAGCACAATTAGAGCAATATGTTTGGGGCCATAGAATTCAGGGCTCATACAATCTAGGCCTTTTATTTCTACGTGGATGGAATGAGATTTGCTAGCCTTCACTGGCTATTCTAGATTCTTGTTTCCCTTTGTGGGTGGCTCCTTCAAAAGTTACTATAACACCTGTATCAGCAATTTCCACTGCTTATTTCAGAATTATGTATTCTTTATTAAAGAGGTCAACAAAGTTCTCTATCAGTTTAACCCAGATTGGCTTTCCTTATTCCTGGGAGGGAAGGATGTTACAATTTAAAAATCAATAGATCAAATCAAAAGAAAAAAATATGTACTCCAAGCTCTTCCATGACCTCATTTAGCCTCTCTGTGACTCAGTTTCTGCAGATGTAAAAACAAATGGGTCAGGCTAAATCATTTTGAAGGCCCTTTCCAGATGTAATGGAGTATGATTCTATTACCTTGCTCAGTGGCTTCCTCTACTCAATCTTCACTAACATGTTTACATCTTTATCCAGGAGAGATGGATATCCACCTTTCCATGACTATTCTAACAAACAAGGGATAAAATCATGCAGATGTTTTATTGTATAAACATCTAGTTATAATCAAAGCCTTGGAAGACTGAATTGTCTGCAGTCTTGGTTCTTTTCTTCAAGGAGTCAAGTTGAAATTTGCGTCATTATTTGTGGCTGAGGTCCTGTGTTAACAAAACCACATGAAACTATGTGGTCTACAGTGAGATTTGGGTTGCAATTTGGACTGAGATAAAGAAATCTAATACATCAGATTTACGTGAAAATAAGCATTAGTAGAATGAAGAAATAGCTTTAAAAGTAGTGAAATAGTTGTTCAATATATGGCATTAAAGTGACAAGCCACTTTTCTTCCTTACCTCTTTGGCTTGTGTGTGGGTTCAGACTTATTCCAACAGCCCTTTCTGCCTTCATCAATTTCATACTATCTTGCTTTGTCACTTTGCTTTTTGTTTCATTTTTTGTTTGGTTGTTTTGGTAAAGATACTAGAGTGGTTTGCCATTTCCTTCTCCCAGTTCATTTTAGAGAAGAGAAAACTGAGACAAACATCATTAAGTGACTTGCCTAGGGTCACACAGCTAGGAAATGTCTGAGGCCAGATTTGAACTTAAGAAGAGGAATCTTACTGACTCCAGACCCAGCACTCTATCCAATGAGCCCTGTAGCTGCCCTACAGACAAGGTTATCACCATCATCATACATTTAGAGGTGTAAGAAACATCAGATAGTCATCCAGTCCAACTCCCTCATTATATAAATGAAGACCATAAGGCCTAGGGGAGGGTATGTAATTTGCCTATTCCTAATGGGTACATAATAACTCTGTGTGACTATCCTTTTCTTTTGTAGATGTTCACTAGTCATCCTTTAGACAATGAACTCTAGAATGTTGCCAGTAGCTGAAGTCAAATTCATTTTGCCATAGTTTGCAAAATTTCACTCAATCCTCTTTTGAAAATCAGAAATTTTGTCTTTTTCCAAACACTAGTGACATATCTTATGTTGTAAAGATCATTGACAAGAGGCACTGCAGACGCATCAACCTGCTGTTGTAGAGTCCTGAGAGATAGTTCATCTGACCTTCATTAGTTAAATTCAATGAGGCCACTTAGGTTCTATCTCCCTACTTCTATTTCTTATGTTATTTTCAAGCTAAAACCATTATTCTTCACCTAAATATTTTGGGTCACTGATACCAAAATCAACTCAAAATGGGGACCCTCAATCCATTCATAAAAATTTATGTGGGCTTCATACTGACTTAGCATTTTCTTTTATTTTCTGAAATATTTCCTAATTACATTTTAATCTGTTTGGGGTGCATTTGGAGGTATTGTGAACACTTGGGAGACTGACACCTGTGTTTTAAGCAATATTAAGCCCTTCAGATTGCTGGATTCCCTACGTAAGTTAACTTAATAAATAACAAAAATATACTTCCTCCTCCTTTTACTATCCTATTTAAACAAAATTGTAGTAAGTATTAACTTTCAGAGTTTCAGTGGTAATTGTGATTTGTGATTTCTAGTTTGCTTCCTTGCATTAGGATATTTGATTCAGCATGTTCATTGTCAATACTTTGTACATTTATGTACAGACAGCTGAGGCCATGGATTTATTGCTGGTTCCTTTATTGGGTTTTATCTCTTGAATTTCTGATCATTTATACTATTATTTTCTTCTTATATTGTAACTACTTTCTATGGCATCTAGCTTGATGTAATCAGCTTTTTTGTCTTTCCCTTCTTTTTTCAACTTAAAGCCTTTTGATTAGATTTTTAACATCCAAAGCATATAAATTATTACTAGCCTTGTAGATTCCATCCCTGGCCAACACCTCCTCATTCCTTTGTTTTAAGTCATGGTCCAGAGATCTAATTCCCATTTCCAGACAGTCATCTCAAACAACTGTTCATTTTCCAGTTTTGTTTTTACTTTCTGTAGCTCTTGCCTTTGCACAACAATGATTGAAACATCATTTATACTTCCGAAGTCTTAAATTTATTGCCTAAGACTTCATAATCCTTAGCAAAGATTTCTAGATTCTTCCTGTCATCATATTTGCTCACATGAATAAATCAATCTGATAGTCATCAGGTTTGACAAATATTGGGAGGTTCAAATAGAACTCATTATCTTTTCCCTCAAAACTTTCTCTCTTCTGAACTTTCCTATTACTGTTGAGGGCACCACCATGCTCCGAGTCCCAACTAATTTCTCATCCTCAGTGTCATCGCTGACTCCTTACTTTTACTTATCCAATATATTCAGTTGGCAAATCTTGTTGTGTCTACTTTCAGAAGACAAATATACATTCACTTTACTATAGTCTTTATATACTTTATATGTTATACTATACTATACTCACAGTCATCATTCTAGTTCAGGTCCCCAGCACCTCTTTCTTAGTCTAATTTCATAACCTATTGGTCTCCCTGCCTCAATTCATTTCTCTCTCCAATTCATCCTTCAGTTACCAAAGAAATTTTCCTAAAGCTTAGGTCTGGCCATATCATCCTTCTATTCAATGAACTTCAGTGGTTCACTACTACCTCCAGGGTCAAATACAATGTCCTTTGTTTGAAATTAAGGCTCTTTATAACCTGGACCCTTCCTATCTTTCTAATTTTCTTGCACTTTATTCCTTCTGACGTACTTTACAATCAAGTCATACTCATCATATTTATTCCTTCAACACAGTATCTCATTTCTTATCCCCATGGCTTTGTATTGCCTGTCTCCCATTGCTGGGAGAAATGTTCTACCTCTGTGCTGTTCCTTGTACTCAATACTCCATTGCCTAACTTCATGCCTTTGAATTAACTGTCCCCACTGCTTGGAATGGTTTCTCTTACCTCTAACTCTTAGAATTCCTGTTTTCAAGATTCATTTCAAGGTGGCACCTTTTGCAGGAGGATTTTTTGTACCCTCCCCGCCCCAAAAAAAGTTAGACCTTTTACTCTAAGCTTACTTTCCAGCTACTCTGTATGTGTCTTATAAATACTTGTTTCTCTACACCTTATCTCCCTGATTAGGATGTCAGTTCCTTGAGGGCAAGGGCTGGTTTTTCTTTTCTTTGTATCTCCAGTGCTTAGCAGTATATCCTAGAGCCTATCACACAATTCATTCTTCATAAATGCTCATTGAATGAAGGATTGATTGACAGGGTATATGATTTAGGATAAAAATGTATCCACAATTATTATAATATTAATAGTTTCCTTAGTAATCCTCATGAGGGTGATAAAAATCATTGTTATCTTTTTGTTCATCTGGCTGGTACTGAATGACCTCTTATTTGACAGTGTCTGGTAGAGTGACACCATTCTTTGAAGGACAAATCTTACTTCCTTCTCACAAGGTCGTCATCCTCCTCCTCCTTCTTTTTCTTCTGGAAAAGTCTCATCACCAACATTAAGATCTAAGAATCCAGGGATTGTTTTTCCGTTTCTTTTCTATGTGAAATTTTTCCATCCTCCACCCTCTGGATACAGATTGTGATTTGCCTTTGCTTTCTTCAGATTTTTCATCCTTTTTCTCTTCTTTGCTTCTTCTTTTTCCCCTTTATTTCTCTTTCTGTTCTTTCTCCTCCTCCTCCTCTTCCTTTTTTTCTCTCTCTTCCTTCTCCTTTCTCTTCCTCCTCCTTTTCCTGCCCCTCCCTCTCCTTAACCCCTTCTTCACCTTCCTCCTCCTCTTCTTCCTCCTTCTCTTCTTCTTCCTTCTTCTTCTTCTTCTTCTTCTTCTTCTTCTTCTTCTTCTTCTTCT